>NC_058080.1:368815655-369157235 GCF_014858855.1 Bufo gargarizans
GCAACACAAATATGTGCAATTTTATGTATCAAATGTCAGGATTTTTTGCACATGTAATTGTTCACATGACTTAATTTGGTAAATGGTCTTCACATGGTAAATGGTCACATGTTTTTGATCTGTATGTTCATTGGTCACCTCTGCTTATCTGAGTGTTATGTAAGGTAGGCAGATGCTTGTATTTCTTTGCTTGAGAAAGGCTCAGTTGCCTATTTCTGGTATATATATATATATATATATATATAGAAAAAGAAAGTCCAGCGGGAGCACCAACCTAGGAAATGGGTGCAAAATCCAAGGGGGATAACGGCAGTCCCCAATAATATAATCGAAGAAATAGGACTGCACTCCAGATATTGACGAAATCAAGTGGTTTTATTCACCCATATTATGGCAAATCTTGCGACGTTTCAGCTCTTGCGAGCCTTTCTCAAGCATAGAGTAAGTGAAAGTGAACACATATAAAGCGTTACAAAAAGTGTTACACCCATCGGGGTGTGGTTACAATCAACTTAATTACAGACATGTGTTACAATTTTATAGTGCATGTTTAACATAGTAACTAGTGGAATACATTTTTTCATATCAGGATATAGTTCCTTTACACACAGAATAAAAATATATCCAGGACCAGTGTTCCAATTAGAATCATAAAGTGTTGTAAACATACTGAATAGGGATCCCAGGAGAAGACTCAGCAAGCCATGGAGCCCACATATACCATCATGTATCTTTAGCGTCTCAATCTCATCAATGCGCATGCCCAGAGTGACGACATCATATAAGGCGCCGTGTAAGATTGGTGCGCATGCGTTCTACCCAGTAACATCTTGCCGCACCATCTTGGTTAATGGAAAATAGCCCCAAGTGACAGCGCCCCAACC
Organism: Bufo gargarizans; assembly: GCF_014858855.1. Classification (NCBI taxonomy): domain Eukaryota; kingdom Metazoa; phylum Chordata; class Amphibia; order Anura; family Bufonidae; genus Bufo; species Bufo gargarizans. The sequence goes on from NC_058080.1 coordinate 368,816,540, forward strand.
TTTTTCCTAACAACGATTTGTTCTGCAAACGCTTTGAAGCACTATCAAACAGATATTCTTTGGACTATATTTTACTTAACATTGAGTTTCTACAATTGGAGGTTTCCTCACTTATGGATGAATTGTTGGATGTTGAAGGTGCGTTGCAAGCACAGTTATCTGCTGATGAAATTACACAATATAAAGAGGAGAGCAAAGATCAACTCGGTAAATTGCAAATGGAGTTGGAGGAGGGAAAGAGGAACAAATGGGTCCGTGATACAGACGACTACAAACGAGGCGATATATATACATGGCAATCGGATACACCATCTATGGGCTCTAACCGCAATAAAAAAAGTCGGAGATTTATGCAACTACCCCCAGATGAGAATAAATCTTTTTTAGGGGACATTCTGGATATAAAGGAGGGAAAGGATCAAGGACAAGGCGAGGAGGCCGCAGGTACAAACGGAAAAGGGAAGCAGCGATACAACCGGACCAGACTACAATCGACGAGAGTACCATCCCAGAGAAAGAGACAATAGTCTTCAATTTGTCTTCGGCTGAACTGACTGTAGCCCAACATAGTGTCCTTTCTAAAGGGCTTACATTTTGCCCAAGATCCAAGGTAAATTGGTTCGATCTAGAAATGGATCTAAATGATTTCTTTCGATCTATTAAACTGAAGGTTTTCTTTAAGCATCATACTGTTGACACACTGACACATACGAGTGAATTTTCACTCAAGAAATTGGGTTTAATGAATAAAAGTAATTTTCTTCCTTATGTAGATGAACCTGCTGTTGAGGCCTATATTTCCGCAGTCAAAAGGGATGTCAGAGAGTTAAAATCCCGTTTTGGTGATATAGAAAAATTAAATAAACCTAACCTGACGACTGCGGAAGTAGAGGCCCTATCCCAACTTAGAAGCAACCCCCAATTAACTATTAAACCCGCCGATAAGGGGGGTGGGGTGGTTGTTCTCGATACATGTAATTATGTTAAGGAAATTGAACGTCAACTCCGTGACACAGATGTGTATGGTTTGTTACAGCATGACCCTAAATTTCAGATTATGAATATTATCAAAAATATTTTGTCCGATGCTGTGGCCGGGGGCATTATTGATGAAGGGCTAAGGGAATATTTAACCGTGTCTTCTCCCATTACTCCGGTTTTATATATCTTGCCCAAAGTCCACAAAACTCTTGTGGACCCCCCCGGCCGCCCCATCGTTTCTGGCACGGACTCTGTGTTTAGTAAAATCGCTATGTTTCTTGATAGGATTTTGCGAGAATTCTCGACGGCCGGTAAATCATATATTCAGGACACTGGGCATTTTTTACAGCAATTGAGAGCAGTTGATACAGCGGAGTTGCAGACTGCTACTCTCGTGTCCTTTGACGTTGTATCTTTATACACGTCAATAGGACACGAGAAGGGCATATCTGCTGTGAATAAATATCTGGATGGATCGTCTATTACACAACAGTCCAAATGTTTTATTAATATCCTGCTGAGACTTATTCTGGAAAATAATTATTTTCTTTTCCAGGATACCTTTTTTAATCAAAAACGTGGCGTTGCGATGGGGTCCAACGTGGCCCCCACGTACGCAAATATTTACATGCGGCACATGGAGGAGGACTTCATCTATGTATCCCACCACTTCCAGTATGTTATTGGGTGGTGGCGGTACATAGATGACGTCTTCCTCCTGTGGTCAGGCTCAGAAGTGCAGCTGACTGAGTTTCATGCATATTTAAATAGCATTGATTCTGACCTCCAGTACACGGTGTCTTACTCCAAGATTGAACTATCCTTCCTTGATACCAATGTCAGATTGGTTGATGGTTCGATCAATACAGGCCTTTATGTGAAGCCAACTGACAGGAATACCACTTTAAGATACGAAAGTAGTCATCCTCGTAGTTTAATTAAACATCTTCCACATTCACAATTTCTACGTGCTAAACGCATAGTATCTGAGCAGACTGAGCTAATATCCACATTGGATATGATGGTGGATAAATTTAAGAGACGGGGTTATCCCCACCGATTGCTATCTGCCCAAAAAAATGACGTTTTACAGAATAGCCCTGAGAAAATTACCTCTAACCGACAGAGGACCCGCAGAATACCGTTCATGTCCACATATTCTGAGTGCAGTGTGGAGATGGGACGTATTCTAAAGGATAATTGGAACATCCTCAGTAGGTCCATAAAAGATATACCTGAATTGAATTCCCCTCCTCTCCTATCATACCGAAAAAGTAAAAATATTAAGGACCATTTGGTTAGAGCGGATGTAGGCCCTAAAAAAATCAGCGTACAACGAACATTGTCTAAATCGGGACATGGTTGTTATCCATGTCTCAATTGTGTTAACTGTCGCTATATATGCAAATCTAGATCCTTTACACATCCTACCACACATAAAGAATATCCCATTCAGGTTTCACCTAAATTGTTCATCTTCTTATGTGATTTACGTGTTAGCATGTCCATGCAATTTAATATATATCGGTGAAACGTCTACAGAACTAAAACTAAGATTGAATAACCACAGGAATACAATAAGAAAAAAACGTGCCGATTTACCGGTCTCCAGGCATTTTACGTCCCTTGGGCATTCCGAGCGGGACTTGAGATGCTGGATATTAGACCATGTTGAGCTCCCAAGGAGAGGTGGAGACCGCTTGGCAATTCTCAAGAAAAGAGAACTGAGGTGGATTTATGATTTAGATACTCTGCACCCCAGAGGATTAAATGTGGAGTTTAGATAGGTGTCTGTTGATCTGTCGCCTGCCCGTCCTTTCCACACATGTATGTATTGCGCCTTTTCCACGTATGTAATAGGTGCACCAGAATTGTGAAAGTAATATATGCAATTGCACAACTGACAGATTTGGAAACTAATTTATATTTTTTTCTTGCCTTTTAGAATTTTTAACCCTCACAGTGCTGGGTACGGACCCCTGGACTTTGACTCAATGGAAGCGGTGCAGCCCAGTACCAACTACAGCGTCCTATGGTGTATGCGCTACTCCAGATATATCATTAAGCTCCAGTATGTTTTTACTCTTTGTAAGGGTGAGGGATTATCCCTCCCAGACTGCTTTATTTCCAGCAAGAGGGCCGGACACGTCGGTGGGGTTCATGGAGATGTTCCCCCCTGACGTGTACGACCCTACGGTCCGGTGTCCTTCCCGAGAGGTGGGGACCCCGGTCCTGAGGCTGGTTTGTGTAGGAGATCCCTGCTGCGGTCTGCAACACTCTTTATGAATCTTATTTGATAGTTATGGCTCTTAAAATATATTGGGAGGATATTTACTCCGTTTAGCTACCATCTATATGATGGGCGCAGAGCTGTCACTTGGGGCTATTTTCCATTAACCAAGATGGTGCGGCAAGATGTTACTGGGTAGAACGCATGCGCACCAATCTTACACGGCGCCTTATATGATGTCGTCACTCTGGGCATGCGCATTGATGAGATTGAGACGCTAAAGATACGTGATGGTATATGTGGGCTCCATGGCTTGCTGAGTCTTCTCCTGGGATCCCTATTCAGTATGTTTACAACACTTTATGATTCTAATTGGAACACTGGTCCTGGATATATTTTTATTCTGTGTGTAAAGGAACTATATCCTGATATGAAAAAATGTATTCCACTAGTTACTATGTTAAACATGCACTATAAAATTGTAACACATGTCTGTAATTAAGTTGATTGTAACCACACCCCGATGGGTGTAACACTTTTTGTAACGCTTTATATGTGTTCACTTTCACTTACTCTATGCTTGAGAAAGGCTCGCAAGAGCTGAAACGTCGCAAGATTTGCCATAATATGGGTGAATAAAACCACTTGATTTCGTCAATATCTGGAGTGCAGTCCTATTTCTTCGATTATATATATATATATATATAGAAACCAAAATGCGGGTCCCAGCAGCACAAGACAGAAATGTAGGTGCAAGTCCTCTCAGCCGTGGGCTCAAGCGGCTATAAATGGATAAATATCAAAAGGATGAGGCAGCACTCCAGGTAAAGTGAAAATGGTGGATCTTTTATTCCCTCTGCAACGTTTCAACCGTCTCAATGCGGTCTTTCTCAAGCATATCACACAGTGTCATACAAGGGTATATATACCCACAATCCATAGCAAGTAATTACAGTGACAATTATTCAATATACAACATGATTAGTCCATAAAAAATATAATAAAGTGCATAGTGCAATCTACAGTGAAGCTGTCTAACATGATTACATATAGTGTGATGATTTACATATCATGATACATTTTCAGTGTGTACAGATCCAACAATTCTGATACCGGTCTCAACTGTGAATTAATTGTTGGTCTATAATTCATCAACACACTCAAAGTCACCTGTGTATCTATACAAAGTGCAATTATAACAACCAGAATTAAAAACAACTCACACCGTAGCACCTGTGCAGGGGCGCCAAGATCCGCGTCCTCACTGTCGAACCGCGCATGCCCAAACTGTCAGCCGCGTCACAAAAGCGACACCAACCAGGCTGAAGCCAGGAGCCATCCCCATGGAGACGTGACGTCAAAGCCACGCGACCAGGGAGGCGGCCACATGACCAAACCAGGGGCGTCACCGAGAACATTAGTGGCGTCGCTGCCATGGCAACAGCCGGCCCAACAACATGCCCAGTATCTCCACAAAGTACAGCGGCAGGCATAGGGCAGGCGCGAGCTAACAAAGAACGGCGGAGGGAGAACATTTAGGCCGAGCAAAAGATCTATAGAGGCAGACAGGCGAGGGTTAATAAACACCTCACCGGGTCATCATGCATACATAAAAATTGGAGTGAACGTGGTTCGAGTATGTCGGCAACAAGGGTAACCCCTAAATCAACTGTGCCATACCCATGTTATACGACACTGGGACGGGGACCAACAGGGCCACGTCGTTCTCACGATCATCGCCCCCGGTCCATGACGGGCATGGGATCCAAGACACGTCCATGCCAAGGTACCCAGTTCCAGAAACCGACCCTCATGTCTAAGAAACAGTAGAAAAGACCACCACTCCAGAACTGTAATTATATTGTTCTGGAGTGGTGGTCTTTTCTACTGTTTCTTAGACATGAGGGTCGTTTTCTGGAACTGGGTACCTTGGCATGGACGTGTCTTGGATCCCATGCCCGTCATGGACCGGGGGCGATGATCGTGAGAACGACGTGGCCCTGTTGGTCCCCGTCCCAGTGTCGTATAACATGGGTATGGCACAGATGATTTAGGGGTTACCCTTGTTGCCGACATACTCGAACCACGTTCACTCCAATTTTTAAGTATGCATGATGACCCGGTGAGGTGTTTATTAACCCTCGCCTGTCTGCCTCTATAGATCTTTTGCTCGGCCTAAATGTTCTCCCTCCGCCGTCTGGCCTGGTGACGCGGGCCCTGCATCGTGGGCGGTTCTCGGCGACGCCCCTGGTTTGGTCATGTGGCCGCCTCCCTGGTCGCGTGGCTTTGACGTCACGTCTCCATGGGGATGGCTCCTGGCTTCAGCCTGGTTGGTGTCGCTTTTGTGACGCGGCTGACAGTTTGGGCATGCGCGGTTCGACAGTGAGGACGCGGATCTTGGCGCCCCTGCACAGGTGCTACGGTGTGAGTTGTTTTTAATTCTGGTTGTTATAATTGCACTTTGTATAGATACACAGGTGACTTTGAGTGTGTTGATGAATTATAGACCAACAATTAATTCACAGTTGAGACCGGTATCAGAATTGTTGGATCTGTACACACTGAAAATGTATCATGATATGTAAATCATCACACTATATGTAATCATGTTAGACAGATTCACTGTAGATTGCACTATATTATATTTTTTATGGACTAATCATGTTGTATATTGAATAATTGTCACTGTAATTACTTGCTATGGATTGTGGGTATATATACCCTTGTATGACACTGTGTGATATGCTTGAGAAAGACCGCATTGAGACGGTTGAAACGTTGCAGAGGGAATAAAAGATCCACCATTTTCACTTTACCTGGAGTGCTGCCTCATCCTTTTGATATTTATATTTGTGGTAGGGGCTGAGGTGTACGTCAGCTTGGAGTTGGGGGGGGGGAGGTGGCCTACCACCCTCCAGGATCTGTATGGCTGAACTGTGCCCGGAGCCAGAGCGGGGTAGGCCTGAATATGTGGGCAAGAAGATTACCAACGCGTTAGGAATGAAAAATGTTTATTGAATGAACGGGACAACTTACAAAGCTAACGAACCAAAAGCCCTGGCAATCTCAACCTGCGGGTTGGGTATATACCTGGCAAAGCAGGAAGATCGCCAGCGCCCCATCCTGCGGATGACGTGCGCGGGAACCCGGTGTTTAGAGGCCGCGGAGGCGGCTCCTATGCGGAAAGAATGCCCTGAAATCGTATCTGGGTTGTGCCCTAGCCCTGCCGCTAACGCGCGAACGTGGGACATGAACTGGGGCGCGGTGAGAGGCCTGCCCTGGAGGGGAAGTAGCGGATCCTCTGGAGCGAGAGGAAGGAGAAACTCGGCCAGGGCCCCCAGGACCTTGACGGGGCACCAGGAGTTAGATGTGGGGAAAAACCTAATCTCGACCGGAGGACCCGATTGGCTAGTCTTTGAAGAAGGCAGAAATAGGGAAAACTGGTCACCTTGACGAATGAGATGGCGTTTAAGGAGGGTGGAGCGTGTCAAGGCGCTGGAAGTAAATTCCCCTGGTCTTAGGAAACCATAAAACCGAGATATATTGCAGCCTTGATGACAAGGCTTGCTGGGTGCCCAAAGGGGGAACCATCTAGGGCTAGTGACAGACTTCGAAATAGCTCCCCAGAGACTGGCTGTCTCCGCGCCACTGGGCTTGGACTGTTTTTTTGTATGCCCCTGAGGGTTGCCTTCACCGCCTGGTTGGCTAGGATGGATTGGCAAGAAGGATCAGCAAGCAGTCTGTAGTGCTGGACCCCCGCTAGGTACCCCTTGATGGAGTTGTGAGTGAGGTGCAGGTGGAGATGGCAGTGGGCGATGAATGCCATGACAAAGGTCACATTGTCCTGGCCTTTCTGCGGGTGGCTGAGCCTGAAGCGCCGGAACGCCCTGAAGCCCGTGAGATAGTTCCTGGCGGTGTTTTTGGCTAATGATCCCTGGACCAACTTCTTCGCGGATGCCACCAGCTGTCCTAGTCCATGGTCAGGAGGTTGAAGGGGGGAACGGGCGTGCCCACCGGATCTGCGTCTGGCATTGCCTGGAAGAAGATGGTGTAGTTAAAACGGGACAAGGCGTCCGCCGCTACATTCTCAGCCCCCGCGATGTGGGAAGGGAATATATGAAAGTTGTGCCTTAGGGACAGCCAGACCAACCTGCGGAGGAGGGACATGATCCTCGGTGATTTGGCCCTGCCTTTGGAGAGAACCTCTACCAGGATTAGGCTGTCCGTGATGAAAGCCACGGGTTTGTTGGCCCAAAGGGGGCCCCAGACCTGGGCGGCCGCCACCAGCGGGTATAGTTCCAGGAGAGGGGAAGATTTGAGGGACTCGCCATCGAGGGAGAACTCCGCCGGCCAATTGCCAACCAGCCAGTGGGGGTGAAAAATGGCCGCAAACCCGCGAGAAGCGGCGGCGTCGGACTGGATCCTCGGGGAAAAGGCATCCAAGGAGGGCACGAAAAGGGAAATGCCATTCCAGGAAGTAAGGAAGGAGTGCCACATGAGGAGATCCGCCACTGCCTGGTTGTCAAGATGGACGACGGAATCCTGGTCCTGTGCCGAGGGAAGAAGAGAGAGGAGCCTAGACACGAAGGATCTCCCCTGGGGCATGATCCGTGAGGCGAAATTAAGGGAACCCAGGAGAGACTGCAACTCCAGTTTAGTAAGAACCCGGGAGGAAGCCGCGGTGGAGACTGCAGACCTGATCCTAGATAATTTCGCCTCCGGCAGACTTGCTTCCATGGAGATGGAATCTAACACGATGCCCAGGAAGGTGACCCTCGTGCTAGGGCCCTCGGTCTTGGATGTGGCGACTGGAACCTGGAGACTGGAAAACAGCTGGAGGAGGACGTCCAGCCCGGAGGCTTCACCCCGGGGGTCTTGGACGATTAAGTAGTCGTCGAGGTAGTGAATGACCCTATCCAGACCCCCGTGGTGACCCAAGATCCAGTGCAGGGCGCCCGCGAACTGGTCGAATAACCAAGGACTGCTCTTGGAGCCAAAGGTGAGTCTATTGGCAAAGTAATACTTATGATCCCACTTGATGCCATAGAAACCCCAAAGATGAGGTGCAATGGGAAGCAGCTTAAAGGCGTCCGCTATATCAGCTTTGGCAAGAAGGGCCCCTCTTCCTAACTGCAAGATGAATTTGATGGCTTCCCCTATGGTGGAATAGGACATGGTGAACTCTTCTGACGGAATCAGGGAATTCAAGCTGGGTGTGGAAGACATGTGGGGCGCAGACAGGTCGTAAATTAACCTTTTTTTATTTGAAGATTGCTTGGAGACTAACCCGATTGGGCTAATCCTCCAGGTAGCAAAAGGGATTAAGTCGAATGGGCCCAGCAGGAACCCTTTTTGGACCTCCGTCAACAACAGACTATCGACTGCCCCCGGGTCGTGCATGGCCGACTGCAGGTTTTTCCCCTCCCAGGACTCAAGAGGGAGGGCAATCAACCCAGTGTGAAAACCCCTCCTGAATCCTGAAAGGAGAAACTGGACCAAATGCTGATCGGGGTGTTCCTGCAAGAGGACGGCCAATAATTCGATGTTGATGTCGGCTAGTCATGGCTTTGAGGATTTTTTTGGGCAGGAAGAACGGGGGTGAGCTCTGAAGCACAGCGAGCAAACGTGTAGAGCTCTGCAGCTACCAAAACCGCACCCTCCTGCATTAAAATTGTTACATACTTGGCTCTGCCCAAGAAACACAATGGGCCTGCCCAACTTGTCCACGGACGGCTGGCTTCTTAGGCCAGAAGGACCCAGGAGGGCCCGGTCCAGACCTGGAGTGGCCAGCAAGGGACACCAGTCGGCCGTGTGCGAGATGGACTGGCATGTCGTGCAGGTGGGAGCTCTCAGCCCGGCGAAGTGTCGGAAAAAGAGCTCCATGTCTAATATAGCCCAGTTGGTAACAAACTGAAACTGGACTAAGGCTGCCGCGGCCTTGGCGGAAAATGAACGATGATAATCGTAAAAGTTGGAGCCGCCATATTTGTATCCCAGGTCCGTCAGCCGGTACAGATAAGTGTCCAGTTCCTCCCGCCTGAGCGGGTGGGCTGAGCAGACCACATCGCGGTAAAGGCTAAATGCCAGCACAAACTCCGGAATAGAAAGCTTTCTATTCAGGCGGGCATCTTTGGCCCTGAGTAGTACTGCAACCTCCCCGCAATTGATGACTCTGTTTTCAGCCACATCTTGGGAAGCTATCAGGATGGACGCCAAGTTGACGTCCTTCCCAGCTAAAATGTCCTTCTTGATAGCTTCGGGAACAAAGTGGGCTGGGGCCACAACAGGACCAGCACTGAGCGTACCCAATACTGGCTCCTGGGAGGACGAGGGCACGATCGCCATGATTGCGGCCAAGGGATCCTCTGGACCGCGTGATTCCAGCTCTGTGACTCTGGATTGGACGTCCGCCAAAGAACCGACGAGGCCGCTTATGGTGGCTTGCAGCTGATTCAGCGACAGTTGGATAGATGAGAGGGAGGACTGCGAACTGCCGCTCCCTTGCACTGTCCTCAGAAGGCGATAGAGCTCCGCCTTCCGGGCCGAAGCTGGATGGGGAATACCTCTCTTATTCAACTCGGCGATGAGTTTAGGGACAGTCCAACGCCTGAGTGATGGGCTACCAGCGTGCCCTGAAACTGAAACGGGGCCCGAGAGGGAGTCCTCAATATCAGATGGTTGGGACATCTTGCACCTGTTAAAGAAAAGTCAAAACAACAGATGGGGAGAAAAAAAAAAAAATTTTTTAAATACAACCAAGGACTGGCATGAAATGAGGAGAGAGGCGAGAAGGAAACGTAATCCTACCCGAATTGCACAGAACTGGACCTTGCTACAGGAGGGTACTGGAGAGAGTACGGGGAAAAATAATTACCTGCGGACATAAGCAAGATAGGCACGAATAAACACCGCTTTTGGGAGAGCCGACGAGAAAGGAAGACCTAGGGGTGCCGAGGGCGGGGTGGGTGAACAGGCGAGAAGAGGAACTGAACGCCTCTGGTGCCTGCTTGAAGGACCTGGATGAGTCGGGTGAAAATTCTAGAATGGGAGCGTGCCGTGACCGAAGGGGGACCCACGTGACGCAGGAAAAGGGAGGCGAGAAAAGGACCTGGCGGTCCGGGTGGAGGCGGACTGGAACGGATGCCTGGGCAAAGCAGGAAGGAAAATGACCCTGGCAGCAGGGGTCGACTGAAGAGGCGTCACTGGGTGGACCTGGCGTGCTCAGGAGTGCCTATAAAGAATGTGAATGGGTGGATCAAGACGACAGGGACAGAGCGAGCCTGGGCGATCCAGGACGACAAGGACAGAGCGGGCCTGGGCGATCCAGGACGACAGAGACAGAGCGGACCTGGGCGATCCAGGACAACAGAGACAGAGCGGGCCTGGGCGATCCAGGACAACAGAGACAGAGTGGGCCTGGGCGATCCAGGACGACAGAGACAGAGCGGGCCTGGGCGATCCAGGACGACAGAGACAGAGCGGGCCTGGGCGATCCAGGAGGACAGAGACAGAGCGGGCCTGGGCGATCCAGTTGGACAGAGACAGAGCGGGCCTGGGCGATCCAGGACGACAGAGACAGAGCGGGCCTGGGCAACCCAGGATGATAGAGACAGAGCGGGCCTGGGCAACCCAGGATGACAGAGACAGAGCGGGCCTGGGCAACCCAGGATGATAGAGACAGAGCGGGCCTGGGCAACCCAGGATGACAGAGACAGAGCGGGCCTGGGCGATCCAGGACAACAGAGACAGGGCGGGCCTGGGCGATCCAGGACAACAGAGACAGAGCGGGCCTGGGCGATCCAGGATGACAGCGAGAAGATGAGCCTGAGTGAACCAGGAAGACTAATGACACGAGCCTGGGTGATCCAGGAGGAAGGAGACAAGCGAGCCTGGGCAGTCCAGGTAGACTACGTATGGCGTGTGGGAGCAAAACGATACTGTAGAAATAGTAAAACAACATGTATAAGATACCTGAGGAACCCAGGAACTTGATGAGCAGCTACCCGGCTGAACGGGAAGTCTGGACAAGCTTAAACCGCGATCCTGCTCCTATTGGGGAAAAACGTATCAGCACCCAGGTATGACAATGAGCTCACAAGGAGGAAAAGAAAAATGACACCGGAAGCAGCATTGCGACCAAGAAGGGAAGGCCCGTCTAAGTGATCTGCCGCCCTCCTCCACACACGCGCCGGGCCGGAAAGCCGGCAGAGCCACATGCCTGTGCACAAAGGGGCGGCGCGGCCGTTATGCCAGGAACCCGAGCACGGAGGGCAGCCCACGCCACCAAGCCATGAAAAGCGCCCAGAAGGGAGGCGGTAAGTGGAGCCAACCAGGCGCGCGCGGGAGGCGACACCACACCACCGCGCCACAAACGAGGGCACAGGAGGGTAGCATGCGATGCGGAGGTGCAAATGCACACAGGAGGGCGGCACAACAGGAGTTGTGGACATGGCAGTTGGAGCATCGCACGGGCATGGCGTTGGGGACATGTCTACCTATAATAAGGAACCATATTGGATCAGTGGAACTGCTGGAGAACACACATTGACAAAATAAACAGAGAGCAGGGCTTTTTTTTTTTTTTTTTTTATCATTCCCCAGCTCTGCGTCCACTGATGAGAGTCCCAACCCCAGTTAGGCTAGCTATGAGTTTTCGCCATTTATAACACTAGAACGTAATGAAAGTTAATTCCCACTAAAAGAAATTCACAAAATAATGAAGCGCACGGCTGGGTGAACATCAGTATAATATGGACCGTAGAATGGACCGCCCCCACCTGGAGTGCCGCCGACGCCGGTATCGCCGAACCCTGCTGAGGAGAAACAGACCTGTGGAGAAGAGGTTCCCCTGGCGCTGGAGAGAAGAGGGAGACCGGCCGGGCCCGACCGGGCGGTGGACGGATGCTGCCGCACGCTCGAGGCAGCCTAGCGAGCCGAGACTTACCCGGAAGTGACGAGGCCGCAAACCGGAAGTGACAAAGCGGAACGAAGGAGCCAGCCTGAAGCGACCGTCCCGGAGGTAAGGTCGCGTGAGAATATAACGCCGGCAGCCCCGCCCACAAATGCAGGCTGTGACCAGCCTTAATACATATATATATATATATATATATATATACAGTCATGTGAAAAAATTAGGACACCCTTTGAAAGCATGTGGTTTTTTGTAACATTTTTAATAAAAGGTTATTTCATCTCCGTTTCAACAATACAGAGAGATTAAAGTAATCCAACTAAACAAAGAAAACTGAAGAAAAGTCTTTTCAAGATCTTCTGTAAATGTCATTCTACAAAAATGCCTATTCTAACTGAGGAAAAAGATAGGACACCCTCACATGTATTCCCTCTTAAATTGGCTCAGATCTCACACAGGTATATCACACCAGGTGCACATAATTAGTAGATCGTTACTCTGCATGTTGAATGAGGCTTGCCCTATTTAAACCTCAGACATTTAGTTTGGTGTGCTCCTGACTGTTGAAGTGAGAGTGAGCACCATGGTGAGAGCAAAAGAGCTGTCAGAGGACTTCAGAAAAAAGATTGTAGCAGCCTATGAGTCTGGGAAGGGATTTAAAAAGATCTCAAAAGATTTTGAAATCAGCCATTCCACTGTCCGGAAGATAGTCTACAAGTGGAGGGCTTTCAAAACAACTGCCAACATGCCCAGGACTGGTCGCCCCAGCAAGTTCACCCCAAGAGCAGACCGCAAGATGCTAAAAGAGGTCTCCAAAAACCCTAAAGTGTCATCTCGAGAACTACAGCAGGCTCTGGCTACTGTTGATGTAGAAGTACATGCCTCTACAATCAGAAAGAGACTGTACAAGTTTAACTTGCATGGGAGGTGTGCAAGGAGGAAACCTTTGCTTTCCAAGAGAAACATCGAGGCCAGACTGACATTTGCCAGAGATAAAGTTGACAAAGACCAGGACTTCTGGAATAATGTTCTTTGGACAGATGAGTCCAAAATTGAATTATTTGGACACAACAGCAGAGGACATGTTTGGCGTAAACCAAACACAGCATTCCAAGAAAAGAACCTCATACCAACTGTGAAGCATGGAGGTGGAAGTGTCATGGTTTGGGGCTGCTTTGCTGCAGCAGGACCTGGTCAGCTCACCATCATAGAATCCACGATGAATTCTACTGTGTATCAGAAGGTGCTTGAAGAACATGTGAGACCATCAGTTAGAAAATTAAAGCTGAAGCGGAACTGGACCATGCAACATGACAATGACCCAAAACATACTAGTAAATCAACCAAAGATTGGCTGAAAAAGAAGAAATGGAGAGTCCTGGAATGGCCAAGTCAAAGTCCAGATTTGAATCCCATTGAGATGCTGTGGGGTGACTTGAAAAGGGCTGTACGTGCAAGTAAAATTTCCTCAGACCGATGTCGAAGACTGGTAGATGGCTACAAGAACCGTCTCACTGCAGTTATTTCAGCCAAAGGAGGTAACACTCGCTATTAGGGGCAAGGGTGTCCTATCTTTTTCCTCAGTTAGAATAGGCATTTTTGTAGAATGACATTTACAGAAGATCTTGAAAAGACTTTTCTTCAGTTTTCTTTGTTTAGTTGGATTACTTTAATCTCTCTGTATTGTTGAAACGGAGATGAAATAACCTTTTATTAAAAATGTTACAAAAAACCACATGCTTTCAAAGGGTGTCCTAATTTTTTCACATGACTGTATATATATATATATATATATATATACACACATATATATATATATATATATATATATATCTGTGTGTGTTGCCTTTCCCTGTTTGTCATTAGGCCTGAGGGAGACTCCTGTTCGTCCTTCCCTTTGGAGGAACAGGTAGATTCTGTCCTGACATTAGTTCCAGGGTCCTATAGGGTGAGATAGGATTCTAGGTATACGGTATATGAACTTGCCTACCTTTGGGGCCTGTTCATACTGGTAATCTGTCAGGACTGGAGTTAGGAGGTGATCATCTTCCTTCTCTAGTTTGCAGGCCTAATTCCGGTATTCCCTTTCCCTCCTATGCTCGGTGTGGTGTTTTCCTCCCACACAGGAGCGTGACAGGTATAGAGAAGGAATGAAGAAGGTGATGGCTCTACATTTTTAACTCCAGGAATTTGTCAAGCTTGTTATACTTCCCTGAAATGTATCCAGGCAAGTGGGTAGTTTGAAGTAGAGATGGTCTGTTCTTGCAGGTCCTGCTCATTCATGAAACAGCATACGAAAAGTAGTCAGTGAGTACACAAAGAATTCTTTTTCCTTCCACTTTTTCTTCTGTTTGATCTAACATAGGTAAGGTCAGGTGTAACGGGGAAAAACTAGGCACATACATATAGCATACACCAAAAGGGGGTTACACAGGAGGGAATAGCGTTAAAGAGTAAACTTTTGTTATTTTTGTGTTTGGGGTGATTAAAGGGGTTTTCCCATCTTGCTATTTCATCCTCACCTGCAGCCAGCTCTGCTGTTCACTTCCTGGTTTCCTGCTTCTAGAGCTGGGCAGGCTTAGGCAGTTTGAGTGAAGGCCTGCAACGCCTCTGTATGACATCACACTGAGAACTCAGTCCTTGCGTGCTCGTTCATGTGGATAGTATGAGTCATCAGTCTGGCAGCCTGCAGTGTCTGTGAAGCCCATCCCTCCTGCTGGGGAATCATCACTCAGAGAGCCATGGGAAGTGAGCTAAGACAGTAAGGGTACTTTCACACTTGCGTTGCTGGCAATCTGTATGAAAACGGATACCATTTGTGGACGGATCCATCTCTCTGGTTGTCATCTGGAAAAACGGATCCGTTATTTATCTTTTTCACGTTCTTAAAGGTCTGCGCATGCGCAGACCGCAAAACCGGAGCCCTTTTTTTTCTGGAACACTTGGGGTCAGATCCGGCGTTAATGCATTTCATAGTAAAATAAGACCGGATCCGGCATTCAGGCAACTTCCGGAATTTTGGACGGAGAAAATACTGCAGCATGCTGCAGTATTTTCTCCATCCAAAAACCGTACAGTGACTGAACTGAAGATATCCTGATGCATACTGAACGTATTGCTCTCCATTCAGAATGCAAGGATAAAACTAATCAGTTTTTTTCTGGTATTGAGCCCCTAGGACGAAACTCAATACCGGAAAATTTAACACAAGTGTGAAAGTACCCTAACATGTGGCTGTCCTGCATTCTAATACAGTTTTACACACAAAACCCATTCTGAGCAGCAAAACAATAATTCACTACTATACATCAGCCCAAAAGCATGTTAGCTAGTAGCCAAATGATCTGTGCTTTTGCCTCCCCTAAAATATTACCATCCCCCACCCACCAGCACTGACTGATTCAGATTTGTTTCCATTACAGCTCTACTACAGTTGTGTATACACCTTCGACCATGTATCTGTATGGATGCATATACAGCTTTGCTACATCTGTCTTTCCCAGTCCCCTCTAGCACTGTGGCTGACCAGTTTCCTATACAGCTCTGCTACATCTGTCTTCCCCAGTCCCCTCTAGCACTGTGGCTGACCAGTTTCCTATAGAGCTCTGCTACATCTGTCTTCCCCAGTCCCCTCTAGCACTGTGGCTGACCAGTTTCCTATACAGCTCTGCTACATCTGTCTTCCCCAGTCCCCTCTAGCACTGTGGCTGACCAGTTTTCTATACAGCTCTGCTACATCTGTCTTCCCCAGTCCCCTCTAGCACTGTGGCTGACCAGCTTCATATACAGCTCTGCTACATCTGTCTTCCCATCCTCCACTAGCAACGTGGCTGAACTGCTTTCAATACAGCTCTGATACATCTGTCTTCCCCAGTCGCCTCTAGCACTGTGGCTGACCAGTTTCCTATACAGCTCTGCCACTGAATAAAATTGTCCCCTAGTGTCCCTCCACTAAATAAAATTGTACCCCAGTGTCCCTTCACTAAATAAACTTGTCCCTCCACTAAATATACCTGTCCTCCAGTGTCCCTCCACTAAATAAAATTGTCCCCCAGTGTCCCTCCATTCAATAAAATTGTCCCCCATTGTCCCTCCACTCAATAAAATTGTCCCCCATTGTCCCTCCACTAAATAAACTTGTCTCCCAGTGTCCCTCCACTAAATAAACTTGTCCTCCAGTGTCCCTCCACTAAATAAAATTGTCCCCCAGTGTCCCTCCACTAAATAAAATTGTCCCCCATTGTCCCTCCACTAAATAAAATTGTCCCCCATTGTCCCTCCACTCAATAAAATTGTCCCCCATTGTCCCTCCACTAGAAAAAATTGCCCCCCATTGTCCCTCCACGCAATAAAATTGTCCCCCTTTATCCCTCCACTCTCCTCCGATCGCTCCAATGAACACCCACTCTATGCGCCGCTCGATCCAGAGTCCGCACTGCATACAGAGCTCTGTATCAGACGCAGCAATGAGGAAAGACGATATGCGCATGCGCGGCAGCGTGTACCTGTCTGAATCGCCGGCTGCCTGGGTGAGAAGGGAGAGCAGTCTGCGCAAGCGCGGCCCATAGATGCGGCCGTGGAGCAGTGGCCGTATCTATGGGTTGCCAAATGTCAACAATGGGGTAAGAGGGAAGTGTATTTCTCTAAATAGGTGCATTATAAAAAATAGAAGCTATTTACAAAAATGATGTATGGCCCCAGTGTAAAACTTTTAAAAGAAGATCTTTCAGATGGGAATACCCCTTTAAGTAGTTTGGTGCAGCTTACAGGATCGGGCACTCTACTTACACTACAGGTGCAGGCTGCAGGATTAATGTGGCATCTCACAACAAAGTCATTGTTGGAGGTGCCATGCTAAGGTTCTTTTACACAAGTCAATAGTGAGATGAACTAGCGTTCATAAGAACTCTTGTTCCCAATCAGCAGCCAATCTAAATAACACACCAATTGTTTGTTGTCTGACTGGATCTTGTACATTATCTTAAAGGGATTCTGTCACCTCCCCTAAGCCAAAAAACGATTTTAAAGCAGCCATGAAGCACAGCTTACCTGGATTAGGCTGTGCTCTTTTATCTTGCAATCCGTCCAGCAGTTACTGCAAAAAACGACTTTTATTCATATGCAAATGTATCCTGAAGGTGCCCAGAGGGGCGTTTTGTTCTTCTTAGAGAGCCCAGTACCGCCCCTCTTACAGTGCCCAGCCCGCCTTCCTTGCACTGTCTAACCGCCCCCAGCCTGCCACAGCCTCTCCTCCCTCTCCTCCCCCTCCCTCACGCCGAACGAACTATCGCACAGGCGCAGTACCCACTGAGGGCTGTGCCTGTGCGATCAGCAGGAGACTGAGGGCAGGAGCTTCATCTTCGTCACTGGGCATGCGCCGAGCCCAGTGACGTCCGATGCTCGCTCTTCCCTCAGTCAGCAGGGAAGAGCGAGCATCGGACGTCACTGGGCTCGGCGCATGCCCAGTGACGAAGATGAAGCTGCTGCCCTCAGTCTCCTGCTGATCGCACAGGCGCAGCCCTCAGTGGTTACTGCGCCTGTGCGAAAGTTCGTTCGGCGTGAGGGAGGGGGAGGAGAGGCTGTGGCAGGCTGGGGGCGGCGGTTAGACAGTACAAGGCAGGCGGGCTGGGCACTGTAAGAGGGGCGGTACTGGGCTCTCTAAGAAGAACAAAACGCCCCTCTGGGCACCTTCAGGACACATTTGCATATCAATCAAAGTCGTTTTTTGCAGTAACTGCTGGACGGATTTCAAGATAAAAGAGCACAGCCTAATCCAGGTAAGCTGTGCTGCATGGCTGCTTTAAAATCGTTTTTTGGCTTAGGGGAGGTGACAGAATCCCTTTAAAAAAGTTATTGGTAGTACATGCCCTCATGTAAACAGGGGATGTGCTGCCAACAATATGCTAATTGTATAAGAGCTGAATGATCGTACGTCCCCCATATACAGTAGTTGGCCTGTGTAAAGGCTCTTTAAACCAGGGCCACTCATCTTATTATATTGCAGATTGGCGCTCATTGGGGTTCACATCACATTGGCTGATCATTCAAGTGGATTAAAGCTGCATGTACATGAAGGAATCATCTACACCAGGTCACTATACAGATTCATTTTTGTGGGAAGCACATCCTTTTTTACAAAGGGCAATTATTGACCCATGGAAAAGGGCCTTTAGGTTTATAGTGACCACCGCTAAATCCCCTGCAGCTGATATCCAGGGGTGCACCTAGCCTTTCTGCTGCCTGAGGTGAAAATTGAAAAAGCCACCCCCCCATACCAAATTCTCAACCCATCGCCTGCCCTCCTAACATTACGTATATCACTACAGAACATACAGGGAAATACAGCACACATCCAGTGATGTCTCCTTTGATGTAAAAGTTCTCTTTCCTCATCTTCTCCTTTCAGACCTTCAGACCAGACCACCATCTTTCAGCCATTTCTCGTCTCTCTGCAATTTGCCAAAAAAAGTAGTTTACTACTTTTCCGTCATCCTCCCATCTTCTGGACAAATCATCCTACCACCCCAATACTGTGCCGCCGTGCTTCCCAATATTATACTGCAGAAACAGATAAACCCCCTGATAATACTAGTACTATGCAGATAGTACCCTTCAATAATTATTGTCACGCAGTGTCCTAAAATAACTGCGCCCAGCAAATAGCGCCCCTGACACTAATAGTGTAAACATAATGTCTCCCAAAAATAATTGTGGTAAGCTGATACTGTGCCAGGGTGCCCCCATGGTAACAGTGCTCCCCAAAGTCCTACCAATAGTAATAATTATCTATAAAAATAATAATAAAATCAGTGGCTCAGCCAACCTGGGAACTACAGGTCGGTGCACACCCCGCGATCACCCCAGGGTCAATGAGGAGGAAATAGATATACAATTGGGTTGGGGAGCACTCGGCTATCTAGTGCTGTATGGACTGAGGATAGTCAACTGGATATAAAATAGTACATTTTTTGGATTGCATAAATATAAATTTACTATTTTATATCCAGTTGACTATGCTCAGTCCATACAGCACTAGATAGCCAAGTGTCCCCCAACCCAATTGTATATAGTAATAATTCTCTGCTATAGCACACATGGCAGTAAGAGTGCCCCTTTAGTGCCCCCAACATGTCCCCACTGTGCCCCAGAAGTAATAATGCTCCCATAGTGCAAATACTAGTAATCATGTTCACCATAGACCCCCAGTAGTAATAAAGCCCACCATAATGGCCCCAGTAATAATAATTCTCCTTATAATGTGACATTACAAAAAATGCCCCATTATAATGTGTGCCAGTGCAAAAATACCCCCTTTTAATGCCCCCAGTTGAGCTAATGTCCCCATAGTGCTCCCATGATGTACTATTATAAAATACCCCTATATAGTGCCCCCAGTAAATGCCCCATAGTGCTCCCCCCTTCCTCCTAGTGCCCCCATAATGTACCAGTATAAAAAAGCCCCAGTAGATGTCCTCAGTGTCCCCCATAATTTGCAAGCATAAAATACCCCTTCTTAGTTCCCCCGTAGATGACCCCATAGTACTCCTCTCCCCCCTTCCCCATAGTACCCACCATAATGTGTCCCAGTATAAAATGCCCCTATACAGAGCCCCTATATAAAATACCTCTTCTTTGTGGCCTCAGTAGATGCCCTCATAGTGTTCCTCTCCCCCTTCCCCCATAGTTCTGCCCATATAAAATACCCCTTCTTTGTGGCTTCAGTGATGCCCCCATAGTGTTCCTCTCCCCCCTTCCCCTATATAAAATAACTCTTCTTTGTGGCCTCAGTAGATTCCCCCATAGTGCCCCCCCAATAATGTGCCCGTAAGAAGTGCCGTCATAGTGCCCCCCAAATAATGTGCCAGTAAAGTGTCCCCCAATAATATTCCAGTAAGAAGTGCCACCATAGATGCCTCCACAGTGCCCCCCAATAATGTGCCAGTAAGAAGTGATCGCCTTACCTCGCCTAATTGGTGGTGCGGCCCTGTTGATATCATCCATTGTATGTGATGCTGCAGAAGGTTTGTAGTAAAAGACACAGTTATTGAAAAAAAATGAGATAACCGAGTATGTAAATGAGGTATTTTACTCAAGATCACAGATTATAGGGTATATTCATACTTAGTAGTTTAAACCGCATCTTTTTTCCAATGTGGTTTTGATGCTGTTTTAACTGAACTGCTATGTGTCCATACACCCTGATTGTGATTTATAGATTTATGCTTTATGGATTACAGGATTACACCAGAATCACAAGACTAGAATACAAGATTTAGAATGAAAGGGCTTTATCCAAACACTGTAACCCACATGACAAATCCTTTGAAGTGGTAGGAAAAAGCCAAGGTTGTCGAGGGGTAAAGTTACAGGTCCAGAAACAATGCAAGGAAATAACAGGAAGAACTAGACAGGACTTTATACAACAGGTCAACACTTTACCATCTGTGGTTGAGATAATCTAATTGTTCTTAACGTGCGCAATTTTATACTTGTCACAGTTATGTAGTATAAATACAAACAGCAAATTAATTATGGGGTACACATTTTCAGAAAAGGCTGGGTTAAAGGAATACTAGCCAACATCTAATTTTTTTTTACAATGCTCCCTCTCTGGGAAACCTGGCGCATCCATGCATATGAAAAGTAACATTACCCCTGCTGTGGCTTCACTTGGTACTAACAGTTTATTGCCAGGGTGACAGAGGCAAGTGTTGTCTTCATTAGACAACCTCTGTAACTCAAATAAGTTAGGCTAGTTTCACACTAGCAGCAGGGGACTCCGGAAGGCTGTTTCGGCGGGTGAACAGCCTGTCGGATCCGTCGTGCTGCTAGTTCACGTGTGCCCCCGGACTGCCACTCCTTCCCCATTGACTATAATGGGGGCGGAGTTCCGGCGGCAGCACAGCAGTGCACGCCGAGAGGCAGCCGGACCAAAAGTACTGCATGCAGTACTTTTAATCCGGCTGCCGTCGGAACTCTGCCCCCGCCCCCATTATAGTCAAGTGTGAGGCACATATGCAAACTGTTGTAATTCCTACACCGTTCACCTGATTTGGATGTAAATACCCTCAAATTAAAGCTGACAGTCTGCAGTTAAAGCACATCTTGTTTGTTTCATTTCAAATCCATTGTGGTGGTGTATAGAGCCAAAAATGTTAGAATTGTGTCAATGTCCCAATATTTATGGACCTGACTGAAGCTCCTGAATTAGGCTTTTCAGTTGGCACAGTTTCTGGTATCAGCATGTTTTGAAGATATCATAGGTCAGTTCCCAGTTGGTTCCACGAATATTGACACCTGAGGAAAGAAAAAACTTGTCCCCAGCAATTTAGCCAAGAGAATTCAGACATGCTTGGATTATTACAGGTGATGAAACATGGGTCCACCACCACCAAGATCCTGAGACCAAACATGAGCCATGCAATGGGAGCTCAAGGGGTCACCAACTCCCCAAAAAAACGTGAGTGCATCAGTCAGCTGGAAAGATCAAGACAACAGTTTTTTTGGATACAGAAGGTGTTTTATTACTAGAATTCATGCCACACAAGACCGTGGGAAGTTGTTGGCAGGTGTGTTGCTGCTCACAAGTCTTGCAAATCACATTCTGCTATTAAGGAATGTGGCTTCATCTATCCTACAGTCCAGACCTGGCTCCCAGTGATTACTTTCTCTTTGGGAACCTGAGGAGATTTCTGCGATTTTCTGATAATGCAAAGAAGCGGTAACAGGGTTCCTGCAGCAGCAAGCCATCACCTTCTATTCTGAGGATCACTGGAGAAGTGTAATAAGTGTGTTAAGTCAAGGGGCTAACACCATAAAATAGCAAGCTCAATTTTCAGAAAACTTTGGGGGTCATTTATTAAGATCGGCATTTTAGACGCAGGTCTTAATAACTTCTGTGCTTGCGGTGGAGGCCTCTACATAACTTTGGTGCATCCACTGCCAGTCTAAATCTATGCCAGCCTCCTTGCTGGCTTAGATTTAGAACATTTTTTACGCCTAAAACAGGCGTAGAAAATGATAAATGAGACAAGCCTGGTGGGTTACCCCATTTTTTTAGACCTGGCGTAATCAGGGAAAAGTCGCAGATTGAGGTGCAAATCATCTTTGCGCCGCAATCTGCGACACATATGTATGCCAGAAAACTGGTGTATATCATTTAGTAAATGACCCCCTACGTTTTCATATTCAAGTAGACAACTTATTGAACACCCCTTGTATAAACACATGCTATTCATTAATGTTCCAAGTGGTCTTCATTTCATTGTCATTTACTTTTTGTGCTGTGCCTTCAAGTTTTATCTACACAGATATATAAACCGCTTGGATGACTCCTCCAGGCAGAGCATTTCCAGTTCCTTAATATTCTTGGGCCATCTTCAATACACACTACTAGCTTTCAATTTGAAAATCTCTAGACAGATCTACCAACATATTGAGTGGGTATCAAGTGCTTCCCTTTCGTCCTAACCAGCAGCACAAGTGGGGTATTTGCCCCTGTGAAGCTGGTCAGGACAGGCAGAATTTTTGTTGAAATAAAATTCTGCATCATTAGTAATTAATTAGTTAATTAATTCCCCCCTCCTTATATAGGCTGTCCTCCATAGGGCTAGTTGCTTTTTTTCTGTCCTGTGGGTTTGGTCAGACAGGCATGACTCTACCCTGAGTCTCTCCTGCTGTAGTTTTGGGGAGAAATTGCTAACTTCTGCATTAATTCTTATATCTATAATTCTTCTCTTATAGGTCCAGGCAGATGACGGCTGTCTCCTGCCTGTCAGCCGGGCGTAAGTATGAGAGCATCCTGGCTATGTAGTAGCCGGTAACTTAGACAGGGGCGCGCACGTGACAAGATACGCGCGGAGCTCCCTTCCCCCTGTCCGTCTCCGCTTCTGTCCGTCCCCTCCCCTCCCTCTGTACCTTTGCTCCGTCCGACCTGTGAGATCGCGTGTCAGCTCCAGTGAGTCGGACGCGAAACTGGAAGTGCGTCACTGGGCACCTCCGGTCCGCAAGCTCAATTCTGTGCCGCGGCAAGTTACAGCCCGATAATCAGTAGTATGCTTGCGGGGATGGGGGGGGGGAGGGCAGTACCTAGGTCTTAGGTGGAAACTTACCATATTCCATAATTTGGTTCTACTGTGGGGAGCCTGGGGATTGTTAGGGGAGGAGCTGTTGCTCCCTCCTCCCCCCTCCCTCCCCTTCCTGCTATATAAGGCCAGGCTGTTTGCTAGGTCAGTGTTGCACTCGGTTTCTGTGTGCAGCTGACCTTGACTGTTGGCTGATCCGGTTTCTTCTCTACTCTGATCAGAGGGTCTCAAGGTTGTGCTCAAATTCTAAGGTCATGACGTCCCCTTCTCACGGTAAGATTGACGTCTGGTGTAGACCCCTTTTTCGGTTGGAACTATTTTAATAGTGCTTATTTCTTTTCTTAGGAAAAGCTGCTCACAAGCAAAAACACCTGACTTGTTCCGGTTGTGGCACCCCGTTACCTGATGCCTACGAGTTCCATCGGTGTCCAGGCTGTCGCCCTAGGCTGGCCAATCCTGAGCCTACGGTCGTAGAAATGTTCTCGTGGATGAAGGAGTTCATGGACACCTCCATCGCGGAGATCAAGGGGGTGGTCTCCAACAAGAGACCTAGGCAGGCCTCTCCTGGGCCTGTTCCAATGTCCGAAAACGTGATCTCCCTTGGTGAGAATTCCTCCTCTGAGGAAGAGGAGTCGGTTTTTTCTTTTCCAGCCAAAAAACCCCAGAGATTACTGCGCTCCATCAGGTCAAGGGACCAGGATGTTGAGCATGGGGAAGCTCCACACTCCACCGCTAGGGAGCCAAGGGCCTTCAAAGTGGACGAGTCGCTTAAAAAATTCATGGCGACAAAATGGAAACATCCAGAGAAAGGCGCGGTCTTAACCAAAAGGTTCAAACTTATGTTTCCCCTACAGGACGGGGACTCCCTGGATTGGGTCCCACCACCTAAAGTGGATATGGCAATAGCCAAGCTTTCCAGGAGAACCTTGGTACCTTCCGATGACGGGAGTAATCTGAAGGATCCCCTGGACAGACGTGCAGAATGTTCGCTTAGGCGTAATTATGCTGCGGCATCCGCCTCTGCCTCTGTGGCCATAGCCTGTACCGAAGTGTCTGACTTCATTCGCGCCCGCACGCTCAAGATCCAATCAGACATAGATTCGGGAGTCGCCAGAGATGACATCCTGGACCAATTTAAGACTCTACTATTGGGCATAGATTTTATGGCGGATGCGTCTCAGCAGCAACTAAGGCTAGCTGCTAAATCAATGGCTTTGTCTGCTGCCAGCAGACGGCCTTTATGGCTGAAGCCCTGGGTAGCGGACAATATATCTAAGTTTAATCTGTGCGCTCTCCCTTACGAGCCTGGCAGGTTGTTCGGCTCCGAATTAGACCGCCTCATGGAAAATCTAGCAGACAAGAAGGGAAAAAATTGGTTCCCTCTACCACAAGGCGGTTCCTGGGCTTTGTGATAAATTCACAACTCATGACCCTATATCTGTCTCCACAGAGGAGACACAAAGTAATAAAAGCTGCAGAGTTTCTCCTATCCCCCAGACGGGTGTCTATTCGGGTTCTCATGAGGATGTTAGGCCACATGTCAGCGTCTGCAGAGGCAGTGCCTTGGGCCTTGTGGCATCTTCGGCCACTGCAAGAGGAAGTCTTAGCGGTTTGGAGTAGCAAACCCAGAGACCTAGATCGGAATCACTCCCTGTCTGTAGAAGTCCGTTCCTCCCTCAGGTGGTGGAAGAACTTAGTGGATGGAATGCCTTTAGCTCAACCTACTTGGGTGATCCTAACCACGAACGCCTCCCTTCTAGGCTGGGGAGCCCATCTGGGACACAATACAGTTCAGAATACCTGGAATCCTCAGGAGCGCCTCCTCTCGTCCAATCTGAGGGAGCTGAGGGCGGTCAGGCTAGCCCTCAATCACTTCTCACCTCTCATCCAAGGTCAAGCCGTGAGAGTAGGGACCGACAACACGACTGTGGTTGCTTAGCTAAACAGACAGGGAGGAACGAGATCCTGGACCCTCCTGAGGGAGGTGGGATTAATTCTATCTTGGGCAGAGAGCAATCTATCTCATCTAGTGGCAGTCCACATCAGAGGGGATCTCAATATAGTAGCAGATCGTCTAAGCCAGGGCCTTCCGAGAGTGGTCCCTGAACGACAACATCTTCTCCAGGATAGTCCAATGCTGGGGGACTCCCGAGATCGATTTGATGGCAACTTGTTTGAACGCCAAAGTAAGCAAATTCTGCTCCTTGTACAAGGAGGACAATCCGGTAGCGATAGATGCGCTGTCCATAACATGGAGGTTCAGGCTGGCCTATGTATTCCCTCCAATTTCCATGATACCAAGGGTATTGATGAAGATCAAGCAAGACCAGACCTCAGTGATAGCCATCATTCTATTCTGGCCAAAGAGGTCTTGGTTCACCCAGCTCATGCAGATGAGTCAGGGCAATTATTGGAGACTTCCCCTAATACAGAACCTAGTGTACCAGAACACAGGTCCCTGTCTAGATCTGAGGAGGCTCAGTCTGACAGCCTGGAGACTGACCGGTCCCTTCTAGAAGCTAGAAGGCTTTCGGGGGAGGTCCTGAGAACAATCTCTCATTCCAGAGTGGATTCTACGAATCAGAAATATTCCCGCATATTCAAAATATTTATGCGATGGTGTACGGATAGAGAGGTAGTTTCCTCAGATCCTCCTCTCTCTGATATTCTTCAATTCCTGCAGGATGGTCTAGACAAGGGTCTAAGCCCATCTACACTAAGAGCTCACGTTGCTGCCTTGTCAGCATGCCTTGGTATACCAATTTCTCAGGACCCCCTAATCAAGAGGTTCCTTAAAGGTGCTCAGAGGATTAGGCCCAGCATCCAGAGACAAATCCCTGAGTGGGAGCTGCCAGTGGTCTTAAGGGGGTTGTGCTCCCCCCCTTCGAGCCTTTGGAACAGGTAGACTTAAAATACCTTTCCCTCAAAGTTACTTTTCTCTTGGCCATAACCTCAGCCAAGAGGGTTGGGGAGCTCCAGGCTCTGGGGGCAGCGGAACCATATTTAAGTTTTCTGCAGGACAAGGTCCTGTTAAGATTTCTACCTACCTTTCTACCAAAGGTTCCTTCGTTTGTGAATACCAATCAGACGATAACACTGCCGGTGTTTTCTCCTACTTCTAACACTCCTGAGGAGGAGAGATTACTTTCCTTGGACATCTCAAGGGTCCTCAGAATATACTTGAACAGAACTGAAGAGTTCAGGAGATCTGAAAATCTGCGGATCGCTTATTCGGGGAACAACAGAGGACTCAAGGTTTCCAAGCCCACCTTGAGCAGATGGATTAAAGAGGCTATTAAGCTGGCGTTTACGTCCCAAGACTTACCACCGCCATCCTTCTTATCTGCCCATTCTACAAGGGCAGTTTCTACATCATATGCGGAAAGGAAACTAATCCCTTTAGAGCAAATTTGTGCTGCTGCCTCGTGGAGTACGCAAAACACCTTTATTTCCCATTACCGCCTGGAGAATAGGCGTTCAGAGGGAACAGCCTTTGGACGGTCTGTGTTAAATGCTGCTCATCCATAGGTCAGCTTTCCAACTCCTGTGGGATAGTTGTCATGGTCTTACCTTCTTGCTGTTCTCCTTCGTTTGACATGTGCTGGCGGCCATCTTGGTTTCTGGGTTTCTTGTAGCCTCCCACCCTGCGGCTTCTCCTTCCCACTGGGAGGAGCTGGATGCCTAGCTCATATATATATAGGAGGTCTGTGGCTTCAGTTCCTTGCTTGGTCCTCCTGTGTTCACATGCTTCTAAGACTGCTGCTGCTTCTGGTTCCTGATCCTGGCTTCGTCTGACTACCCTGCTGGTTCCTGATCCAGGCTTCGTCTGACTACCCTGCTGGTTCCTGATCCAGGCTTCGTCTGACTATCCTGCTGGTTCCTGATCCAGGCTTCGTCTGACTACCCTTCTGGTTCCTGGCCTCTGGCTTCGCAAGACCCTGCTTCGGTTTAGCCATCCGTTTGGACTTTTGCCTTACAGCTTGATTTTCAATAAAGCCTTCTTATTTCCACTCATCTCTTGTTGTACGTCTGGTTCATGGTTCCATGACATTAGGACCAAGCCATGAATTCTGACGGTACAGGGCCATCCTCGCTACCTACGCTGGTTTCCAGACTTGATCAGCAGGATCACCTGTTGGGTCGGTTCGCTGTGGCGTTGCAAACCCTGCTTGAACGCACGGCTCATTTAGCTTCCGTTGCCGATGGGTCGGTTGTCGCTCCTGGGCCCGCTCCTACTGCCGCTCCGGTTGTTGCGCCAGAGTCTACCCCGACACCTGTTGCTGCGCCTGCGGTGTTTCGGGGTATGACCGGTTCTGCCCCCCTTCCACAGCGCTTTGGGGGAGAGCCAACTCAGTGCCGAGGTTTCCTTAACCAGGTGGGCATTTATTTCGAGTTGCTGCCACATGCCTTTCCTACTGAGAGATCAAAGGTGGGCTTCTTGATCTCGCTGCTCTCGGACAAGGCCTTGGCCTGGGCCAGCCCTTTATGGGAGAACAACAATCCGGTGGTTGCCGAGTTTTCCGGTTTTGTTGCTTCTCTTCGGAAGGTATTCGATGTGCCGGCTCGTGCTGCCTCTGCTGCGAAGCTCCTTATGTCCATCAGACAGGGTTCACGATCCGTAGCTGAATACGCCATTGAGTTTCGTACCCTGGCAGCAGAGGTGGGCTGGAATAATGAGGCTCTGGTCGCTGCTTTCTCTCATGGTCTCTCGGATGCCTTGAAGGATGAGGTTGCAGCTAAGGACCTACCAGTGGAGCTCGAGTCCCTTATTTCTTTCCTGATTTTGATTGACACCAGACTCAGGGAGAGACCTTCCTTTAAGGAGAGCCTGCGGAGGTCTTCTAACAGATTGGCGCCTACGTTTGCTGTCCCACCCGTGCCTCCCTCTCCTCCCACGCCTCCTGGGGATGACTTGTCTGGGGGCGAACCCATGCAGCTGGGGTTTGCTCGCCTGTCCGAGGGGGAGAGGGTACTCCGGAGACGCGAGGGCCGATGCATGTACTGTGGTCTCGGTGGGCATTTTCGGTTGGCATGCCCGAACCATCCGGGAAACGCTCGCACCTGAGATCCTGTCGGGGGCAGATCTTGGGTGGAGTCTCCTCGTCCCCGGTTTCCCGTGTTGACAAACCACTGATTACTGTTGTCCTCTCCTGGGTCGGGGGCTCGGTGACGACCCAACCGTTGGTGGACTCTGGTGCTGGTGGTTTGTTCATTGATAGTGTGTTCGCTGCCGCCAATTCCATTCCTCTGCAGCCTCGAGGTTCCCCACTGGCTCTTGAGGCGATAGACGGCAGACCCCTTCTGCCGCCACACGTGACTCAGGAGACCCTTCCAGTGGGGATGGCCATTGGTGCCGTTCACAGAGAGTCGGTCTGTCTCTAGGTTATTTCGTCTCCACACTACTCGGTGGTCTTGGGGTACCCCTGGCTCCAGAAGCATAATCCGACTTTCGATTGGAGATCGGCCGAGATCCTCTCGTGGTCACCGCAGTGTGGGGCTAGTTGCATCCATGGGCCTGTCAAGTTGCTGTGTACTTCCTCGGACTCTCTGTTGCCTCCTGAATACGAGGAGTATCGGGATGTATTCGATAAGGTGCGTGCGGTTGCCCTACCTCCGCACCGCCCATACGATTGTGCCATAGAGTTACAATCTGGTGCCGTTCCTCCTCGTGGCAAAGTCTATCCACTGTCGGTAGCGGAGAATGAGGCCATGGAGGAGTACGTGAGGGAGGCGCTTTCACGCGGACACATTCGCAAATCCTCGTCCCCGGCAGGGGCTGGATTTTTCTTTGTGAAAAAGAAGGGCGGTGAGTTGAGGCCTTGCATCGATTACAGGGGTCTCAATCGCATCACGATCAAGAACGCTTACCCGATACCCTTGATTTCCGAGCTGTTCGATCGCCTCAAAGGGGCCACGGTCTTTACCAAACTCGACCTGAGGGCGGCATATAACCTGGTAAGGATCAAGGCGGGCGATGAGTGGAAGACCGCGTTTAACACCAGGACCGGTCATTATGAATCCTTGGTTATGCCCTTTGGGTTGTGCAATGCGCCCGCAGTCTTCCAGGAATTCATCAACGATGTTTTCCGTGACCTGTTGCAGCAGTGTGTGGTGGTCTATTTGGATGACATCTTGGTATATTCTGAATCCATGGAGGCCCACATTCTGGATGTCAGACGAGTGTTGCAACGGTTACGAGAGAACAAGCTGTTCGGTAAGCTTGAGAAATGCGAATTTCACCGATCCCAGGTAACCTTCTTAGGTTACATCATTTCCGCTGAGGGGTTCTCCATGGATCCTGAGAAGGTTTCGGCTGTCTTACAGTGGCCCCAGCCCAGTGGTCTTCGTGCCCTGCAGCGCTTTTTGGGCTTCGCCAATTATTATCGGAAGTTCATCAGGGACTTTTCCATGCTAGCCAAGCCTCTCACGGATCTGACCAGGAAGGGCAGTAATCCCCAGGTCTGGCCGCTCGAGGCCATCCGAGCTTTTGAGGCTCTAAAGTCCGCCTTTGTGTCGGCTCCGATTCTGTCGCATCCCAACCCTGGGTTGCCTTTTGTCCTCGAGGTGGACGCGTCTGAGACGGGAGTAGGCGCCCTTCTGTCTCAGCGTAGAACACCAGAGGGTCCTCTGCTTCCTTGTGGGTTTTACTCCCGGAAACTGTCTTCCGCGGAGTGCAACTATCAGATTGGTGACAGGGAGTTATTGGCCATCGTGCAGGCCCTTAAAGAATGGAGGCACTTGCTCGAGGGCTCGGTGGTTCCGGTTCTCATCCTGACGGACCACAAGAATCTGACCTACCTCTCTGAGGCCAAGAGATTGACACCACGTCAGGCCAGATGGGCTCTGTTCTTGTCACGTTTTAATTACGTGGTCTCCTACCTACCCGGTTCCAAGAACATCAGAGCGGATGCCTTATCACGGCAGTACTCCGAGCTGTCCGGGGAGGAGTCGATTCCGACTTCGGTCATACCTCCGAATCAGATCCTGGCCGCTATTCGCACCAGCCTGACCTCTCCCCTGGGTGAGCAGATTTTGGCGGCTCAATCTGGTGCTCCCTCTGGGAGACCCAACGGCAGATGTTTTGTGCCTGAGGAGTTGCGCACTCGGTTGTTGCGAACCTACCATAACTCCAAGGCCGCGGGGCATCCTGGAAAGAATCAGCTGTCCTGGGCTGTTTCACGTCTGTTCTGGTGGCCTTCTCTACGTTCCGACATCGCCGCATATGTAGCGGCATGCTCCGTTTGTGCCCAGAGTAAGTCCCCTCGGCACCTTCCGTTGGGCCTTTTGCAACCCATAGCCACCGGGGAGCGTCCATGGTCACACCTGGGGATGGATTTCATTGTGGACCTCCCTGCATCCCGAGGCCATACGGTCATTCTCATGATTGTGGATCGGTTTTCCAAAATGTGCCACTGTGTTCCTCTCAAGAAGTTACCCTCTGCACAAGAGTTGGCCTCGATTTTTGCCAGGGAGGTCTTCCGGTTGCACGGTTTGCCCAAGGAGATTGTGTCGGATCGGGGGAGTCAGTTTGTGTCCAGGTTCTGGCGTGCCTTTTGCTCC
This sequence comes from Bufo gargarizans, assembly GCF_014858855.1. Taxonomy (NCBI): domain Eukaryota; kingdom Metazoa; phylum Chordata; class Amphibia; order Anura; family Bufonidae; genus Bufo; species Bufo gargarizans. The sequence goes on from NC_058080.1 coordinate 368,847,306, forward strand.
CAGTTGGGGATTCATCTCTCTTTCTCCTCGGCCTACCACCCTCAGTCCAATGGGGCCGCAGAACGATCCAATCAGGCCTTGGAGCAATTCCTTCGTTGCTATGTCTCCGATCACCAAGACAATTGGGTTGACCTCCTGCCTTGGGCTGAGTTTGCCAGGAACACGGCGGTGAACTCTTCCTCTGGGACGTCTCCCTTCATGGCCAATTACGGGTTCCAACCTGCCGTGTTACCGGAGGTATTCTCTCCCCAGGATATTCCGGCTGTGGAGGATCACCTTTCCGTCCTACGTGCTTCTTGGGTACAGATCCAGAGGTCCCTTGAGGTCTCTGCGCAGCGCCAGAGACTCCAGGCTGATCGCAGACGAGCGCCCGCTCCTTCCTACCAGGTCGGAGACCGCGTATGGTTGTCCACCCGCAACCTCAACCTTCGAGTGCCCACTCCCAAGCTGGCGCCTCGCTTTGTTGGTCCCTTCCGAGTGCTTCGCAGGGTAAACCCGGTAGCCTATGCCCTTGCGCTTCCTCCTGGCATGCGGATCTCCAACGTGTTTCATGTCTCCCTGTTGAAGCCACTGGTGTGTAATCGTTTCACTTCCTCGGTTCCTCGGCCTCGTCCGGTCCAAGTGGGCAATCGTGAGGAGTATGAGGTGAGCAATATCCTGGACTCACGCCTGGTCCGCGGTCGGGTGCAGTTTTTGGTCCATTGGCGTGGTTATGGTCCAGAGGAGCGTTCCTGGGTTCCCTCCGCAGATGTCCATGCTCCTGCCTTGCTCCGAGCCTTCCACGCACGCTTCCCTCAGAAACCGTTCTTTACTCCGCGGAGGAGGGGCCCTTGAGGGGGAGGTACTGTCATGGTCTTACCTTCTTGCTGTTCTCCTTCGTTTGACATGTGCTGGCGGCCATCTTGGTTTCTGGGTTTCTTGTAGCCTCCCACCCTGCGGCTTCTCCTTCCCACTGGGAGGAGCTGGATGCCTAGCTCATATATATATAGGAGGTCTGTGGCTTCAGTTCCTTGCTTGGTCCTCCTGTGTTCACATGCTTCTAAGACTGCTGCTGCTTCTGGTTCCTGATCCTGGCTTCGTCTGACTACCCTGCTGGTTCCTGATCCAGGCTTCGTCTGACTACCCTGCTGGTTCCTGATCCAGGCTTCGTCTGACTATCCTGCTGGTTCCTGATCCAGGCTTCGTCTGACTACCCTTCTGGTTCCTGGCCTCTGGCTTCGCAAGACCCTGCTTCGGTTTAGCCATCCGTTTGGACTTTTGCCTTACAGCTTGATTTTCAATAAAGCCTTCTTATTTCCACTCATCTCTTGTTGTACGTCTGGTTCATGGTTCCATGACAATAGTTTAACTATAAAGTAGAAAGTCCTTAGCCCTCCCAAAATTTGTGTGAGGTTCCTTGCTACTTCCCCACTTGTGCTGCTGGTTAGGACGAAAGGGAAGCGTCAATTTTGACGTAAATTTGTTTTCCCTTAGTCCTAACAGCAGCACACAAATATCCCTCCCTCTATGCTGTTATGATTACTTGTTAAAAAAAGCAACTAGCCCTATGGAGGACGGCCTATATAAGGAGGGGGGAATTAATTAACTAATCATTTACTAATGATGCAGAATTTTATTTCAACAAAAATTCCGCCTGTCCTGACCAGCTTCACAGGGGCAAATACCCCACTTGTGCTGCTGTTAGGACTAAGGGAAAACAAATTTACGTCAAAATTGACGCTTCTCTTGGTATGCAGGCCAAACTGCAATTTGTTGAGTTTTTTCATTTTTTTAATCACCACATTCAGAAACCCATCATTTTCTGTCAATGTAGGAGGACTTGTTTTTTTTTGCATTATGAATTGAAAAAAATTCTAAGATTAATAAACTTAGAACTTTTTTTGTGGCTAAATAGAAAGTAAAATCAATTCTACCTTTTTCTAACTTACGCCATTTATGATTTGGCATAAAGTGTTAAAGTGGTTACGCCATGATTAATGTAAAAGTCAGAGATCATATAGCACATCTTTTTCTAACAAACCTAGAACCAGCCCTGTACGTCACATGGATCCAGAGATTTCCCAATCACAGTTCCAGTGGCTATGCTAGATTCTTTTCAGACTGGCAGATCACGGGATGTGTTCTTTCTGCTGCAGCTCTCTACCTGTAAGGGCTCCTGCACATGACTGTATCCGTTTTTGCGATCCACAAAACACGTATACCAGCCGAAAGCCTATGGCCATTTTTTCCACTCCTTCCGAAATGTACTATCCTTGTCCGCAAACGGGCAAGAATAGGACATGTTCTATTGATTTGTAGCTCCGCGAAATGAACTCATTGAGATCAGTGGGTCCGCATCTGATTCCCAAAATGCGCAGATTGGGGCGGGCCATAACTTTTTCAGAGACATATTTTTAACGGCACTAGTTTGGGATACATGTAACTTAGTATTTACGTAAGGCGTTGTTGCAGTTAAAGGTGAGCCATTTATTTGCTTAAAGCGTCACATTTCTTTGGTTTTATTTTAAATATTATTCAGGATTGCGCACAATTTTGATATACATATATATATATATATATATACACACACACTGTACTTAACGAAGTATACAAGTAAGGCTACTTTCACACTAGCATTTTTTGCGGATCTGTCATGGATTTGCAAAAACGCTTCTGTTACAATAATACAACCGCATGGATCCGTCATGAATGGATCGGTTGTATTATGTCTTATATAGTCATGATGGATATATTGTGTCAGAGAAAATGGATCCGTCCCCATTGACTTACATTGTGTATCAGGACGGATCAGTCTTGCTCCGCACCACATCGCGGACAGAAAATGCCGCTTGTCGTGTCTGCGATGTGGACGCAACCAAACGGAACGGAATGCATTTTCGTGCATTCCGTTTTGTTCAGTTTTGTCCCCAATGAATAGGGAAAAAACTGAAGCGGTTTCTTCCGCTATTGAGATCCTATGGCGGAATTGAAAACGCTAGCGTGAAAGTAGCCTAATAATGTTTATTATAAAAATTTAGAGAAATGTCTCATAATATTTTGACTGAATCAGAATATGTTTAATCTATGGGGGAGGGGGGGGGGTTTATCAAGCCCTGCACGCTAGGATTCTGTATGCAAAAGGAAACAAAATATGGCTTTTGTTAGGTTTAACCCCTTAACAACCCAGGACGAGAATGCTCGTCCTCAATCGTCGGCACTTAGCACTCGAGGATGAGCGTTCTCGTCCTGCAGTCGTTCCTCCCCCCGCGTGCGGTCCCGGCATCGGCGATAACGCAGAAGCCAGTGGATTAACCCCTTATATGCCGCGGTCAGCGATGACCGCGGCATATGGGAGGTTTGCGCTCCCTCACCTCATACATCGGGTCCCCGCGCTGCTGTAGCGGGGACTCGATGGTTGCCATGGCAGCCCCAAGCCATTCCAAGGCTTGGGGCCTGTCATGTACGGAAGCCTAAGAGGCCCAGCCCCCAGGCTGGGTCTTCTAGGCAACTGTTAGCATCTTACAGTGTAAGACACTAACAGTTCAATACAGCACAATACAGATGTATTGTCCTGTATTGAAACAAGGATCAGACCCTGTCCCATAGTGGGACAAAAAATAAAGTGAAAAAAAAAAATAGTTTATAAAATTTAAGTTTTACAAAAGAATTTAAAGTTTCAAGTAAAAAAAAAAAAAAAAAAAAGCGTCCTTTTCCAAAAATAAAGTAAAAAAAATAATAGGGAAAAGACATATAGACATATTAGGTATCGTCGCGTCCATATCGACCAGCTCTATAAACATATCACATGACCTAACCCCTCAGATGAACACCGTAAAAAATAAAAACTGTGCTAAATAAACAATTTTTTTGTCACCTTACATCACAAAAAGTACAACAGCAAGCGATCAAAAAGGCGTACGCCCACCAAAATAGTACCAATCTAACCGTCACCTCATCCCGCAAAAAATGAGCCCCTACCTGAGACAATCGGCAAAAAAAAAAAAAAAAAAAAAGGCTCAGAATATGGAGACACTAAAACATCATTTTTCTTTTGTTAAAAAAGCTGTTATTGTGTAAAACTTACATAAATAAAAAAAAGTATACATATTAGGTATCGCCGCGTCTGTATCGACCGGCTCTATAAAAATATCACATGACCTAACCCCTCAGGTGAACACCGTAAAAAATAAAAAATAAAAAAAACTGTGCTAAATAAACCATTTTTGGTCACCTTACATCACAAAAAGTGTAATAGCAAGCGATCAAAAGGTCATATGCACCCCAAAATAGTGCCAATCAAACCGTCATCTCATCCCGCAAAAATCATACCCTACCCAAGATATTCGCCCCAAAACTGAAATAACTATGGCTCTTAGACTATGAAAACACTAAAACATTTTTTTTGTTTAAAAAATGATATTTTTGTGTAAAACTTACTCTTAAAAAAATACATATTAAGTATCGCTGCGTCCGTATCGATTGGCTCTATAAAAATATCACATGACCTAACACCTCAGATGAACACCCTAAAAAAATAAAAATAAAAACGGTGTAAAAAAAGCTATTTTTTTGTCATCTTACATCACAAAAAGTGTAATAGCAAGCGATCAAAAAGTCATATGCACCCAAAATAGTGCTAATCAAACCGTCATCTCATCCCACAAAAAAAATGAGACCCTACCTAAGATAATCGCCCAAAAACTGAAAAAACTATGGGTCTCAGACTATGGAGACACTAAAACATGATTTTTTTTGTTTCAAAAATGAAGTCATAATAAAAAAATTGCATACATATTAGGTATCGCCGCGTCCGTGACAACCTGCTCTATAAAAATACAACATGATCTAACCTGTCAGATGAATGTTGTAAATAACAAAAAAGCGGTGCCAAAAAAGCTATTTCTTGTTACCTTGCCTCACAAAAACTGTAATATAGAGCAACCAAAAATCATATGTACCCTAAACTAGTACCCAAAAAACTTCCACCCTATCCCGTAGTTTCTAAAATGGGGTAACTTTTTGGGAGTTTCTACTTTAGGGGTGCATCAGGGGGGCTTGAAATGGGACATGGTGTCAAAATCTGCCTTCCAAAAACCGTAAGCATTCCTTTCCTTCTGCGCCCTGCCGTGTGCCCGTACAGCAGTTTACGACCACATTATGGGGTGTTTCTGTAAACTACAGAATCAGGGCCATAAATAATGAGTTTTGTTCGGCTGTTAACCCTTGATTTGTAACTGGAAAAAAAATATTAAAATGAAAAATCTGCCAAAAAAGTGAAATTTTGAAATTGTATCGCTATTTTCTATTAATTCTTGTGGAACACCTAAAGGGTTAACAACGTTTGTAAAATCAGTTTTGAGTACCTTGAGAGGTGTAGTTTCTAGAATGGGGTCATTTTTGGGTGGTTTTTATTATGTAAGCTTCACAAAGTGACTTCAGACCTGAACTGGTCCTTAAAAAGTTAGTTTTTGAAAATTTCTGAGAAATTTCAAGATTTACTTCTAAACTTCTAAGCCTTGTAACGTCCCCCAAAAATAAAATGTCATTCCCAAAATGATCCTAACATGAAGAAGACATATGGGAAATGTAAAGTAATAACTATGTTTGTAGGTATTAATATGTATTATAGAAGTAGAGAAATTGAAACTTGGAAATTTGCTAATTTTTCCAATTTTTTGGCAAATTTGGTATTTTTTTTATAAATAAAAATGAATTTTTTTTACTCTATTTTACCTGTGTCATGAAGTACAATATGTGACGAAAAAACGTTCTCAGAATGGCCTGGATAAGTCAAAGCGTTTTAAAGTTGTCACCACATAAAGTGACACTGGTCAGATTTGCAAAAAATGGCCTGGTCCTGAAGGTGAAAATGAGCCCGGTCCTTAAGGGGTTAAAGATGCACCAAATGTAACCCCTTAACAAAAGGCCCACTGTCTAAAAAGGATGGGGGTGTTGTTAAGGGCTGGTGTCATGGTCTTTCCCATGACAGGGGTCAGAAGATCTAAGAGACTGGCTGCACGTGATGAGATCTGACAGCCTCTTTGGTTTCACTTGTTTCTGTGTAGTTGCTGGTTATGACCACACCTCTTGTCTCAGGTGTAGCTTAAGTTGTCATTCCAACTCCTCTATTTAGTCTGGTCTCACCCATCATGCTATGTGGTTGATAGCTCCTTTCTGGTTGTGGAAGTACTGGTGTTTGGCTCTCTTCTGAGTTAAGTGTTTTCCCTATTTCTTATTTGTTGTATTCCCCTATCTTTTGGTATTAGGCCTGAAGGAGTCTCCTGTTCCTTCAGCTGGGAAGGAACAGGTTATCTTTGTCCTAACACTATTTCCAGGACCCTTTAAGGTCAGATAGGGCTCTAGGTTCCTGCATATAAACATTCCTACCATTGAAGTCTGTTCATACCAATAGTAGTCAGGGCTCGGTTTAGGGATTCACTAGGTGGTAACCTTTCCCTTTCCATAGGTTCCAGGCCTAGTACCTTCCCTCGTGTGTTTGGTGTGGAGTTTAATACCCACACCGCGCCATGACAGCTGGTAGAGTGCTCCTGTTCCAAGAACTGTCTGTTAGTAACAGCCTGGGTTCTTAGAGCAGGCTGCTGCTGCTTCATAGCCAGGGTCAGAGAACGCTTTGATCCCCGCTGTTAACTCTTTACTCCCACTTGCAATCAGGTCACTGGGTTTCCCAGTTACCTGATTAGAGACTAGAGAAGTCACTGCAGTCAGCCCTGAAGACCTATGAAGTACTGTCTGTTCGGTAAGCCTGCTATTGGGGCACAATAGTGTTGCCCTAACAGAATCCTGTGTTATAGTATATACAGGATAGCATACAGGAGCATGCTAATACATTATAAATGTGGAATAAAGTTATAAAATACTTTATTCCACATTGATATAACAGCAAAATACTTTCTTACTATATTTTTGCGTGGCAAAAAAAAATTACAGTATATAAACACTGTCATTTGTAAATACCCTCTAATGCATTTCTCCCACATAAAATAAGGCCTCAGACACATCAACGAAAAAATAACAATAAAATGTATGGCTGCTGAAATACAAAGAGGCAAAAATAAAATTTTGCTGCTCATTAAAGGAGTTTGGAATGTTTTGGGCGGGGGGTTGTTTGGCAACCCTCCTGGGCAGACCTGCAAAGGTAGGTATACTTACCTCATTCCTGACCAGGGGTCGAGTGGAGGGGGAACGCATGGGAACAGCGTTCCTGCACTTTTTTCATGGCAGGAATGCCGTTCCCTTTCAGCCTCAAGCCAGGAGAACGCGGCTGAATCAGAATCAGATTCACAGGGGGAGACGGAGCGCACTGTGCAGGGCAGGCTAAGGGAGGAGGGGCGGCTTCAGTTGAGAGGAAGCTGTCTGTGCGGTGCTGCTGCCTGCGACTGCCTCACTGTGACTCCTCTCATGGCGCCCCACCCCCTAATGACATCATCTCCTTCACTACAAGATCATTTCAAATGTCTTTCCAAAAAGTTTGTCCTGGGATTCGAACTCACGACCTCTACACATCAGAGGAAGGCATTTACCCTCACAGCCATGAAAGCTGTCTAGGTAATTGCTTTAAAAAAAAAAAAAAAAAAAAAAAAATAAATAAGACTTCTACTTATACCTAGTGTACTGCTACCTAGTGTACAACTATACTCATGACAGCTGCCCACTGTGTATGGATGTAGCAGAGCTGGGTGTGTTGGGGCAGCTGTCATGTGTATGGTTGTACACTAGGTATCAGTACACTAGGTATAAGTAGAAGTCTTATTTTTTATTTTTTTTAAACAACTACCTAGACAGCTTTTATGGCTGTGAGGGTAAATGCCTTGCCTCTGATGTGTAGAGGTCATGAGTTTGAATCCCAGGACAAACTTTTCTAAAAGTGTGTTTTTTTATTTTATAAGACTTCTACTGATACCTAGTTTACTGATACCTAGTGTACAACCATACACATGACAGCTGCCCACTGTGTATGGATGTAGCAGAGCTGGGTGTGTTGGGGCAGCTGTCATGTGTATGGTTGTACACTAGGTATAAGTAGAAGTCTTATTTTATTTTTTTAAGCAACTACCTCAACACCTTTTATGGCTGTGAGGGTAAATGCCTTGCCTCTAATGTGTAGAGGTCATGAGTTCGAATCCCAGGACAAACTTTTCTAAAAGTGTTTTTTTTTTTTTTTTCTGATACTTCTACTGATACCTAGTTTACTGATACCTAGTGTACAACCATACACATGACAGCTGCCCCAACACACCCAGCTCTGCTACATCCATACACAGTGGGCAAAGTTACCTACAGTAGAAGTCTTATATATATTTTTTTTTTAAGTACCTAGCTAGACAGCTTTCATAGCTGTGAGGGCATATGCCTTGCCTCTGATGTGTAGAGGTCATGAGATCGAATCCCAGGACAAACGTTTCTAAAAGTGTTTTTTTTTTTTTTTTAGTCCGCAGCGACACAAATTACAGCATGCTAGATTTTCTGTGCTTTTTTATTTTTTGGAGGGGGGGGGGGGGTTGCAGTGGATCTTGGGTGAGTTCCCACACTTTTTTTCCCAGGACTTGACCCCTGTTCCTGACGCTGGCTCCCAACTTCTGCACTCTCCAGCCTCTGCTCCGGACCTTCTTCTTCTGTTTTGACGCTGTTGCAGCGGTGGTCACTTGTAGCAGGGGGATCGGGTCACTTCTGTAGCTAGTGATACAACAGGCATCACAACAGAAATTTACATCCAGGGACCTGAGCGGAGAGCACAGAAGCTGGCATCAGGAAGCACAACACCTGTAAGGGGGGGGGGGGGGACGCTAACAAACGTGTGACGTTTGATAAATTTGGTGCCAAGTACACCAACACAGACTCAGGCAAAACTGACTTTAAGTGTTACCCACATGATAATTCTGGGCTTTGATTCATCATAAAGACTTTTTCATCCTGCACATTATAATGAATCCCATTGATCACTATTTCATAGAGGTGATTACCGGTTTACTGCTTCTCCCCAGCATTCATTTCTAGGTTAAGTGTCTACTTAATATAACATCAAATTATATATTCATTTTAGTGTGTCTGAGTTCACTTTTTATGTAGGTAGCTGTACTGGAAATATGACAGCAAGACTGCTGCTGGTTGCCATGTCCACTTTACAGTTGTTAGTTGAAGTTCAATAACATGGGCACAGTACAGGTCCAACTGTGTTCTTACCACAATACAACAGAGTAGTACTTCTACTAGATAGCATAACCTCAGGAGCTATGTAAAAAATGCCCCTTATTTCTACCATAGGTGATGGCCTAAATTATTGCTAGTCAGTGTTAATCACATCTTAGTCAATAGAGGTAGGTCCTTAAAAGGATTTTCTGGTTTCATAAAACTAAGCTTAAAGGGATTCTGCATTTTTTTTTAAACTGATGATCAAGGATAGATCATCAGCATCTGATCGGCGGGGGTCCGACACACGGGACCCCTGCCGATCAGCTATTTGAGAAGGCAGAGGCGCTGCGGCCTTCTCTCTGTTTACCGCAGGCCCAGTGACATCACGACTAGTATCACTGGCCTGGGCGGGGCTAATCTCTGTTCACTTGAATAGAGCTTAGCCCCGCCCTGGGCAGTAATACTAGACGTGACGTCACTGGGCCTGCGGTTAACAGTGAGAAGACCGCAGCGCTGCTCCCAGCGCCTCTGCCTTCTCAAACAGCTGATCGGCGGGGGTCCCGGGTGTCGGACCCCGACGATCAGATGCTGATGATCTATCCAGAGGATAGATCATCAGTTAAAAAAAAACTGCAGAACCCCTTTAACCCCTTAAGGACGCAGGGCGTATCGGTACGCCCTATTTCCCGAGTCCTTAAGGACTCAGGGCGTACCGGTACGTCCTAACTTTAAATGCAGATTCCGGCGCCGCGGGGGTTAATGGAAACGGGATGCCGGCTGAAATCATTCAGCCGGCATCCTGTGACAATGCCAGGGGGGGTCATGTGACCCCCCCCTATCGGCGATCGCCGCAAACCACAGGTCAATTTAGACCTGCGGTTTGCTGCGCTTTTTGCAGTTTCTGATCCCCGCGGTCCCTGACCGCGGGGATCAGAAACTTTAGTGTACCTCAAATATAGATTTTACATCCCCCCCTGCACCCCTGCATGATTTTTTGCCGGCGGGTGGTGCAGGGGGGGGAGTTGTGGGCGGTGGGGGCGGTGCGGGAGGCGGGCGGTGCGGCAGGCGGGATCGCGATCCCTCGCCCGCCTCCCCTTGAAAATTCGTTGGTGTAGAGTGGGTATACCAGGGTGCCAGCACATTGCTGGCACCCTGGTATAAACGGCTGACATCGGTGATGCGATGTCAGCCGTTTAACCCTTTCCATACAGCGGTCCGTACGGACCGCTGTATGAAAAAAGTTAACAGTAAGAAGTAGCTCCCTCCCTCTCCCATCGGGGGGCTGCAGTGCCTTTGCAGCCCCCCGAATGGAGAGGGAGGGAGCTCCTAGACAGCCCCCCCAGAGCCCCGTCCTTACCCTTCCCCGTCTGCGCAGTTCTGACCACTACTGAGCAGACGGGGAAGGTTCCCATGGCAACAGGACGCCGTCTCAGGCATCCTGCTGTCCATGGTGCTGAACAGATCTGTGCTGAAGGCAGAGATCTGTTCAGACAAAGTGTAAGTAAAATACAGTACTGTACAATATATATTGTACTGTACTGTATTATACAGACATCAGACCCACTGGATCTTCAAGAACCAAGTGGGTCTGGGTCAAAAAAAAGTGGAAAAAAAAGTAAAAATCAATAAAACACATTTATCACTGAATAAAAATGAAAAAAATAAAATTTCCTACACATGTTTGGTATCGCCACGTCCGTAATGACCTGATCTATAAAACGGTCATGTTACTTTCCCCGCACGGTGAACGCCATAAAAAAAAAAAAAAAAAAACTATTAGGAAATTGAAATTTTGCCCACCTTAGTTCCCAAAAAAGGTAATAAAAGTGATCAAAAAAGTCGCATGTACGCCAAAATAGTACCAATCAAACCGTCATCTCATCCCGCAAAAATCATACCCTACCCAAAATAATTGCCAAAAAACTGAAAAAACTATGGCTCTTAGACTATGGAAACACTAAAACATGATTTATTTTGTTTCAAAAATAAAATCATTGTGTAAAACTTAAATAAATAAAACAAAGTATACATATTAGGTATCGCCGCGTCCGTATCGACCGGCTCTATAAAAATATGACATGACCTAACCCCTCAGGTGACCACCGTAAAAAAATAAAAATAAAAACTGTGTAAAAAAAGCCATTTTGTCATCTTATGTCACAATAAAGTGTAATAGCAAGCGATTAAAAAGTCATGTGCACCCCAAAATAGGGCCAATCAAACCGTCATCTCATCCCGCAAAAAATGAGACCCTACTTAAAATAATCGCCCAAAAACTGAAAAAACTATGGTTCTTAGACTATGGAGACACTAAAACATTTTTTTTGTTTTAAAAATGAAATCATTGTGTAAAACTTACATAAATAAAAAAAATTGTATACATATTAGGTATCGCCGCGTCCGTGACAACCTGCTCTATAAAATTACCACATGATCTAACCTGTCAGATGAATGTTGTAAATAACAAAAAAAAAACGTGCCAAAAAAGCTATTTCTTGTTACCTTGCCACACAAAAAAAGTGTAATATAGAGCAACCAAAAATCATATGTACCCTAAACTAGTACCAACAAAACTGCCACCCTATCCCCTAGTTTCTAAAATGGGGTCACTTTTTTGGAGTTTATACTCTGGGGGTGCATCAGGGGGGCTTCAAATGGGACATGGTGTCAAAAAAAACAGTCCAGCAAAATCTGCCTTCCAAAAACCGTATGGCATTCCTTTCCTTCTGCGCCCTGCCGTGTGCCCGTACAGCGGTTTACGAACACATATGGGGTGTTTCTGTAAACTACAGAATCAGCGCCATAAATAATGAGTTTTGTTTGGCTGTTAACCCTTGCTTTGTAATTGAAAAAAAAATATTAAAATGGAAAATCTTCCAAAAAAGTGAAATTTTGAAATTGTATCTCTATTTTCCATTAAATCTTGTGCAACACCTAAAGGGTTAACAAAGTTTCTAAAATCAGTTTTGAATACCTTGAGGGGTGTAGTTTCTTAGATGCGGTCACTTTTATGGAGTTTCTACTCTAGGGGTGCATCAGGGGGCTTCAAATGGGACATGGTGTCAAAAAAACAGTCCAGCAAAATCTGACTTCCAAAAACCAAACAGCGCACCTTTCATTCTACGCCCCGCTGTGTGGCCGTACAGCAGTTTACGGCCACATATGGGGTGTTTCTGTAAACTACAGAATCCGGGCCATAAATAATGAGTTTTGTTTGGCTGTTAACCCTTGCTTTGTAACTGGAAAAAAAATATTAAAATGGAAAATCTGCCAAAAAAGTGAAATTTTGAAATTGTATCTCTATTTTCCATTAAATCTTGTGCAACATCTAAAGGGTTAACAAAGTTTCTAAAATCAGTTTTGAATACCTTGAGGGGTGTAGTTTCTTAGATGCGGTCACTTTTATGGAGTTTCTACTCTAGGGGTGCATCAGGGGGCTTCAAATGGGACATGGTGTCAAAAAAACAGTCCAGCAAAATCTGCCTTCCAAAAACCATACGGCGCACCTTTCACTCTACGCCCCGCTGTGTGGCCGTACAGTAGTTTACGGCCACATATGGGGTGTTTCTGTAAACGGCAGAGTCAGGGCAATAAAGATACAGTCTTGTTTGGCTGTTAACCCTTGCTTTGTTAGTGGAAAAAATGGGTTAAAATGGAAAATTAGGCAAAAAAATGAAATTCTCAAATTTCATCCCCATTTGCCAATAACTCTTGTGCAACACCTAAAGGGTTAACAAAGTTTGTAAAATCAGTTTTGAATACCTTGAGGGGTGTAGTTTATAGAATGGGGTCATTTTTGGGCGGTTTCTATTATATAAGCCTCGCAAAGTGACTTCAGAGCTGTAGTGGTCCCTAAAAATTGGGTTTTTGTAAATTTCAGAAAAATTTCAAGATTTGCTTCTAAACTTCTAAGCCTTGTAACATCCCCAAAAAATAAAATATCATTCCCAAAATGCTACAAACATGAAGTAGACATATGGGGAATGTAAAGTCATCACAATTTTTGGGGGTATTACTATGTATTACAGAAGTAGAGAAACTGAAACTTTGAAATTTGCAAATTTTTCTAAATTTTTGGTAAATATGGTATTTTTTTATGCAAAAAAATTCACTTTTTTGACCCAATTTTAGCAGTGTCATGAAGTACAATATGTGACAAAAAAACAATCTCAGAACGGCCTGGGTAAGTCAAAGCGTTTTAAAGTTATCAGCACTTAAAGTGACACTGGTCAGATTTGCAAAAAATGGCCAAGTCCTTAAGGTGAAATAGGGCTGAGTCCTTAAGGGGTTAAAGCACACCCAAAAACCTTTACTTTATATTTCATAATTTAATAGTATAGGTGACCTTTAGTGATAGTGAGTTAAAGAAAAGTGCCTGTTTTGTACACCAAATCCCCCCTTCCCCCACACCTTGATCACTGCGTCTCCGAATTGACTGTGCAAATTCTTACACAGAAGTGTATACAGAGCCCATTGAAGTCTATGGGGAGGGGACGAGATAGTGACCAGACATGCCTGCAACTACAACTGAGTAGAGTTGAGCGGACACCTGGATGTTCGGGTTCGAGAAGTTCGGCCGAACTTCCCGAAAATGTTCGGGTTCGGGATCCGAACCCGATCCGAACTTCGTCCCGAACCCGAACCCCATTGAAGTCAATGGGGACCCGAACTTTTCGGCACTAAAAAGGCTGTAAAACAGCCCAGGAAAGGGCTAGAGGGCTGCAAAAGGCAGAAACATGTAGGTAAATCCCCTGCAAACAAATGTGGATAGGGAAATTAATTAAAATAAAAATTAAATAAATAAAAATTAACCAAAATCAATTGGAGAGAGGTCCCATAGCAGAGAATCTGGCTTCACGTCACCCACCACTGGAACAGTCCATTTTCATAAATTTAGGCCCAGCACCCAGGCAGAGGAGAGAGGTCCCGTAACAGACAATCTGGCTTCATGTCAGCAGAGAATCAGTCTTCATGTCATAGCAGAGAATCAGGCTTCACGTCACCCATCACTGTAACAGTCCATTTTCATAAATTTAGGCCCAGCACCCAGGCAGAGGAGAGAGGTCCCGTAACAGACAATCTGGCTTCATGTCAGCAGAGAATCAGTCTTCATGTCATAGCAGAGAATCAGGCTTCACGTCACCCACCACTGCAACAGTCCATTGTCAGATATTTAGGCCCAGCACCCAGGCAGAGGAGAGAGGTCCCGTAACAGACAATCTGGCTTCATGTCAGCAGAGAATCAGTCTTCATGTCATAGCAGAGAATCAGGCTTCACGTCACCCACCACTGTAACAGTCCATTTTCATAAATTTAGGCCCAGCACCCAGGCAGAGGAGAGAGGTCCCGTAACAGACAATCTGGCTTCATGTCAGCAGAGAATCAGTCTTCATGTCATAGCAGAGAATCAGGCTTCACGTCAGCCACCAATGCAACAGTCCATTGTCAGATATTTAGGCCCAGCACCCAGGCAGAGGAGAGAGGTCCCGTAACAGACAATCTGGCTTCATGTCAGCAGAGAATCAGTCTTCATGTCATAGCAGAGAATCAGGCTTCACGTCAGCCACCAATGCAACAGTCCATTGTCAGATATTTAGGCCCAGCACCCAGGCAGAGGAGAGAGGTCCCGTAACAGACAATCTGGCTTCATGTCAGCAGAGAATCAGTCTTCATGTCATAGCAGAGAATCAGGCTTCACGTCAGCCACCACTGCAACAGTCCATTTTCATAAATTTAGGCCCAGCACCCAGGCAGAGGAGAGAGGTCCCGTAACAGACAATCTGGCTTCATGTCAGCAGAGAATTAGTCTGCATGTCATAGCAGAGAATCAGGCTTCACGTCACCCAACATTGGAACAGTCCATTGGCATATATTTAGGCCCCGGCACCCAGGCAGAGGAGAGGTTCATTCAACTTTGGGTAGCCTCGCAATATAATGGTAAAATGAAAATAAAAATAGGATTGAATGAGGAAGTGCCCTGGAGTACAATAATATATGGTTAAGGGGAGGTAGTTAATGTCTAATCTGGACAAGGTACGGACAGGTCCTGTGGGATCCATGCCTGGTTAATTTTTATGAACGTCAGCTTGTCCACATTGGCTGTAGACAGGCGGCTGCGTTTGTCTGTAATGACGCCCCCTGCCGTGCTGAATACACGTTCAGACAAAATGCTGGCCGCCGGGCAGGCCAGCACCTCCAAGGCATAAAAGGCTAGTTCTGGCCACGTGGACAATTTAGAGACCCAGAAGTTGAATGGGGCCAAACCATCAGTCAGTACGTGGAGGGGTGTGCACACGTACTGTTCCACCATGTTAGTGAAATGTTGCCTCCTGCTAACACGTTGCGTATCAGGTGGTGATGCAGTTAGCTGTGGCGTGTTGACAAAACTTTTCCACATCTCTGCCATGCTAACCCTGCCCTCAGAGGAGCTGGCCGTGACACAGCTGCCTTGGCGACCTCTTGCTCCTCCTCTGCCTTGGCCTTGGGCTTCCACTTGTTCCCCTGTGACATTTGGGAATGCTCTAAGTAGCGCGTCTACCAACGTGCGCTTGTACTCGCGCATCTTCCTATCACGCTCCAGTGCAGGAAGTAAGGTGGGCACATTGTCTTTGTAGCGTGGATCCAGCAGGGTGGCAACCCAGTAGTCCGCACACGTTAAAATGTGGGCAACTCTGCTGTCGTTGCGCAGGCACTGCAGCATGTAGTCGCTCATGTGTGCCAGGCTGCCCAGGGGTAAGGACAAGCTGTCCTCTGTGGGAGGCGTATCGTCATCGTCCTGCCTTTCCCCCCAGCCACGCACCAGTGATGGGCCCGAGCCGCGTTGGGTGCCACCCCGCTGTGACCATGCTTCATCCTCATCCTCCTCGTCCTCCAGTAGTGGGCCCTGGCTGGCCACATTTGTACCTGGCCTCTGCTGTTGCAAAAAACCTCCCTCTGAGTCACTTCGAAGAGACTGGCCTGAAAGTGCTAAAAATGACCCCTCTTCCTTCTCCTCCTCCTCCTGGGCCACCTCCTCTTCCATCATCGCCCTAAGTGTTTTCTCAAGGAGACATAGAAGTGGTATTGTAACGCTGATAACGGCGTCATCGCCACTGGCCATGTTGGTGGAGTACTCGAAACAGCGCAACAGGGCACACAGGTCTCGCATGGAGGCCCAGTCATTGGTGGTGAAGTGGTGCTGTTCCGCAGTGCGACTGACCCGTGCGTGCTGCAGCTGAAACTCCACTATGGCCTGCTGCTGCTCGCACAGTCTGTCCAGCATGTGCAAGGTGGAGTTCCACCTGGTGGGCACGTCGCATATGAGGCGGTGAGCGGGAAGGCCGAAGTTACGCTGTAGCGCAGACAGGCGAGCAGCAGCAGGATGTGAACGCCGGAAGCGCGAACAGACGGCCCGCACTTTATGCAGCAGCTCTGACATGTCGGGGTAGTTGTGAATGAACTTCTGCACCACCAAATTCAGCACATGCGCCAGGCAAGGGATGTGCGTCAAACCGGCTAGTCCCAGAGCTGCAACGAGATTTCGCCCATTATCGCACACCACCAGGCCGGGCTTGAGGCTCACCAGCAGCAACCACTCGTCGGTCTGTTGTTCTATACCCCGCCACAACTCCTGTGCGGTGTGGGGCCTGTCCCCCAAACATATGAGTTTCAGAATGGCCTGCTGACGTTTACCCCGGGCTGTGCTGAAGTTGGTGGTGAAGGTGTGTGGCTGACTGGATGAGCAGGTGGAAGAAGAGGAGGAGGAAGCCGAGAAGGAGGAGGTGGCAACAGGAGGCAAAGAATGTTGCCCTGCGATCCTTGGCGGCGGAAGGACGTGCGCCAAACAGCTCTCCGCCTGGGGCCCAGCTGCCACTACATTTACCCAGTGTGCAGTTAGGGAGATATAGCGTCCCTGGCCGTGCTTACTGGTCCACGTATCTGTGGTTAGGTGGACCTTGCTACAGATGGCGTTGCGCAGTGCACACTTGATTTTATCGGATACTTGGTTGTGCAGGGAAGGCACGGCTCTCTTGGAGAAGTAGTGGCGGCTGGGAACAATATACTGTGGGACAGCAAGCGACATGAGCTGTTTGAAGCTGTCTGTGTCCACCAGCCTAAATGACAGCATTTCATAGGCCAGTAGTTTAGAAATGCTGGCATTCAGGGCCAGGGATCGAGGGTGGCTAGGTGGGAATTTACGCTTTCTCTCAAATGTTTGTGAGATGGAGAGCTGAACGCTGCCGTGTGACATGGTTGAGACGCTTGGTGACGGAGGTGGTGGTGGTGTTGGTGGTACATCCCCTGTTTGCTGGGCGGCAGGTGCCAACGTTCCTCCAGAGGCGGAGGAAGAGGCCGAGGCGGCAGCAGCAGAAGAGGCCGAGGCGGCAGCAGCAGAAGAGGTAGCAGGGGGAGCCTGAGCGACTTCCTTGTTTTTAAGGTGTTTACTCCACTGCAGTTCATGCTTTGCATGCAGGTGCCTGGTCATGCAGGTTGTGCTAAGGTTCAGAACGTTAATGCCTCGCTTCAGGCTCTGATGGCACAGCGTGCAAACCACTCGGGTCTTGTCGTCAGCACATTGTTTGAAGAAGTGCCATGCCAGGGAACTCCTTGAAGATGCCTTTGGGGTGCTCGGTCCAAGATGGCGGCGGTCAGTAGTAGGCGGAGTCTCTTGGCGGCGGGTGTTCTGCTTTTGCCCACTGCTCCATCTTTTGCTACGCTCGGTCTCACCACTGCCTCTTCCTCCGAACTGTGAAAGTCAGTGGCACGACCTTCATTCCATGTGGGGTCTAGGACCTCATCGTCCCCTGCATCGTCTTCCACCCAGTCTTGATCCCTGACCTCCTGTTCAGTCTGCACACTGCAGAAAGACGCAGCAGTTGGCACCTGTGTTTCGTCATCATCAGAGACATGCTGAGGTGGTATTCCCATGTCCTCATCATCAGGAAACATAAGTGGTTGTGCGTCAGTGCAGTCTATGTCTTCCACCGCTGGGGAAGGGCTAGGTGGATGCCCTTGGGAAACCCTGCCAGCAGAGTCTTCAAACAGCATAAGAGACTGCTGCATAACTTGAGGCTCAGACAGTTTCCCTGATATGCATGGGGGTGACAGACTGATGGGGTTGGTTTTCAGGCGCCATCTGCAGAAGACTGGGTGGGAGATAATGTGAACGTGCTGGATCCACTGTCGGCCACCCAATTGACTAATGCCTGTACCTGCTCAGGCCTTACCATCCTTAGAACGGCATTGGGCCCCACCATATATCGCTGTAAATTCTGGCGGCTACTGGGCCCTGAGGTAGTTGGTACACTAGGACGTGTGGATGTGGCAGAACGGCAACGTCCTCTCCCAGCACCAGAGGGTCCACTAACACCACCACAACCATGTCCACGTCCGCGTCCCTTACTAGATGTTTTCCTCATTGTTATCGCTCACCACAACAACAAAAATATTATTTGGCCCAATGTATTGTATTCAAATTCAGCTGAATATAAATTTGAGGCCTAGTATTTAGGCGCTGGGTGACAGGTATAGATTTACTGACAGAATTAGACTTGGAAATGCACAGTAGCGTGTGTGTGAAGTTATTCTGAATGACCCTATGTGCACCTTGAATATTATATACCCTTTTAGGGATAGATTTCAAATAGCTCTGATACAGCAGAAACCACTAAATTAGGAAATTGCTAAATTGGGAATTGTATTTCAACCCAGAACAAAAAATGTGCTTTGACGGACACTAAATAACTTGCCCAGCCAGAACAGTACAGCAGTAACGACAGATTTAGCGGGATATAAATTTGAGGCCTAGTATTTAGGCGCTGGGTGACAGGTATAGATTTACTGACAGAATTAGACTGGGATATGGCCAAAAAATAACCACACTATTGCTGGTTAAATGCACTTGGTGTGACAGTTTGACCAACCACACTACTGAGGGTTAAATGCACTAGTTGACAGGCGCAGCTTGCCCCTGATGTAGTATATGGCCAAAAAATGAACAGACTATTGCTGGTTAAATGCACTTGGTGTGACAGCTTGACCAACCACACTACTGAGGGTTAAATGCACTTGGTGACAGGCGCAGCTTGCCCCTGATGTAGTATATGGCCAAAAAATGAACAGACTATTGCTGGTTAAATGCACTTGGTGTGACAGCTTCACCCTGATGTAGGCTTTAGCCAAAAAACAACCACACCATTGAGGGTTAAATGCACTTGGTGACAGGCGCAGCTTGCCCCTGATGTAGTATATGGCCAAAAAATAAACAGACTATTGCTGGTTAAATGCACTTGGTGTGACAGCTTCACCCGGATGTAGGCTTTAGCCAAAAAACAACCACACCATTGAGGGTTAAATGCACTTGGTGACAGGCGCAGCTTGCCCCTGATGTAGTATATGGCCAAAAAATAAACAGACTATTGCTGGTTAAATGCACTTGGTGTGACAGCTTCACCCTGATGTAGGCTTTAGCCAAAAAACAACCACACCATTGAGGGTTAAATGCACTTGGTCGCAGCTTGTGCTGGCGCACCACAAGACACAAAATGGCCGCCGATCACCCCAGAAAAAAGTGACTGACAAACGGTCTGGGCAGCCTAAAAACAGTGAGCAATTGAGTATCAGCAGCTCAATGACCCACAGCTGCAGATCGATCAATAATCAAGTCCTTTGGAGGAGTTAATCTGCCTTATCTCGCCCTACTGTCGCAGCCGCAACCTCTCCCTACGCTAATCAGAGCAGAGTGACGGGCGGCGCTATGTGACTCCAGCTTAGAGGCTGGGTCACATGGTGCTCTGGCCAATCACAGCCATGCCAATAGTAGGCATGGCTGTGATGGCCTCTTGGGGAAAGTAGTATGACGCTTGTTGATTGGCTGCTTTGCAGCCTTTCAAAAAGTGCCAAGAAAGCGTCACAAAAGCGCCAAGAAAGTGACGAACACCGAACCCGAACTTTTACGAAAATGTCCGGGTTCGGGTCCGTGTCACGGACACCCCAAAATTCGGTACGAACCTGAACTATACAGTTCGAGTTCGCTCATCCCTACAACTGAGTAATTTACCTCACCCCAGCTCCTGAAATAAATCACTCAATACTAGGTCTGTCTAGTATAAGTCTACTGTAATCTCTCTCCTGTATATCGGTTTGATCAGTCAATTGAGAGACTGTAATCAGAGCAAGGGTAGCCAAAGGTAATAAATGTAGAAACACACACTTTTCTTTAATAAAATATATTACAAACATCACTAAAATCACCTATACTGGGGGCGCATGCGCGCGGCTCGCGGAGAGGACATGCTTCCGTGAGCTCCGCTCATCGACTTCACCCTGATCTTAGCGCCTTTTATCGGGCTCCAGTACGCCTCAAAATCGATGCCGGGAACCCCGAAGATGACCCGCACCAAGGGGAGATCGAGAATTCCGGGTACTCCCGTCCCGTCGCAGACTTTGCTGGAGATCTTCCGACAGACCAGACAGACTGTCATGGCGGACGCAACACCAGCTCCCGCCAGCCCTGAATCCTCAGATGGAGGTGAGCCCTCTCCAGACAGAGCTGTTCGTTACTCTGATCAAGAAGATCTGTACAAGAACATAGCCGCTTTGTTTAAGGCAGAATTGTCACAAGCGGTCTCAGAATTTTCCCACCAGATACAAGACCTGGGTAACAGGGTCTCGGATCTTGAGACAAGGGCGGATGACCTGTCCGACGCCTTGGGCCGCGACAAGGAGGAAATTTACAACCATTCAACCCAGCTTGCAAAGCTGGAGCTTAAAATAGAGGACCTTGAGAACAGGTCCAGGAGGGGCAACCTACGGGTCAGAGGCCTCCCTGAATCATTTACTGATTTGCAATCCACACTCACCACCCTGTTTGCAGCTCTCTTGCCACAAGCAGACTCAAACCTTCTAAAGATGGACAGAGTTCACAGGGCGCTGGGGAAGCCGCATACTCCGGACCTCCCAAGGGACATAATGCTTAAATTTCATCACCCGGAGACAAGAGATAAAGTTTTTGCTGCAGCAAGGGACCTACCTGATCTACCTGGCCTCCCGGCGTCGGTCCATCTTTATGCGGACCTAGCACCATGTACGCTTCGCAGATGCCGCGAGATGAGGCCAGTTACACAGGCCTTGCAAAAAGCACAAAATTCGATTCCGGTGGGGATTTCCCTTCAACCTGTCATTTCAACTGAACTCTCGCCTCCATACAGTCCACTCACCGGGTGAAGGTCTGGATGCACTGCAGCGGGCAGGGATCCCCTGCGAGTATCAAGTTCCATCATCTTCCTCACCAAAACCGCAGCGACCAGCGAAAGTCTGGACCAAGGTTCCTCCTACATCTGGAGGCCCAAGCAGAGCGAGGATCTCATGAACTATCTACTCTACCTGATCTAATGTCGGTAACTCACAGATTTTCCTTCACAGGTCACTTCGGGGACTCTTGTTATTTGACCTCAAAATTGTGCTAGGCTAATTTCATTAATACAGGGTCTCAATGATTTGGTTTATCATGCTGTCCCTAATCCTGGGATTCTGTGAGATAGTAAGGTTGGCCTATGAGAGGCCATCTCTCTACTCGCATATCCCATCCATTATTGTCCTATGTTCTGGGCCTAACAGCTCAGTTTATTATCTTCTGTTCTCTTTTGTTAACTTGTGGTTTATTTGTTATGCCATTCTACTCTTGGAGTCCTTAACTAGGGTTATCAATGTGATCATGCTGATATATGGGGCCGCCGAGGTACGGTTAGCCTTGGGAGTAGATGACGCCTGGCGCATATTTTTTAGGAATAGCTTAACCCACTCTTGCCATTATGTGTAAACTACTCTCCCATAATGTGAGGGGTTTGAATTCCCCTCGTAAGAGAAAGACTGCTTTTTCGGTCTACCTTAAGCATGCGCCCGACGTCATCTGCTTACAGGAAACACATTTTACCCCCACATCCCATCTGAAATATTTTAATCCACAATATTCTAGATTTTATTCTTCTACATTCGTTTCAAAATGTCGAGGGGTAATTACTTTGATGAAAAATTATTTTCCTTTCTCTGTCACTCAGACTTGTACTGATCCAGAAGGGAGATATGCGATTGTTATAGGGACTTGTGGAGAGGAATCACTTTGCCTAGTTAACACTTATGCTCCCACAGATGAACCTATGGCCTTTTTTTAAAAAGTAAGCAGAGTGATCGATATCCTTACGTTTCATAAATTAGTGTGGTGTGGGGATTTCAATTTTACTATTCACCCTGTGTTTTATCGTACTAATCCGCCTGCAACACCACGACCGGCGACACAGACTAATAGGGTTATTCAAGTTCTCCAATCCCTATCCTTAGCTGACACCTGGAGAGAGCATAATGGTTCACAAAGAGGCTACACTTTTGTTCGTCAGCTCATCAAGTGTACTCGCGGATTGACATGATCCTAGCATCTACCTCACTCCTTACCTTCATGTCTTATTCTAGACATGTCGTCTCATCTTGGTCAAACCACGACATGGTCATTTCAGACTTTACCGCCCCTCAACAGTGTCGTGGCTCATTTCGTTGGAGACTAAACAAGTCACTTCTGACTCATCCTGCTCTATATACGCAACTACAAGAAGAACTTGCAAACTTTTTTACTGATAACACCTCCACTAAAATTGATCCTATGACCCTGTGGCTAACCCACAAAGCCTACATGAGGGGCAGTCTGATAAGTAAAGCTATCAAAAAAAAAAAAAAAAGAGGAAACACACTCAGGCCCAAGCAGGTTTGGAAGCCAGGTTGAGCAGGCTAGTCTGGGCCCACCAAAGATCCCCATCACTGTATCTACTTAAAGCGATAAAAGATGTTAAGCAACAAATCAACATGATCCTAACCAATAATACAGAAAAAGCCCTTAGATGGACGAACTCCTTCTACTATAAATATGCCAATAAGCCAGATAAGTTACTAGCTAACCAGCTTAAAGCTAAGCAACGGATTAACCATGTCTTTAAAATAAATATGAGATCAGGTCAAACTACTTCTAACCCCGACACCATTTACGCAATGTTTCAAAAATTTTATACACAGCTTTACTCTGCCCCTGTAGAAGGTTCGGGCTCACAGAAAAACGATTTTATATCGTCAGCGTGCCTTCCTGTATTATCCCATGAGTCCCAGTCAGAACTAAATAACCCTATCTCAGCTGAGGAAGTGGAACATGCCATCAAGTTCCTAAAATTAGGTAAAGCCCCGGGCCCGGACGGCTATTCCGCCTTGTATTATAAAAAAAAAATTGCCCCTTTACGCATCCCTCATATAGCCAATTACTGTAATTATCTGATGCAGGGAGCTATACCTCCAGAAGAATTCCTAAAAGCTTCAATCACGGTTATTCCTAAACCCAACAGAGACCCTTTAGTTCCTTACAATTACAGGCCGATTTAGCTACTAAATATTGACAATAAACTTTTCACTTCTATTTTAGCGAGAAGACTTAATAGGTTTCTCCCTAGCCTTATTCACAAGGACCAGGTCGGATTCATACCAGGCAGGGAGGCTCCTGATAACATTAGAAAAGTCCTTAATGTTATCCACATGTCTAATAAAACTAAGGTTCCGCTTGCCCTGTTGGCCCTCGATATTGAGAAGGCCTTTGACACTGTCACCTGGCCATACCTGTACGGAGTCCTTTCAACAATGGGAATGAAGGGCCCCTTCCTGGCAGCTATACAAGCTCTTTACTCCAAACCAGAGGCGCGCCTTAAACTACCCACTACAAAGGTTTCCCACATCCCAATCAGAAGAGGTACGAGACAGGGATGTCCTCTTTCCCCGGCATTATTCGCACTAGTCATAGAGCCCCTAGCAGCACACATAAGATCCCATCCTGATATTAAGGGATTAGTAATTGGGGGGACGGATTATAAAAGTTAAATCTCTTTGCAGACGACCTTCTTCTATCTATTACCAACCCCATTATCTCCTTTCCTTCCCTCTTAAAACTATTAGAGTAATTTACTGAAGCTTCTGGCCTTTCTATTAACCACTCCAAATCTGAATTGCTCTAATGTAACACCCCTGCCCCCGCTAAAACGCTGATACAACAAAATTTCCCATACCAGCATAGACCTCATCACATCTCTTATCTAGGAATTTTGTTGCCAACTACCCTTGACATGGTCTATAGGACCAACTACTTACCTATGTACCGAAAGATTCGGCAAGATTTAGCGTCTTGGCGATCGCTACAGACCTCATGGATGGGCAGGATAAACATCATCAGAATGGTGATCCTCCCAAGACTCCTTTACTTGTTCAGGGCTTTACCAACCCCAGTTCCGGTAAAGGATCTAAGATCCATTCAGAGATGTGATGGGGTTTATTTGGGCTAACAAGCTCCCGCGCATTGCTAAATCTACCATGTGTAGACATAACCCCCCTGGGACCTATCAGTCCCAGATTTTGTGAAATACTATCAAGCGGCTAGATTAGCCCAGCTGTTTTTGACTTCCCTGGTCCCACGAGAACACCCAATATGGATCCCGCTAGAACTGTCTAATCTTAACCCCTACACGTGGAAGGCGCTGACATGGGACACCACTCCTATCCCCTAGGCCTTACGTGGCAACTCTCCCCTGTCATACTACTCATTGATACTTTGCAGGTCAGTTAGGTTTAAATTTGCCCTCCAATCTAAACCATCCCCGCTACTGAGTCTTGTAGGAAACCCAGCCTTCCACTACCGAAACCTTGAGTGGTGGTCAAACCACCAACTATGTACGCATCACAAGTTCATTATTAGAGGTAAATTGATGTCTCCCATCCCCCCCCAACCAGGGATTACCTTATTATGAGCCAGATATTTTCCTATTTAAAGATCTGTTCAGGTCCCTGACCGGAAAGTGGAATTTACTCCTTTTGAACGCTCTATTACCTACTCACTTTACAGACAGGGTCTGTTATCAAGAATATATGGCACCCTCAATGCTATTCCCAAAGGCCACAAACTGCCCTACATGAGAACTTGGGAGGAAGACCTACATCAGGAATTCCCACCCTCTAAATGGTTCCAACGATCGCAGATCATGACCAAGGGTTATTGGCAAGTCACCCTAGCTGAACCCTCAATAAAAGTGATGCACAAAACCTACATGGTCCCTATGCGACTTCACTGTATATACCCCGAAATATCCCCTATGTGCTTTAGAGGTTGTACTGAGGAGGGGGTCAATGCATCATATTTGGTGGTCTTGTCCTGAGGTGGGACGGTTCTGGATCCAGATAGCGAAACTGATATCGCCAGTGCTAGATTACAACTTTCCTTTAACATTACCAGTTTGCCTTCTAGGGGATAAACCCCGCGGGCTATCCTATGCAAGGTTCAAACTATCCCAATTTATATTGCTATATTCAGATTCGCTGTCCTGCATAGGATTAATAAAATATTGGTGATTGAGAGATTGGCCGCCATCTGCACTGACTCATTTTCCACTTTTGAAAAGGTGTGGGAACCTTGGCTGTCCTCACCACACTCTCTAGATTTCCGTTTTAGTATCTCTTTGAGGATTATGTTACAGTCTGATCTAACATGGTGTAACTATCTCTTTGCAATGTTCTTCAAGCCCAGAATATGTATAACCCTACTGAAGTGTTAAAGAATACGCCAATGATATGCCTGTCTCCAACAGGTGGTTCTTATGTAACAAGTTCTATCATTTCCATGATCTTTTTGCTTTTTTATGCAAAATTCAATAAAAACCTTTTGAAACATAAAATCACCTATACAAAAAAAAAAAAAAAAAAAAAAAAGAAGTTTAGGTACACTTTAACAATAAATTTTAATGAGCCCTATTAGGACCTAAGGACCTCAAACTCCCTATATTCGCCAAATTACAGAGCTACTGAAAACAGTGTCTCCTACCATGGAAGATATGGTGCAAGCATCGATTTCTATGAACACAATGAAAGTGACTATTCTGCACCTACCCCTAGGAGATAAAAGCGGATAAAGAAACAATATATCAGTAGGTAGGTAAAATGTATGTTTAGAAAGAATTGTGCTAAAAGCTCATGCAAGAAAAGTATTAGGCCTAATGTTCCCATTCATTCACAGCAAACAGAGATATGGCAAAGAATTTAAATATAAAAGTATACAAAAAAACTTTCATAACTTCTGATTATACAGCAATTGCGCTTTATTTTCAGAAAACCCCTTTAATAAAACAGTGAATTGGAATCTCTTATGAAGACTTCTTCTGGAGTAGATGTCTGTATGCACTGGCGTAAGATTCTGTGCTTACATGTTATTATGTGGTATGACAACTGTCTGGACATCTCCTTACTTATCCTCCCTTTTACAGCAGCCATTTCATGAAGCAATTCATGTACAACACACTTTTGTTTTTATCAGAAAGCTTGTCCTGGAAGCTTCTTGTCTATGGAAGATAATCATTTCCTCAAGGAAATACAACACAACACTTTAAGGGTTTAGGCTCTCCTTAAAATTTATGGGAAAATCCAGAAATGTAATAAACATTGTAAAAGTAGCTGAAAAATCCCCAGAAGTCTAAAAAAATCCAAGCAAGATAACTTCACTACTAAAGCCCAGAAATGTTGGTCAACACATTTTACCAACTGTCCAAAATGGTTGTAATGGGGCTATCTGATTAAAGTACATCTGTCAGCAGATTTGTACCTACGACCCTGGCTGATCTGTTTCATGTGTGCTTGGCAGATGAAGGTATCTGTGTTGGTCCCGTGTTCATATGTGCCTGCATTACTGAGGAAAATTATATTTTATTATATGCAAATGGACCTCTAGGAGCAACGGGGGCATCGCCGTTACACCTAGAGGCTCTGCTATCTCTGCAACTGCTGAGCCCTCTGCACTTTCATTGACAGGGCTAGATGTGATGACGTTTTCACAACCTGGCCCTGTCAAAGTGCAGAAGGCGTGGTAGTTGCAGTGAGAGCTGATCTTGTAGGTGTAACATTGCTTCTAGAGGCTCATTTGCATATATTTAAATATAATCTCTCAGCAATGCGGACATGTATGAACATGGGACCAACACAGATACCTTCATCTGCCAAGCGCACATAAAACAGATCAGCCAGTTTCATAGGTACACATCTGACAGATACTCTTTAAATAAGAATTATCAAATGTCCTACTACAGAACTTGAACCCCCTCTACTGTATGACCCAAAGTAGATGCTACTACCAAGCAGATCTAAACCCTAGCAAACCTGGACTAGGACAGTCATTTAAAATGTCCACAAGTAATATTGTTTTTCCTGTAGTGGCCCTATCCTAGCCATGACAAAATCAGCTGTTCACCAGGCGTCTCAGTAGTGGCCCTCAACTCCAACTAGACAGCTGCCACAATGAGTGCACATGAGGACTCGCTGGTTTCTTTCACTGCCAAAAACAGGTGGTTCTTAACAAAAGGGGGTGTCCAAACCAGACAAAGGTAACTAATATGGCGCCAATTTTTTTATTATTTTTTCCTAAGTTGCCTAAGCAGCACTAGATTACAAGCTAAAGACACCAGCTGCAATTTAGTTATCACATTGCTTTACAAAATATAGAAGGAACTCCGTATTTGCCCTGCTAACTACTATTTGTGCACAGTCATTACTTTTCTTCTCCCTCCCTTAATATTTTAAGAACAAGAAGAAGAGTTTTGTTTGGGAAAGAAAAAAAAAAATCTTTTTAATTTTGAATAAAGATAGGCTGATCCGCCAGTCCAGCGTGAGAGCTCTTCCTCCGACTCAGCCCCCTCAGGGGTTGCACTGTGGCATTGGGAAATAACGAAAGCAGGGCTTAATATTTGAAGACAACATAATATACAAAAATGGACATTGTGTACCCATTATTTCAGTCAACTCAATTCAGTGAGAATTAAAAACAATAACAAAAAGGTATAATTTTTGCCACAATGCAATTGGCTCTTCTCCTGTAATTCGGTGTAAAGGCAGAACTTTGGGCAGCTCCTACTGAAGTCCTCTTCTTGGATTTGGCAAGAGATTTTCTGATTTCATAACATCTCACTCAGCCAGTCTTCCTATTATAACATTTTACATGGCATATCCAATTTCCTGCAGCATATAACTGATGAACTATTCATTTATACCTTTCCTGTTCTTACAAGCAGACCCACCACCTCAATCCCTGCCATGGCACTTTTGTAACAGCATTTGCTTTGTCTAGTAAAAGAAACTGTCAAAGGTTTCCTCTGTCATTTGGTCCTTGCTTCTTCTGCTGTTCTAGTTAAGTTCACTCAACTATCTTGGAGCAATCCGGTCTTCTTGCTTGGACACCCATGTAAAAGTCCTTGGGTCATACTCTGCTATCATCAAGGAGTGGTTCCTTGCCCTCAGGGAGGTGGGAAGGAGGTAGAAGTGCATGGCTCTGAGCACCATTGCTGTGCTTCTTATGAGCACCAGAGCGCAGTGTAAGGCTGGTGTGCTCTGGGATGAAGAGTGCTACAAGCAAGGACAACAATACAGAACAAGCTCCAAACAGGAAGGGTGGACCAGGGATTATACTTCTCTGTGATGGAGAGAAGAAAATAAATAAATACACGTTAATCCCTTAATACAGCACATATTTAAACCTTAACCTTTTATTATGTAGAGGAAGTCCATGGTTATGACCACCCTGCAATCCACGAGTGGTGGTCTTGCTTGCACACTATAGGAAAAAGCACTAGCCTATGTACACTCCCACGATCCCAGCCACCAAATGGGCCAGCTTTTTTTCCTATAGTGTGCAAGCACGGCCACCGCTGATGGATTGCAGGGTGGTCATAACCATGGAAACGTGCAGTGTTTAATGTGATGGAAAAATTAATCCAGCCAGCAAAGGAAGCAATATGGATAATAACAATACATTAGTAAGTGCTTTGTATTAACTTTCTCCACATAATAAATGCTATTTGCTGAAGTGACAACCCGTTTAAAGAGGTTTTCCAGGATTTTGATACTGATGACCTATCAGGTTCCGGCAACACCACCAATCAGCTATTAACTTGTAGCTCTGGTGCCAAAGTAAATGGAAGCAGCGCTTTAGTTACCAGATCTGTCCACTACACAATAGACAGGGCTGTGCAGTTCCAGTCTCGTTCCCACAACTAAACAGTGGAAGTGTCATACTCCAGCCGATCTAATATTAATGGCCTATTCTGAGGAGAGGTCATTAATATCAAAATCCTGCAAACCCCTTTAAAGGCAAAGTCCAAACAAACAATTAAAAAAAAAGAAAGACTAGTGAATAAAATGTTATTTGTCTCTGTTTTTTTACTTTATAACAGTTTCTATTAGGAACCTGGCATTGGGACTGCAATAAGCATAATGCTGCAATCATCTTCTTCTGAAGTCCTTAAATGCCCTATATGTTATGGCAGTGTTCTTCAACTCCAGTCTTCAGGACCCACCTGCCAGTCATGTTTTCAGGATTTCCTTAGTATTGGACAAGTGATATAATTAGTGTCTAACCATCAGGACTTACCTTAGGTATTCATTGTGTGGGATATTCTCAAATCATGACCAGAAGGTGGGCCCTGAGGACTGGAGTTGAGGAACACTGCGTTATGGGGTTAAACCACCTACTACATCTCCCTTTCTCTAACCATATTGAAAATATAAGAGGCAAAAACAGACATTTGCAGCCAGGTGGGGTCAGACACTGGACTGGATTTTAAGTGCCGGTCCGGGGTTTTGACAGCACCTAACTGTCCTTAAAAGACAGCTGGGCTCAGCAGCAAAGTGTGTGTGCTGGGATCTGAGGCTTGTGCCGTGCTGGAGGGCTGAGACCCGTATTTAGGGGAAACAGGCCCCCTAAAAGCCTGCTGTAGACTGCTGGAGATAAAACGGCCAACAAGGTGATATTTTTGTTCTGTAGACGCTGCATTGTGTGAACTAACACCAAGACTGTACAGAGCAGGGCTCCAGATGGCGACCAAAATGGTCGCCAATGCGACTTAGAATTTACAAATGGCGACAAGACTTTTTAGTCTTGTCGCCATTTGCGACTAGACCCTCCGCGGCAGCTCTGCAGTAGAACAGCGGCGGGCACAGGAGCTGAT
This sequence comes from Bufo gargarizans, assembly GCF_014858855.1. Taxonomy (NCBI): domain Eukaryota; kingdom Metazoa; phylum Chordata; class Amphibia; order Anura; family Bufonidae; genus Bufo; species Bufo gargarizans. The sequence goes on from NC_058080.1 coordinate 368,877,473, forward strand.
AGTTCTCTGCCGCCGCCGCCGATGTTCTTCTCAGTCTCAGTCAGCTCGGTCACAGCACACAACAGTAGAGACGCTGGCAGCAGGGAGGGGAGGGGCTGGGAGGAGTGTAATCTGATCCTAGAGTGGAGGCTGCTTCTGCCAGCCCCTCCCCTCCCCGCCCACCAACCAATCAGAGCTGAGGCAAGGCGAGCACTAGCAGCTCTGAGTCACTGACAAGTACAGGGAGAAAGAATCGAATGAGTCACAGGTGAAAAGAACTAAAGATCCGACTTGTGACTCATTCGATTCTTTCTTAGACTCCCTGTACAGTGTGCCCCCCCCCCCCCCCCCCAACACCCTAGTATCAGAAACATTGGTGGCACAGTGTGCCCCCCCCCCCCAACATAAGAAACATTGGTGGCACAGTGTGCCCCCCCCCCCCCCCCCCCCCCACAGTATAAGAAACATTGGTGGCACAGTGGGAAGTGCCAATGAGGGTTAAAGAATAATTTTAAAAAATTAACTCACCTCCTCCAGTTGATAGAGTAGCTGCCGGTCTCCTGTTCTTGCTTCAGGACCTGTGGTGATGTCACTGAGCTCATCACATGGTCCATTACCATGGTGATGAATCATGTGATGTATCATGTGATGAGCACAGTGATGTCACCACAGGTCCTTTGACAGGTCATGAAGAAAGAACAGGAGATGATCAATTGGAGGAGGTGAGTTAATTTTTATTTTATTTTTTTAACCCTCATTGGCACTGCCCACTGCGCCACCAATGTTCATTATATTGAGAGGGGGGGCACACTGCACCACCAATGTTTATTATATTGAGGGGGGGCACACTGCGCCACCAATGTTTATTATATTGAGGGGGGCACACTGCGCCCCCCAATGTTTATTATACTGGGGTGTTGGGGGGGTGCGCACTGCGCCACCAATGTTTATTATATTGAAGGGGCCACACTGCGCTACCAATGTTTATTATACTGGGGTGTTGGGGGGGGGGGGGTGCGCACTGCGCCACCAATGTTTATTATATTGAGGGGGGCACACTGCACCACCAATGTTTATCATACTGGGGTGTTGGGGGGCACACTGCGCCACCAATGTTTATTATATTGACCTTCTACTCTGCATTCTGTATTAAAGAATGCTATTATTTTCCCTTAGAACCATGTTGTAAGGGAAAATAATACAGTGAATAGACTTTCATCCTAGCAACCATGAGTGAAAATCGCACCGCATCCGCACTTGCTTGCGATTTTCATGCAGCCCCATTAGCTTCTATGGGGCCTGCGTTGCGTGAAAAACGCACAACATAGAACATGCTGCGATTTTCACGCAATGCACAAGTGATGTGTGAAAATCACCGCTCATGTGCACAGCCCCATAGAAGTGAATGGGTCCGGATTTAGTGCGGGTGCATTCTGGTATTTTGAATGCCAGATCCGGCACTGATACATTCCTATGGGAAAAATGCTGGATCCAGCATTCAGGCAAATCTTCAGGTTTTTTTCGCCGGAGATATAACCGTAGCATGCTGCAGTTTTCTCTTTTGCCTGATCAGTGAAAATGACCTGAACTGAAGACATCCTGAACGGATTACTCTCCATTCAGAATGCATGGGGATATGCCTGATCAGTTCTTTTCCGATATTGAGCCCCTAGGACGGAACTCTATGCCGGAAAAGAAAAACACTAGTGTGAAAGTACCCTAAAATATTAAGTTTAAATCCCCCCTTTCCCAATTTTACATATAAAATATATAAAGAATAAATAAACATATTACATAGCGCTGTCCAAACTATTAAATTATTAAAAAATATCTCCTATGCGGTGAGCATTCACCATTTTTTAGTCACCTTGTCACCCCAAAAAATAGGATAGGACTGCTCTATTATGGGCCGAACCTTTCATAATATGCAAAATGCACGCGGCTTTTTTTTTTTGCGTGGTATTGAGTATCGCAATACTTTATGGTGAAGCGAATCAAAATTTTGGTATTAAAACAACCCTACGCCGATCTGATCGGAGTAGCGTTGTCACGATACCAAAATTTTGATTCGGTTTCGATTTGGCGACTAAAAATTAGATTTGGCTCCTAAATTTTTCAGTTCAGGAGCCAATGGCTACCAGGTATTTTTTTTAGTCTGGAGCACTGCAGAGTCGTTTTACTTTTGCCTTATGTGTGAATAAACACTGAAGTTTTGCTTTACAAACTTGTTTTTGCCTCTGTACTGCGTCCGCTTGCCCTGCCTACCAGAGCGAATCCCCACAATATATAATCTCTATCTACACTATCAAATATATTATTAGATTTGAGTGACTATTACTGAATGCTACTACATAAAAAAGGCTGGTTGACTGGCAATAAGCTGCAATACTGCAATATCAGGCCCACCCCAAGAACAAGACTGGTTCTATGTTTTGCAAAAAAATCAGGTTATAAACCTCCTTTTAGAAACATTATAAGGGATAACCCGACTCATTAAACCAAAATATACAAGATAGATATGGAAATTACGAGCTATCATTTGAGTCCAGGTTATGTTCCTTTAACCAATCATGGTATAACCTTATTGTTCTCAACACTGAATCCCCTTGGTTCTAATGCTCTGCTTCATTTTAAGGATGCAGCAATATTGATCAGTCTATTTCTCTATAACAGGCCATGATCTTAGCTTTGCTAATAAGGAGCTTACCTCATCAGAAGGGTTGGCCATATTGGGTTTCAGGACTTTGTCAGAAGGCTCCACCTCATTCATTTCATTCAACTCAACATGGAACAAATAAAAGACGAACCCATATAAAGCGGGCCCCAATCCATTACATAAGCCACGAATTCCAGTTACCATTCCTTGTACAACACCTACAGCAGAGACCCAATATTCATTAAGCTCAAGTTTTTTAAGGAATTTTGGCAAGTTAAAGTATTTATGTACATGCAAAGTTTGTATGGTGCATTACATCTAGAAATTTCATATAACTTTAAGAAGGTGGCTCTAGGGAGAAGGTTCACTTACTCTAAAAGATACTTGTTTGAATATTATTTTCCCATGCCGCCTTGCCTGCAAGTCTCCATACACAGCTGGTCTCCTTAATAAGCCAGTTCCTCCTCTAAGGCCCCTTTCACATGAGCGAGTTCCACACATTGGACTTGCAGCATGTCAGCGAGAGCACCTGTCCTGACTTCCCAGCACCGATTGGGTTTCATAGCATTATATTGATTTATGATGCTATGTAACCTTTAGAGGTCTGCAATGTATTGTATAACACTGACATAATGCTGTCAGTGTTATACAATACATCCTAGAACTGTAAGGGCTATATAGAATCATAAATCAATATAATGCCATGCGACCCCGCCAGTACTCCGGAGTTCAGAACAGGTGCTCTACTTGACACACGCTGTGAGTCCGACGCGTGGAACTCGCTCATGTAAAAGGGGCCTAAGCTGCATCCAAGACATCGCAATAAGCAAGCCACAATCTTACTCCGTACTGTTCTGCCCAGCAGGGTTAGAGAACCATTACAAATCACGTCTGCCCTAAGTCTTGGTATTTCTGAAGTGTTTAGTGTGGTTATAGCACCATCTAGCAGTGTTAAGTTGTATTACACTTTGTTTTACCTGTTTCAAAGACTGCTGCATTATGGGCGGTGCACTGCATTGTGGGAGTGCAAAGCATTTTGGGAAAAAGAAATCTCCAGTCTCCAGTTCAGAGCTGTCCTATGCATATCTCCTTCTCAAACTCCACCATCCTTGCATATCTGGTGAGAGATCTACCTTTGTTTCAGGGACATGATGTTATGCAGAGCTGTTCAGCTAGTTTTAATTGTTACTCAGGGAGTTGTTATTACTGTTAGCTAGCCATGCAATCCTATGTACAGACAGCCATTTTAAGATGTGCCTTCACTGATGACTGTTCATGTCATAGTACATGCTATCCTATACATGTTATTTGTATTCTTGTAGTTTTACCAAACAATCCTGTTTTACCAATCAATCAATCGTATATAATCAATCACATATGTACGACCTGTTGACCAATAAACAAGTTAGACTACAAAGAACAGTCCTCTAATTTGGAAGACAGGAATGATTTATGCTGATTGTCAGACTGCACACTGTGTGAACGTGTAAGAAGACAGAACACTGTACTGATGAGGGACAAACACTTTGAAACAGCTGTCTATGGATGGACCTTCGGCTTTGTTTTCTCTTGTCGTGCTCCAAGGCTTGTTAGAGAGTCACCTTAGAAAGTAGTACTAGTGAGATGATTTTTTACTCCAGGAGAAACCTCTTTGCATATAATTAGGTAAAAGGGGTCCTCCAGATAGTTCAGCAATATCAGATTGGTGGGTGTCCACAACCTCACTCATCAGACTGCCCTGGTGCCAGAAACTAGCAGTGTACGGAGCGGAAGAAGAAGCCTCTGTACACAGAAGTTTCCAATACTGTCATATTAAAGCTCAGCTACCATTCACTTGAAAGGGAGCTGAGCTGCAGTACCTCAGCACAGCCAGTACATAGTGTTCGGAGCAGTCTGCCCCACTGCCGACTGTACACTGCACAGTCTCCAGCACAACGGCAGTCCAAAACTGCTGAACATAGGGGTGCCAGGTGTCAGAACCCCACCGATCTGATATTGACGACCTATTCGGAGGACAGGTTATCAAAACCTGGTAGCCAGAAGACCTTTATCCCTATTCTGAGATTTTGATACTGACGACCTATCCTCAGGATAGGTCATCAGTATCTGATCGGTGGTGTCCGACACTCGGGACCCTGCTGATCAGCTGTTTGAGAAGGCAGTGGAGCTCTTGTAAGCACAGCTGCCTTCTGGCAGCTTACCAAGCACAACGCCATACATTGTATAGTGGCTGTGCTTGGTCACGGCACTTACAGCAGCACTGCTACCTTTTCAAACAGCTGATAGGCTGTCAGACCCCCACCGATCAGATACTGATGACCTATCCAGAGGATAACCCCTTTAAATAAATAAGCCATAGCTGTGCAACTCACCTTGCTGGTCTGGATCTGCATTGCGAGACACGACAGCACTGATAGCAGGGAAGGTAATACTTGACATTGCAGCTACTGCACCAGCAGCCCACATCATCCTACCAGAGACATCAACATGTCAGTCCTTAAAAGGGGTTGTACAGTTCCAAAACTCCTTATTCATATACATCCCTATTCAACCCAGAGTTATTATAGGAGAGGATTCTTGGCCAGAGTGTAGAGTGGTTACATTGGAGAATCTGTCATAAATTGGGTAGGCAACCCACTGATGTGAATGGGCACTGTAAGATGGTACTGTAGGGAAATGTCTATCAAGTTTCCCAACAGATAACAGATGATCACTGTGGTCCCAGAAGGGCAACATTTTGTACTAATCTTTTTGTCAATGGACTCTTAACAAGTAGTGGCTGTGCAAAGCAGACAAGCCCTTTAAAGGGATTCTGTCAGCTAGGTTTAGCCTATACAGCTGAGGACATGTGCTGCTAGATCAACACAGTATACATATTCCATAGCTGTGAGTGATTTAGTAAAAAAGGACCTGGTTAGGGCCAGCTTGGGTGTGTTGGGGTATGAGGACCCGTTAGGGCCAACTAGGGTGTGTTAGCCCAGGTACAAGGACAGAGAGTCCTCACCATTAGGGGGTCGTCTCTGGGCTGAGGTATAGTTTAGGGCGAGTTCAGGAAAAACTCTGTACCCTACACCTTGATACGTAGCCCTACCATCACTGATCACCATCTGCAGCATATATTTATTTGATAGACTATGTATGTGCAATAACATTGACTATTGACAGTCACTAATTATATTTTGGGGATTTGATTTTTAATGATATACAGTACAGACCAAAAGTTTGGACACACCTCATTCAAAGAGTTTTCTTTATTTTCATGACTATGAAAATTGTAGATTCACACTGAAGGCATCAAAAGTATGAATTAACACATGTGGAATTATATACATAACAAAAAAGTGTGAAACAACTGAAAATGTGTCATATTCTAGGTCAGTGATGGCTAACCTTGGCACTCCAGCTGTGGTAAAACTACAACTCCCAAGATGCCCCGCTTGCTTGGCTGCTCTCAGAACTCTATAGAAATAAATGGAGCATGCTGGGAGTCGTAGTTTCACCACAGCTGGAGTGCCAAGGTTAGCCATCACTGTTCTAGGTTCTTCAAAGTAGCCACCTTTTGCTTTGATTACTGCTTTGCACACTCTTGGCATTCTCTTGATGAGCTTTAAGAGGTAGTCACCTGAAATAGTATTCACTTCACAGGTGTGCCCTGTCAGGTTTAATAAGTGGGATTTCTTGCCTTATAAATGGGGTTGGGACCATCAGTTGCGTTGTGGAGAAGTCAGGTGGATACACAGGTGATAGTCCTACTGACTAGACTGTTAGAATTTGTATTATGGCAAGAAAAAAAAGCAGCTAAGTAAAGAAAAACGAGTGGCCATCATTACTTTAAGAAATGAAGGTCTGGGTACTTTCACACTTGCGGCAGGACGGATCCGACAGGCTGTTCACCATGTCGGATCCGTCCACTGGCGCAGCACGGCAGTGCACGGAGAAAGCCAGCCGGACTAAAATTACTGCATGTAAGGCTTTTTAGTCCGGCGGCTTTCTCAGTGCACCGCCATGCTGCGCCGGAGCTCCGCCCCCGTCCCCATTATAGTCAATAGAGACGGAGCGGCGGTCCGCGGGCACGGCGAAATAGCCGCGGGACGGATCCGACATGGTGAACAGCCTGTCAGATCCGTCCTGCTGCAAGTGTGAAAGTAGCCTCAGTCAGTCCGAAAAATTGGGAAAAACTTTGAAAGTGTCCCCTAGTGCAGTCACAAAAACCATCAAGCGCTACAAAGAAACTGGCTCACATGCGGACCACCCCAGGAAAGGAAGACCAAGAGTCACCTCTGCTGCGGAGGATAAGTTCATCCGAGTCACCAGCCTCAGAAATCGCAGGTTAACAGCAGCTCAGATTAGAGACCAGGTCAATCCCACACAGAGTTCTAGCAGCAGACACATCTCTAGAACAACTGTTAAAAGGAGACTGTGTGAATCAGGCCTTCATGGTAGAATATCTGCTAGGAAACCACTGCTAAGGACAGGCAACAAGCAGAAGAAACTTGTTTGGGCTAAAGAACACAAGGAATGGACATTAGACCAGTGGAAATCTGTGCTTTGGTCTGATGAGTCCAAATTTGAGATCTTTGGTTCCAACCACCGTGTCTTTGTGCGACGCAGAAAAGGTGAACGGATGGACTCTACATGCCTGGTTCCCACTGTGAAGCATGGAGGAGGAGGTGTGATGGTGTGGGGTGCTTTGCTGGTGACACTGTTGGCGATTTATTCAAAATTGAAGGCATACTGAACCAGCATGGCTACCACAGCATCTTGCAGCGGCATGCTATTCCATCCGGTTTGCGTTTAGTTGGACCATCATTTATTTTTCAACAGGACAATGAAACCAAACACACCTCCAGGCTGTGTAAGGGCTATTTGACCATGAAGGAGAGTGATGGGGTGCTGCGCCAGATGACCTGGCCTCCACAGTCACCGGACCTGAACCCAATCGAGATGGTTTGGGGTGAGCTGGAGCGCAGAGTGAAGGCAAAAGGGCCAACAAGTGCTAAGCATCTCTGGGAACTCCTTCAAGACTGTTGGAAGACCATTTCAGGTGACTACCTCTTGAAGCTCATCAAGAGAATGCCAAGAGTGTGCAAAGCAGTAATCAAAGCAAAAGGTGGCTACTTTGAAGAACCTAGAATATGACATATTTTCAGTTGTTTCACACTTTTTTGTTATGTATATAATTCCACATGTGTTAATTCATAGTTTTGATGCCTTCAGTGTGAATCTACAATTTTCATAGTCATGAAAAAAAAGAAAAAACTCTTTGAATGAGAAGGTGTGTCCAAACTTTTGGTCTGTACTGTATAATAAAGTATATGGATTTTTAAAGGGTTATCTTGATTTCTGCTCGAATATACTTTTAATTTGATGACTCAGCTATAGGATATTGATTGTTGGTAATTGCGCATTTCTATGGGACCGCACGATGTGCTGCCTGGATTCGGAATTGCGTACCCGCACTTCCGGGTCCGCAATTCCGTTCCCGAAAAAAAAATAGAACATGGCCTATTCTTGTCCGCAATTGCAGACAAGAATAGGCATATTCTATTAGTGCCGGCGATGTGCGGTCTGCAAAATGCGGAACGCACATTGCCGGTGTCCGTGTTTTGAGGATCTACAAACGCGCTACGGACGTGTGAATGGACCCTAAGGCTATGTTCATATCTGCCCTGTTTTTCTGTTAAAAAACAAACAGGCAGCACTGAACAGAAATGAACGGTGCCCAATAGAACTAACTTACTATGACAGAGTCTAATGAATTTCCGTCATGGATCCAGCATGTCACTGGATAAAACATTCTTTACTTATATTCTAGTGTGCTTGTAGTTATTCTTTGACCATGATAAATAAGGAAAAAATGCTTTACAAAAGCACACTACCACATGAAATTACAGTGCGTTCAGAAAGTCTTCAGACCTTTTCACATGTTGCAGCCTTGTGCTAAAATAAGAAACAAAATTCAACTCCTCCCCAATCTTTGTGTACTCAGTACTCCATAATGAGAAAGAAAAAACTGAATTTTAGAAAATGTTTGCATGGACATAAGAATTCAGACCCTTTTCTAGGACACTTGTGATTTAGCTCTGGGGGTCTCATTTTTCTCTTAATCATCTTTAAGATGTTTCTGTACCTTGATTGGAGTCCATCTGTGGTAAATTCAGTTGATTGGATGTGATTTGGAAATACACACCCATGTCTATATAAAGTCTCACTGGTCACAATGCATTTCAGATTAAAAACAAAGCCATGAGGAGGAAAGAACTGCCTGTAGAGCTCAGAGACTGGATTGTGTGGAGGCACAAGTCCCCAAGAAGCAGAGTGGCCTCCATAATTCCTAAATGGAAGAAGTTTGGAACAACCAGGACTCTTCCTAGAGCTCGCCATCCCACCAAACTAAGTAATCGGGTGGGAAAGGGGCCTTGGTAAGAGAGGTGATCAAGAACGCAATGGTTAGTATGGTTGCGCTCCAAACATCCTGTGTGCAGATGGAAGAAACTCCCAGAAGGTCAACCATCACAGCAGTACTGCTATATGGCAGAGAGGCCAGAAAGAAGCCTATCCTCAAGAAAAGACTCAAAGTTTGCAAAAAAAAACACCTAAAGGACTCTAAGACTTTGAGAAACAATATTCTGTGGTCTGATGAAACAGAGATTGAACTTTTTGGCCTCAATTCTAAATTGCCATATTTTTAGGAAACCAGGCACTAGCCAATACCATCCCTACAGTGAAGCATTGTAGTGGCAGCATTATGTTGTGAGGGTGTTTTTCAGCAGCTGGGACAGAGACTGGTCAGAGTTGGGGGCAAAATGAATGGAGCAAAGTACAGAGATATTCTTAATGAAAACCAGATCCAGAATGCACTGAGCATCAGACTGGACCGAAGGTTCAACTTCCAACAAGACAATGACTTTAAAGGGGTTGTCTCATCATGGACAATGGGGGAATATCGCTAGGATATGCCCCGATTGTCTTATAGGTGCGGGTACCACCGCTGGGACCCGCACCTATATCGAAAATGGAGCCCCACAAGTGAAGGAGGGCACACTGCGCATGCAAAGCCTCCCTCCATTAATTTTCCTTGGGGCCGGCAAAAATAGCCAAGCACTGGCTTGGCTATTTCCGTCGGCCCCATAGAAATGAATGGGAGCGGGGACGCGTATGAGCGGTACGCTCCCATTCACTTCTATAGAGAGCCAGCTTGGTGGTGGCCGGACCGGAGTCCTGCAGCCACCGAATTGCGGTGGGACTTGCACCTATAAGACAATAGGGGCATATCCTAGCGATATGCCCCCATTGTCTATGATGAGACAACCCCTTTAAGCACACAACCAAGACAACACAGGAGTGGCTTAGGGACAACTCTGTGAATGTCCTTGAGTGGTTTAGCCAGAGCCCTGACTTGAACTCAATCTCTAGAGACCTAAAAATGGCTGTCCACTGCCTGGATGCATGATCTGGCGCTTTCTCCTATTTCATGGAGTTCTTTAAACTTGCTGCTGCTTTCTTTCTGGGCAAAATATCCCATTACACACAGTACACTAAGAATTGTGTATGCGGTGTGCCACATGAAAGCATAACTAAGATGCCCAGTCCGAAGGAAAGTAGTGGAAAATGTAAAATAAAAATGTAGTAGTGGAGAGAGATAAGGCCACGGGGTTCAGAGACCACCAGAAGGTTAGCTTTTTAGCGTGTACTTTTCATTGTGTGCAATTTAATCTAGACATAGTCACAATTATCTGCTGGTTAATACCACTTACCATTGCTGAGACCCAAAGCCATACCAAGCAAGCTGCACTATCTGGAAGCCAAGACCAAGTAATATAGTGTTCTTATTGCCAATTGATCTCATAAGAACTCCCAGCACCACAGTCTGAATAAAAAGGGAAAAAAAAGGCAATTGCAATATAAAACGGTCACGTGAAAAATACGTGTATCTTAAAGCTGACTAATCCTGTTCAGACATGCAGCTATTTGCATCTGCTGATAATCCAAACCGCTCACCTGAGCCAAGATTGACAATATTCCAACAACGCCAATAAATGTAGCCACGGTTTCTGATGTGAAGCCAATCACCTGTACGGTTGAGAAGGATTACTACAATGCTCAATAAGCCATAAGAACATTTACAAGTTCAGTTACCGACAATTAAATCTTATGCCATAAAGACTGAAGAGGTGACATTTTTCTGCAACATAAGCCAAGCCTGAAATTAAATTATTACTGGAACTAGAGGTTCAGTCATAGACAAAGAAATCTTATGCCATAAACACAGAAAAGGCAACATTGGTCTACAAGACAAGCCAAATTATTACTGGAACTATTTTCTTATTTCCATGACAAAAAAAAAAAAAAAAAAAGAAACATGTCGTCATTTTTATTACCGTATATACTCGAGTATAAGCCGACCCGAATATAAGCCGAGGCCCCTAATTTTTTCCCCCAAAAATGGGAAAAATTATTGACTCGAGTATAAGACTAGGGTGGGAAATGCAGCAAATGTGGGGGATCTGTGGAGGACGCTGTTATGTGGGGGATCTGTGGAGGACAGTGTTATGGGGGATCTGTGGAGGACACTTATGGGGACCTGTGGATGGCACTGTTATGGGGTGGATCTGTGGAGGACGCTGTTATAGGGTGGATCTGTGGAGGACGCTGTTATAGGGTGGATCTGTGGAGGACGCTGTTATAGGGTGGATCTGTGGAGGACGCTGTTATAGGGGATATGTGCTATGACACATAGGGCCATGAGGGGGGGCAGCATAAGACATATAGCATCTTATGCTGGTCACCCTCATGGCCCTATGTGTCCCCTCGTGTCCTAAACTGCGCACATAACTGCCTTTGCGTGTAAAGTGTTACTCCTGTGTAAAACAATCTCTCTCCTACTGATAACAGGTCCGGCCTCTGTACTCACTGTTACGATGAATGCACTACAGCGAGCGGGAGCTGGCTGGCCGCCGCGTGACTGACATCACTTAGTAACGCTCCTCCCACTTCAGGAAGCAGCAGCGTTACTAAGTGACGTCAGTCACGCCCCGGCCGGGCCGCTCGCTGCAGTAGCATTTTCGGGTCGACCAAATCGAGACTCGAGTATAAGACGAGGGAGCTTTTTGAGCACAAAAATATGTGCCAAAAAACTCGTCTTATACTCGAGTATATACGGTACATAGTCCTCTTACCTGTCGTAGGTAAAGAAAAAAGCTTGAGTACTGTCCGGCTTCAGGGAGGTAAGACAGAAAAACCGTTATACAGATGAGGAGAACGGTGGAATCCTGGCCAACTTTCCGTAAGGACTGTAAAATAGGTTAAAAATTATAATAATAATAAAAAAAAGGAAGAAGAAATCATGTAGACAACGCTTACTAAAAAAATTGTGCGAGCCCCAATCCTTACATTTTCAGAACAAAAATAAAAATTAAGAACGGCAATATCTCCAGTTGGAAAATCTTGTTGCGGGAGTATTATAGACTAACTGCACTTTTCTCCACAGTTACACAGTTCAGCACCATACCAAAACAAACATATTACATTTCCCTTTTGGATTACTTGTAAACTCAATAATTTGCCTAATCTCACGTATTTTTGATCTAGCTTTCCACTTCTAAAACAGCTATCCACTCCTCGTCTCTATGGGCAGTTCATCTTCAGCTCCAGGGGTGCATAAATTGGGTTAAAGCTTGTGTGTGCGCTCCCAATGCACTCCTTGTCCTGCCGATAGTGGAGGCGGTCCTGGCGGATTAACAAGAGTGCACAGTGTCTGCGCAATAGGGGAATAGGCACTGTGCACTCTGAGAAAGCACAAGAGAGGGCATCAGGAGCGGGCAATGCTGGATCCAGAGAGCTCCTGGTGGAACTACTGCCGACAGCGGTGGATTGTTGCAAAGCTTACTGCAACAGTGTGCTTGCACTGCACAATTTTATGAGAGCAAAATCAGCTCAGCTGTTTGTGTGCGCCTGCACATTATTCATACAGTGTGAACTATGGAGTCTTTTCTTTTTCTTCAAGTGTTTATGTCTGTTCTAGTAACCACTTGTAATAGCAATTCTGGAGCATCTATTCTTAGGATTATGTTTTTCCATGCCTCTATTATCCCTGCTAGAAGTTTGTGAATGATTTGCCAGCAATATGCAAAGAAGGTCCAGAAGGATGTTACCAGTTGGGGATGTGCATCTGCACAGCCTGACGCGGACATAACTGGCTGGATAGTGCCAAGACTGCTCATGGACAGACCCTGAACTGGTAACACCCACATGGGTCTTTACTGCTGACTGTTGGCAAGTCATTCCTAAACTTCTAGTACAAATAATAGAGGAATGGCACAACATAGACTCATGAGAATAGATGCTCCAGAAATGGTATTACATGGGGATTGCATGTAATTACTAAAACAGACATGTCTGGAGACACAAAAGACTCTTTTAAGCCATGCCCTTTACATTAGTACCACATCCCTAATTGTGAAAGGCGCAAAAATTGTCTAAAACACACAAATGCTGTGCAGAATATGTACGCCAGTTTTTTGGTGCAATTTATGGCTTATTTATCTTCATAAATCTCCCCCAATCGGTCAAATTTATGAATGTATCATGCCACTTTTCTGTCATTGTTTTTTCAGCATGGACAGAACATCAATCAAAATTACTGGTATAAAATTCTGATAAAGTAATGCCATACATTTAACCCAACCAGTTTATAAGAAGCTCCCAGTTCATTCCTGGGCTACATGTGAACATCAGCCATCATATACAGTATGAACTTGAATTCCCGCACTTGGCGATACTGCTGCCAATGCTGCAGTGCATATCCTCTGTTACATGCGGCTAGAGGAAGATGTAGCAATTTCTGCTAAGTATGTTCATCCTTTTCTATTCCCAGCATTAAACATCCTAATAAGGTTTTCCCTTATAACAGCAAATGTTAGACACAAAGCAAACAGAATGGCAGGAAGCAGAGCCCTAACAATCACATCCTCTCCTGTATATCTATCCATCGAACTTGATCTTAAAACTTCCCCAATATGCATTATCTGAGATCTACATTCACTTAACATAGCAGGGGTTAACAGCAAAAGAAACCTCAACAATAATTACCCTGATTCAGCAGTTTACAGAAACACCCCATATGTGGTCATAAACTGCTGTATGGGCACACTGCAGGGTTCAGAAGAGAAAGAGCACCATGTGGCTTTTGTAGGGCAGATTTTGCTGGAATGGTTTTCAGACACCATGTCAAATTTGAGGAGAACCTGAGGTATTACTACAGTGAAAACCAAAAAAGTTACCCCAATTTGGAAATTAGACCCCTCAAGGAATTTAATCGAGTGGTGTAGTGAGCGCTTTTTAAAAATAAGACATGAAATGAAAAAAATACATTTTATTTCATTTATATGTAGCTTTAGCATCAAATGTTTCATTTTCACAAATTTTTGCTACATAATTTCCCCGAGTATGACAATAGCCCCTATGTGGTCATAAACTACTGTCTGGGCACACTGCAGGTCTCAGAAGAGAAAGACCACCATGTGCATTTGAGGCCTAGTTTAGCGATTTATACACCATTGGCCGACAGCTGCAGAGGCTCTGAGGTCAAATAAAAAAGAAACTCCCAAAAATTGACCCCATTTTAGAAACTACACCCCTTACAGAATTTACCAAGAGGTCCTGTGAGCATTTTGACCCAACAGGAGTTTTAAAAAAAATAATTCACGTCAGACGGTGAAAACTGAAAATTGCTACTTTTCCACAGATCTGCTCAATATGTTGTGCCCATTTTGTGCCACCGTGAAATGTAACTCATCTTATTATGCCGCGCTTCCTGGGTTCATAAACACCCTACATGTGGTCCTAATCTTTTGCCTGGACGTATCATAGGGTTCAGGAGTAAAAGAGCACCATTTGAATTTGAGGCCTAATGTGGTAGTTTACGCGGCTTGTTCTGACAACTGTAGAGACTCTAGAGCAGGCATGTCCAAACTGCGGCCCTCCAGCTGTTGCAAAACTACAACTCCGAGCATGTCTGGGAAGCTTACAGCTATTAGGGCATGCTGGGAGTTGTAGTTTTGCAACAGCTGGAGGGCCACAGTTTGGACATGCCTGCTCTAGAGTGAAATAATAAATGGAACCCCTGAGAAGCAACCACATTTTTGAAGCTACACCCCATATTTAAAAAGGAGTGTAGTGAGCATTTCGCACCACAGGTATTTTGCAGGAAAAAAATGCACAGAGGACTGTGCAAAGCAAAAATTTTATGTTTTCCACAGATATGGCCTTTCAGTGCTTAATATGCTGTGCCCAGCGTGTACCATCTGAAGACACACAATGCTCATTATATTGTTAGTTGGGTTCTACTGGGTAAGGCAATGCCATGAATGTGAATTTAAACTGCTGTTTGGGTTCTCTGCAGGGATCTGAAGGGAAAAACCACCTTTTGGGGCGCAGATTTAGATGGATTGGTGTACGGGCGCCATGTTGCTATGGAACAGCCTCTGGGATACTGGTACAGCCATTCTCTGACAAGCATCTTTTTTATTTTTCTCTCGATGGAGTTGCCATCAGCATTGGCTCTATTTTGTGATACATATAACTTTTTGATTACTTTTTATTTAGCTTTTTGGGAAGCAGGATAAAAAAGGGGTAGCAACTATGCTATTGCTTTTTGGGATTTGTTCTTACAGCATACACTGTGCATGTAAATTGACATGATAACTTTATTCTGTGGGTCACTCAGTACGATTACAGAGATATAAATTTCATATAGTGTATTTAAGTTGTACTACTTTTACACAATAAAAGCATTTTTGAAAAAAATAAATAAAATCACTGGTACAATGCAGTAGAATACATAGTGTAATGTAAGGCATTGTAATTGTCAGTTTCACACTGACAGTTTGCCTATGAGACACTGACTTTATGTGGCAGGGACTTATAGGCTTTTGTAGCTGAAACCATCAGTGTGGAAGCCCCTTCCCTTTGTAAGGCCTCTTTCACACGAGCGTGACGGATTGACTCCGGATGCGTTCAGTAAAACTCGCACCATTTTGCAAGCAAGTTCAGTCAGTTTTGTCTGCGATTGCGTTTAGTTGTTCAGTTTTTTCTGCTCGGGTGCAATGCGTTTTGATGCGTTTTTCACGCGCGTGATGAAAAACTGAAGGTTTACAAACAACATCTCTTAGCAACCATCAGTGAAAAACGCATCGCACCCGCACTTGCTTGCGGATGCAATGCGTTTTTCACGCAGCCCCATTAACTTCTATTGGGCCAGGGCTGCGTGAAAAACCCAGAATCTAGAACATGCTGCGATTTTCACGCAACGCAGAACTGATATTGAAATGAATGGGTCAGGATTCAGTGCGGGTGCTATGCGTTCACGTCACGCATTGCACCCGCGTGGAAAACTTGCTGGTGTGAAAGGGGCCTAAATCACTTAGATGCAGTGGTCAGCATTGACCATTGCATCTGAGGGGTTAAACTGCTGGCATCAGATTACCTCCTATGCCAGCAGTTACACCAGGGGTCTGGCTGCCACTAACAGCCAGGCTTCCCTCCTGATTGGGCAGGCACAGCTTCTGTTCCCGCCTGATCACTGCGCATGTATGGCGCAGGTTGTTAAGGGTTAATAGATGTATAATTGTTCATGTTCATACAGTAATGTAATACAATACCCCTGTTCTGGCTCCATTGGTGCACACATATTTCCAACTAGTGATTATTTGAGTAAATTATGAATGTACTTACACATACAAACAGCATTCTGCACGTTAGGCTACTTTCACACCTGACTTAGGTGTGGATCTGTCTGGTATCTGCACAGACAACTCTGCACCTATAATGCAAACGATTGTATCCGTTCAGAATGGAATCGTTTGCATTACCATGTACAAAAAAAATAAAAAATAATATGTTCATGATAATGCAAACAGATCCGTTTTGACTTACACTGAAAGTCAATGGGAGGGGGATCCGTTTTCAATTGCACCATGTTGTGTCAGTGAAAACGGATCCGTCCCCATTGACTTACATTGTAAGCCAGGACGGATCCATTTGCATTATCATGAACATTTTTATTTTATTTTTGTTCATGGTAATGCAAACGGATCCGCGGCAAGCAGCGTTTTGGTGTCAGCCTCCGGAGCGGAATGGAGGCTGAACGGAGGCAAACTGATGCATTCTGAACAGATCCTTATCCATTCAGAATGCATTGGGGCTGAACTGATCCGATTTGGGCCGCTTGTGAGAGCCCTGAAACAGATGTCACAAGCAGACCCAGAAATGCCAGTGTGAAAGTAGCCTAATGTGTATATGTCATCTAACAATGACCTCTTACTTACCGCAAAAGGGTCAGCTTGCTCCCAAGATATAGGTGCTCCCCAAGACACTGGTCTCATTTCTTCAGGCAGTGACTCGGGAACAGCAAGAAGGATAAATCCAATGTCCAGCAATGCCACACCAGAGGCTAGTACTACTACTAGTGTGTCACTGTATGCCCGAGACAAATAGGCACCAATTGCAGGACTCGTTACAAGGCTGGCAGCAAAGGTGGCTGACACCTAAAACAGGAGTCAAAAAGAGGACTAAATTAAATTGGAACACAAAGAAATTCTGGACAAATATCAGAAGATATAATATATTATTTATAATTGTAGGAATATAGACATTCATAGATCCAAATATCTTAATTTAACATATAAGAATATATATGAATTATAATTATTGTAACATATTGTGATAAGTGGGGGTCATTTACTAATCTGAAATAGGCCTAAATTAGGTGTATTTAAAGGGATTCTGCAGTTTTTTTTAAACTGATGAGCTATCCACTGGATAGATCATCAGCATCTGATCGACGGGGGCCCGACACCCAGGACCCATGCCGATCAGCTGTTTGAGAAGGCAACGGCGCTGGCAGTAGTGCCGCGGCCTTCTCGCCGTTTACCGCAGGCCCAGTGACGTCACGACTAGTATCACTGGCCTGGGCGGGGCTAAGCTCCATTCAAGTGAATAGATCATCAGTTTAAAAAAACTGCAGAACCCCTTTAAGACGCTGTCTGCAACTTCGCCCCACTCACGCCAGGTCAAAATTTTCGAAGTGGCTTTCAGAGGCCTATATATAAGAATCCCACGTAAATCCCATTTATAAACTTCACCCCTCAAAGTATTCAAAATGTCATTTAGGAAGTCTTAACTTTCAGCACCCCTGAGGGACCAGTACAGTGGAAACCTCATGAAATAACCCATGTTTTGAAACTAAACCCCCAGGGAATTTAGCTCGGAATGTAGTGATGGTTTTGACCCCATGAAAAAGCATGACATAATTTGTTACGCAATTTATCCTGAGTGCGGAAAAATTAAAATTACTCTTACCGGTAACTGGATTTTCCTCTCGCTTCCACAACGGCATTATCTGGAGGTTATTCCGCCTCCTTCAGGGGCAGGAAACAATTATATCAGTGCATAAAACGCCCCCACCCATGTCCTACTAGTGTTAATAAACTAGTAACTCAAGAATAGATGCAACGATTTAATAAGGTAATCTCTTCACAAAAGGAACAATAAGGATATTATCCACACAAAATAATATCAATACAACAAGAAAATCTGGGCGGGAATTTATCCATGTCATTGTGGAGGCTAAAGGAAAATCCAATTACTGGTAAGAGTAATTTCCATTTTTTCCTCTCGCCTCCACAACGGCATTACCTGGAGGATTAACAGAAATTGTTTAGGACGGGATAACAGCTGACAACACCTTTCTTGCCAAAGGTAAAGTCCCTATTAGAAATTAGAAGTTCTTTTCCCTATAGCAAAGGACAATGCATTGTTTAATCCAGCGTGCTATGGTTGCTTTTCTTGCAGCTCACCCCTTGTTCTAGCTGCTCCGACTTCCTAAAGTCTTTGGTTCTTTGAAGGTACTGTAAGATGCATCTCCTAACGTCTAGATTCTGAAATCTTCTTTTTCTGAAGTTGCCTGAGGACAAAAAGATGGAAGAGATATTTTCTTTCTGGCAATGGAACTTAGAGAAGGTTCGAGAAGGCTTGAATTTCTCCCACCCTTTTGGCAGTGGTAATTGCCAGAAGAAACTGTTTTTAAAGATAATAACTTTTCTGAAATATCAGAAAGAGGTTCTAAAGGAGCATCCATTAAAACAGAGAGGACCAGATTGAAGTCTACTAGTTGCCTTAAAAAAAACCTCCTAATTAACTCAGCCAATCTGGTCCCCTTAAAGGCACTTAGGGCCGATACTTGTACCTTCTCTGAGGCCTTCTCTAGGCCTGCTTGCAAAAAATCCAATATTATATTGACATCTGGAGCCATGGAAGGGTTCCAGACTTCAGAAACTGACAGCAGAAAGGAATTTCAAGCTCGAATATATATTTTTGACATCACTTGTTTTCTACTCATCATAAATGTATCTATAACCGCATTTGATAATCCTTTATTTTTTTTAAGATTGCCCGTTCAACCTCCAAGCCGTCAGCCGAAGTTGAGGAATGTCTGGATGTATCACAGAGTCATGGTATAGGAGATCTGGAATTTGAGGAAGATGCCAAAAGTCCTGTTTTGAAAGGGACTTCAGAACAGGAAACCAGACCCTCTTCAGCAAGAAAGGGGCTATGAGAATTAGTTGTGTCCTGTCCTCCATCACTTTCATTAGTACTCTTGGTATTAAGGCGAATGGTGGGAATAGGTATAGAAGGCCTTGCGGCCACTGACCCGCTAGAGCATCCACCTGTAATGGTTGGTCCTGGTGGGATAAGGAGAAACATTTTGGAATTTTTCTGTTCTCTTTTAAGGAAAAAAGGTCGATTTCTAGGAGACCCCATCTGAGGCATATGTCCTCGAAGACTTTCTGATTGAGGCTCCACTCTCTTTTTAGAGTTCTCCTGCTTAGGAAATATGCCACACAGTTCTGTTTTCCTTTTATGTGTACAGCCAAAAAGGACATCAGGTTTTTCTCTGCCCACCTGAATATTTTTGTTGAGATTACAGATAGGGAACGACTTCTTGTACCCCCTTGTTTGTTCAGGTAGGCTACTGTCGTTGTGTTGTCTGATAAAACAACAATTTCTCGTCAAGAGAAGCTGATCCTTTTGACGCCATTCTACGCCTCTGGAGAGATTTTTTTGATCTAGCCACCAATTCAAAGATAGTTTTATTCTTGAAGATATTACTAGTCTTTTGTTTAATGACATCTGTTTTTTTGTTACAGACATCTAACAGGAAAGACTGAAGTTCTTTTGAATGAGCCTGGGCCCATTTCACTGAAGGAATCGTTGAGATCACAAGACCTAGGATAGTCATTATGTCTCTGATCGACACTGTGCGCTTTTGGAAAAATTCCGATACCTTGAAAATTAGATCATTTTGTTTCATTATTGAAAGGAAAGAGGTCATCTAGGAACACACATCATTGACTTGGAAGGAGATTCGATTTTTGGGGAGTTCATTAACCAACCCAAACTCGCCAATGTATCCATCGTGATTTGCAAATTCCGCTTCAGAGTCTCTTCTGAAGGAGCAGCAATCAGAAGATCGTCGAG
This sequence comes from Bufo gargarizans, assembly GCF_014858855.1. NCBI lineage: Eukaryota > Metazoa > Chordata > Amphibia > Anura > Bufonidae > Bufo > Bufo gargarizans. The sequence goes on from NC_058080.1 coordinate 368,897,646, forward strand.
GTAAGGTATAAGTAATACCTCGGAGTGATGAAGGAAGCCTGCTACCTCTGCCATGATCTTTGTAAAGATTCTGGGGGCTGAACAGAGGCCGAATGGTAGGATCTGGAACTGAATATGTTGTATTTCTCCCCCCAGCCAGATGGCTAGTCTTAGGAACTTTTGGCATCTCGGATGTATGTGGACATGATAATATAAGTCTGTAAGATCTAGGATTACCATGAAGCAGTCTTTTTTAAATAGATTGATCGTAGACTTTATGGTCTCCATCCTGAATCTTTTGTATCGAATGTGTTTGTTCAGGTCTTTTAAGTTTATGATTGCTCTGAAGGAACCATTTGGCTTTTTTTTTTTTTTTTTTTTTACAAAAAATTAAAATATATAAATAGGAGAATAATAGAATACCAACCCCCTCTGGTTTGAGGGTACCGGGATTATAGCTGCCTTTTCCAATAAAAGAGAGATCTGTTCTTCCATCGCTTTTTGATCTACCCCCACTAATTTTCTGTTTAAAAGAAATCTGTCGGGAGTTTTTTTGTTTTGTTTTTACAAAATCTAGCTGGTAACCTTACCTGATTACCGACATGATCCAGGGAGAAGCATAAATGTATTCCCATGCTGGGGCAAAGTTTCTTAATCTTTCCGCCACAGGGGCTGGCGTCATTTGGAAGACTGCCAAGAGGTTCTTTCTGAATTAAAGATGAATCCCTTTCCTTTATTTTTAAAAGGTTGCCAGTTAGAGGTGGATACCTTTCTTTTTTGTTCAAAAAACTTCCTTTGGTGGAAAAAATTTGATTCTGTAGGAAAACCCTTCTTCTTATCTGAAGATTTCTCCAGAATATCATCTAAGGATGATCTGAAGAGTCTATCCCCTTCACATGGTATGGAACACAATCTATTTTTTGAGGCAGAGTCCCCAGAACATGATTTTATCCATACGGATCTGCTCGAGGCATCGGATCTAGCCGACAACTTAACAATGCAGACGCATCCACACAAATAAATTCTGCTCGTTTTAGTACAGGAATAGATGACAGGATGGGATTCAATAAGTTCTTCCAGTTGTGATAACCATAAAGCGAGGGTATGAGCCGTATATGTGGCAGATATCCCAGGTCTAAAGATGGCAGTGGAAAATTCCCAAGCTTTCTTAAGGGCTTCACACCTTTTGTCCATCGGGTCTATAAGATGCCCAATGTCTTTAAAAGGTAGTGAAGATTTCTTAAGAGATTCTCGCAATGGGGCATCCACTTTTGGGGCGTTATCCCAAAGGGCAGACTCCTTATCTGTAAAGGGATATTTTCTCTTAAACATTTTCGAAGATATTTGCCTTTTTTCAGGATCTCTCCACTCATTTTGTATCATATTTCTGATGGAACTATGGTCTGGAAAAACTATTCTTTTTGTCACCTAGACCTAGGAACATCTGGTCCTGTACAGAAAGGGGTTCCTTGACTTCCTCTAAATTTATGGTGGCACTGATATTTTTTAGAAGTGACTCGATAGAGCAAAGTGGATGACCCGCTGTGTCATCCATATCACTTGATCTAGCATCTGAGGAAACTTCCCCCTTCATCCAAATTTGAATCACTATCCTCAATGACCTGAGATAGAGATTGTGATGTTGATGACAAAGCTGTGGCAAGTTTGGCGTCAACCACTGCCCCCACTTCCTCCTTAATTAAACAATCTCATGCTTTCCAATAAACAAGGGGATTCCTCAGATACTACTTTGTCTGTGCATTTCTGACATAGCCATTTTTTTTGTAGAAGCAGGAAGGGCCTTTTTACAGATGGCACATAATTTTTTTGTGACGGCTCTCCACTGGCTTCTGAACTCTCTTTGCCCTATAATGCAAAGGAGATTCTTAGCCAAAAAAGTAAGAAAGTGGAGATAAAAAAGGGAGCAGTCACCTAATAGCAGACAAAACTGCATGAAATCACCCCGTGATTAATAAAATAGGGCCAAGCAGAAGGGCCCTCCTGGAGAAGGCTTACCGGACTGGAGGGCCTTGGAGGATCAAAAGATTTGCGGCCAACATCTCCCTCTGAGACCAGGGACATCTTACACACCTATGTCCAGGAGAGTGTATGGGACACCATGTTCTGGCGATCACACCACCTTTTCAACGCGGTGGTGGACACTACGCCGGCTGACGTCATCACGCCGCACTCCTCACTTCGGCACTACGATGTCCCGCTCTCCTGTGCACTCGCCTTTTGGAACGCAAATGACCGTGGTCCTCCGTCCCCAACAGCTCACATGCTTCCTCAACCGGAAGCAGGGACCTCAGCCCGGAGTTGCCAGCATCTGCCGGACTTATACTTAGAAGTAGGAAGGACCGCAACAGTTCCGGGCCCCTACTCCCTGCAGCAGCCCTCCGGTACAAAGACTGGGATAACAAATCTAAAGGCTTTGCAGTCTTGCTTGCACTGACTCTCCTGCACTCCTTGAGAGACAGGAAACAACTGGAGCAGGACATGGGAGGGGGCTTTTTATGCACTAATCTATGTTTCCTACCCCTGAAGGAGGCGGCGTAACCTCCAGGCAATGCCGTTGTGGTGGCGAGAGGAAATAGCAAATATGTGGTCATAAACTGCTGTTTGGGGAAACGGCAGCGCTCAGGAATGAAGAAGCAAGCATGTGGATTTTGGAACATGGAATTTGCTGAAATAGTTTAAGAGCCCTTAACTTTTTCTTATTTTTAAAGTTTTTTTTAGCAGGACAAGCTGTAGTTTTAATTGGTAACATTTTTGGGTACATTTGGCTTTCTGATCATTTTATTTGCCACTGTTTTTTATTTTTAATGTGGTTCACGATGTGATGTATATGATAACTTTATTCTGAGGGTTGTATCAATTATGGTGATACCAAATTTATTTTAATTTTTTTCCATGTTTTACTACATTTGCATCATAAACATTACTTTTTTTTAAATTAAAAATCTGTTGTATTTTGCATTGCCATATACTAACAGCCATAAAAAATTTTTTCCCAGTTGTGAGGGGGCTTGTATTTTTTGGGCCAGGCTGCAGTTTTTATATTAATTCTATCAGAGTTTACTATTTTTATGTTGTATGGAGTTCACTATGCAGTATATATGGTATAACTTTATTCTGTGGGTCAATACAAATATGGCGATCAATACCAAATTTATATAGGTTTATTTCATGTTTAACTACCTTTTCATCATAAAAATCACATTTTTTTTGTAAAAATATTTTTTTTCTTTGCATTGCCACATCTTAGACTCATAACTTTTTTATTTTTCTGTAAAAGGGGAGTTGTGTGAGGGTGTTTTTTGAAGTGTAGGCTGTAGTTTTTATTGATACTATTTTGGGGTACATATGACAGTTTTTGTTTTTTTTATACCATTTTTTGGGGAAGTGAAGTGACAAAAACAGCAATTTTATGTCATTCACCATGCAGGATAAGTAACAAGTGAGATGGGGACGAGATGCAATACCAAACATCTGCTATTGAATGGACAGCGCTGTGCTTGGTAAGGCTACTTTCACACTAGTGTTCAGAGCGGATCCGTTCTGAACGGATCCGCTCATATAATGCAGACGGTGGCTCTGTTCAGAACGGATCCGTCTGCATTATATTGTCAAAAAATGTCTAAGTGTGAAATTAGCCTGAACGGATCCGTCCAGACTTTTACATTGAAAGTCAATGGGGGACGGATCAGTTTGAAGATTGAGCCATATTGTGTCATCTTCAAACGGATCCGTCCCCATTGACTTACATTGTAAGTCTGGACGGATCCGCTTGCCTGCGCACGGCCAGGCGGACACCCGAACGCTGCAAGCAGCGTTCAGGTGTCCGCCTGCTGAGCGGAGCGGAGGCTGAACGCCGCCAGACTGATTCATTCTGAGCGGATCCGCGTCCACTCAGAATGCATTAGGGCTGGACGGAAGCGTTCGGGTCCGCTTGTGAGCCCCTTCAAACGGAGCTCACAAGTGGACAGCCGAACGCTAGTGTGAAAGTAGCCTAAACTGCGAGGAGGGTGTGGCACTCACTGAAGATAAGAACATGGCTTAAAAGAGTGTTTAGAAGCTGTCAGGAGTTCAGAGGTAAGGGCCACAGATGATGCCATCAAAGTAGCTCCCTGAAGGATTCTTATGCTGCGTCCTCCATAACAATCCTTCAGGGAGCTACTTTGATGGCATCATCTGTGGCCCTTACCTCTGAACTCCTGACAGCTTCTAAACACTCATTTAAGCTATGTTCTTATCAGTTTGATAACAATTTAGCTTAAATAAGTGTTTTAATGATGTTGTCTCCTTTTTAGGGATGTATCATTCACCCCAAAGTACAGATCCTTTGCAAGAGCTAAGTCAGCCCCCCTGGGGCAGGCTCTATAAGTGATGCTGTACATCCTTTATCATGTACATCACCCTCTAGTGATTACACAGGCAGCCAATAATTCTCACACATTTGCAGTAAAATACAGCATTAGTCCATGCCTATGTACATGATGTCTACTATGACAACATGAGATGAGGGCAAGGCTGCAGTCTAGGGAAAATCACGCGCTAAATGAATGGCAGGAGAACTGTGGACACATGACCCTGTATTTTCCAAATTGACAGCAACATAAAACAGTTGCAGCAGATGGGAGAGTTGAATAAATTCAACAAAAAGCTCTTTAAAACCACTTTAAAGTTGTCCTTAAAAAAAGAAATCCAATAATGTGGGTCATGAAGAACTCACCAAACCATATGCTGTACTTCGCTCATGCTCCTGGGTAATATCTGCCACATAAGCGAAAATCACTGAAAAAGTCACAGCAAAGACACCCGACATAGAAATCACTGCAAAATACCACCTGCAGGAGACCAAGGAAAAGTCACATAAGGTTTACTATCCCACATCAGAAAGCACGCAAGCCACACATCACAAAGCACAATGTCAAGCATCAGATGGAGTGGTGCAAAGCACGCCCTCTCAATGGACTCTGGAGCGTGGAAAAATGTTCTGTGGAGTGACAAATACTGCTTCTTTGGCAGTATAATGGAAGCGTTTCTTCCCAGAAATCGCCTGCTCATCAATGGTGGAGGAATGATCGCTAATGCTGAGGGGGTGCCAGCAAACGACGATTTAGGTGCCTACACAAACTATCCAATTACCGACAAACAAGCATTTTGCTCGTTCTTCGGGTAATCCGCTACATCTCTACACTGCCAGATAATTGCTAACGAGGGTTCCTATGAACGCTTGTTAGCGATTATTTGGCAGACTCTTGGCCCGTTTAAAGAGCCCTTAACTCATAACATGCACACTACAACTCTGTAACTTACGTGTTCATCTTTGTCTTTACATATAGTGTACATAATCGGAACGTAATGGCACATCAGTGCTTGGATATATCAGCGATATCATTATGTTATGAAAGTAATTTATATGCTTATTTTGCTATATTCTGATGTGAAATATTGTATCTTTATGTGAATACCATTTTTATAGGGTAAGGGGTTTATGTACCCAGCTCTATCATTCAGAGGACTCTCCGGGAGGGTGGGTGTTGGGAGGGTTTTTCCGTGCCTTTATGTTTATATGTTTTATCGATTTACAATATTCAATAAAAAAAATTATCCTGATTTAAAAAAAATATATGGTGTATTTAGCATTAATGTACATACCATGGACTTATCTTCAGCAAAGGTATAGGGGCACATGTGAAGAAAACAGTGAGTAGAAGGAAAGACTTTCTGCCCCAAACATCAGACAATGCTCCAATCAGGGGGGCACTCAAGAAGGAAAGAAGTCCCTGTAAGACAAATGAGGCATTGCTAGAGATGTTATACCAGTAACCAGCTAATTTGCAAAATAATAAAAAATATCTCAGGAACAGGTGATATCTCAGGCACTCTGCAAGCTACAAACATAACTAAGGTATCACTTTGGTAAGCATGATCAACCCCTACCAGGCAATGACTGGTTTAATAGGGTTGATCATGTTGAGAGATGCTGTTTAAGCGGAAGACATTTAGAACCAGGGCTCTTCCTAAGGCTGGCCGAACAAAAAAACTAATAAGTAATCAGGGGAGAAGGGCCTTAGTAAGAAAGGTATATAATATTATCTGGTGTGAAGTTAATGGACCTCAGCAGCGGTCCCCTTAAGGGAGTAGGTTCGATCTCCTAAGCGAGTTTACAAACAGAAAGTGCGGGAACCGCGCTCTACCAAACAGTTAATGTCAGTTCTTGAACCTTGCAACCACAGAAGACCGAACGTCCACTCCAGCTCGCAGAGGCGTTATTCCCAGAGAAATAATGTTCATACGAACAGATGTATAAACCGCCTCCTACTGGTCCACAGGTCTTATAAAGGTTCACCAACCATGGAATCCAAAGCACCGGACACGAATACCTTCAAGAAGGAATAGAACAGATGGTACAATACCCTCGGGATCTTTAAAGGTAAGAGGTTTATTGTACTTACAATTATTATATGACAAACTTGCACATAGAAATGCCCGACCCGGGTTTCGCTATTCGCTTCTTCAGGGGCTGCGATGCACTCACCGCTGCAAACACGAGTAAAATGTCTTCTACCCCGGAACTGGGGGTAGAAGACATTTTACTCGTGTTTGCAGCGGTGAGTGCATCGCAGCCCCTGAAGAAGCGAATAGCGAAACCCGGGTCGGGCATTTCTATGTGCAAGTTTGTCATATAATAATTGTAAGTACAATAAACCTCTTACCTTTAAAGATCCCGAGGGTATTGTACCATCTGTTCTATTCCTTCTTGAAGGTATTCGTGTCCGGTGCTTTGGATTCCATGGTTGGTGAACCTTTATAAGACCTGTGGACCAGTAGGAGGCGGTTTATACATCTGTTCGTATGAACATTATTTCTCTGGGAATAACGCCTCTGCGAGCTGGAGTGGACGTTCGGTCTTCTGTGGTTGCAAGGTTCAAGAACTGACATTAACTGTTTGGTAGAGCGCGGTTCCCGCACTTTCTGTTAGTAAGAAAGGTGACTAAGAACTAGGGATCGACCGATATTGATTTTTTCGGGCCGATACCGATAATTTGTGAACTTTCAGGCCGATAGCCGATAATTTATACCGATATTCTGGGAATTTTCATTTTTGAAAAAAAAATAAAAATTCCCACAAATCTGCTGAAAATTAATGTTTATTGTTAATGTCTATTTTTTTTTTTTTTGTAAATCTTTCTTTTTCATTTATATTTAATATTTTGGTGTTTTTATTTTTGTAACTTTTTTTTTTTAACTAACTTTTAGCCCCCTTAGGGACTAGAACCCTTGTCCTATTCACCCTGATAGATAGAGATCTATCAGGGTGAATAGAAGCTCACACTGTCCCTGCTGCTGCACAGCAGCATGGAGCTTATCATGGCAGCCAGGGCTTCAATAGCGTCCTGGCTGCCATGGTAACCGATCGGAGCCCCAGCATTATACTGCTGGGGCTCAGATCGGAGGAGCAGAAGGGGGGGCGCACTGCGACTGGGGTGGGGGGGGCCCTATTCGCCACCACTGGTTAATACTGGGGGGAGGGGGGGGCGCACTGCGCCACCTTAATACTGGGGGGCTTGGGGGCGGCGCACTACGCCACCAATGCTTAATACTAGGGGGCTTGGGGGGGGGGGGGGCGCACTGCGCCACCAATGAAGCTTAATCTCTAATTTATTCATATACAGGAGGCGGGAGCTGGCTGAAGGATCGCATAGCCGGCTCCCGACCTCTATGAGCTGTAGCTGCGATCCGCGGCACCTGAGGAGTTAACTACCGCAGATCGCAGCTACAGCTCATAGAGGCCGGGAGCCGGCTATGTGATCCTGCAGCTCCCGCCTCCTGTATATGAATTAATGAGAGATTAAGCTTCATTGGTGTAGCAGTGGCCATAGCTCCTCCCCTCCTCTTGTCCCCTGTCCTCCCATTGGCTGGAGCGGCAGCAGCAGCACAGGGGGAGGGAGACACTGCTTCCTTCTCCCCTGTGCTGCTGCTGAGGGAACACGGAGAGCGCTGTCAGCAGCGCGATCTGTGTTCCCCATACGCTATCGGAATATCGGCAAAATAAATGCCGATACCGATAGCGTTCAAAATCCTGAATATCGGTAAATCCGATAATCGGTCGATCCCTACTAAGAACCCAAAGGTCACTCTAGCTGAGCTACAAAGATCCTGTATGCAGATGGGAGAAACTTCCAGAAGGTCAACCATCATGGCAGCACTCTACCAAGCTGGGCTTTATGACACAGTGACCAGAAAGACGCCTTCCCTCAGACTGTGAAAAACAAGATTCTCTGGTATGATGAAATCAAGATTTAACTTTCTGGCCTCAATTCTAAAAAATCATCTCTGAACCAGGCACTGCTCATCACCTACCCAATACCATTCCTACTGTGAAGAATGGTGATGGCAGCATCATGCTGTGGTGGTATCTTTCAGCGACTGGGACAGGGAGACTGGTCAGGGTTGAGGGAAAACTGAATGGAGCAAAGTAGAGATATTATTAATGAAAAGCTGACGCAGAGTGCTCTGGACCTCAGACTGGGCCAAAAAGAAGATTTTTGTGAAACTCACCTGTAAAATCTTTTTCTCGTCTTTTCCATTGGGGGACACAGACCATGGGTATAGCTTAGAGGTATTACTAGGAGGGACACTATACAAAAACGAAGCTCCTCCTCCTCGGGCTATACCCCCAGACACCTCCAGGAGGACTTCAGTCGTTGCAAAAGCAGTAGGAGAAGGAGAACTAAAAAAACCACAATGGAAACCATCACACCAACTAAACAAAAAAAGTGGGCGGGAGCTGTGTCCCCCAATGGAAAAGACGAGAAAAAGATTTTACAGGTGAGTTTCACAAAAATCTCCTTTTCTCGTACATTCCATTGGGGGACACAGACCATGGGACGTCCAAAAGCAGTCCATGGGGTGGGAAAAACCAACACCGCCAGGAGAAAAAAACGTCCAACCGTTAAACGGGCACCACGGCCTGCAATACCCTGCGCCCGAGGACAGCATCAGCCGAGGCCAGCGAGTGCAACTGATAAAACTTTGTGAACGTATGCAAGGACGACCAAGTGGCAGCCTTACACAACTGGGAGGCGGAGGCGCGATTGCGTCTGGCCCAGGAAGCTCCCACTGCCCTTGTGGAGTGAGCGGTAATCCGCGACGGGGGAACCTGACCACGAGCGCGATAGGCCGCAGCAATAGCGGAACGGATCCACCGCGCCACAGTAACCTTGGAAGCCGCCAGACCCTTACGAGACCCCTCGGGAACCACAAAGAGGGAGTCCGAACGACGAAAGGAGGCGGTGGCCCCCAGATACACTTTCAGGGCCCTGACGACGTCCAGGGAGTGGAGAGCACGTTCCTTGGGGTTCGCCGGAGAAGGACAAAAAGAGGGCAGGACAAGATCCTCGTTAAGGTGGAACGGGGAAACCACCTTGGGCAAAAAAGAAGGAACCGGCCGTAGCACCACCTTATCCTGGTGGAAGACTAGAAAAGGCTCCTGACAGGAAAGCGCGGCCAGCTCCGAAACCCTCCTGATGGAGGTAATGGCCACCAGAAAAACCACCTTCCAGGTGAGGAAGACTAGGGAGACCTCCCTCAGAGGCTCAAAAGGCGCCTCCTGAAGGGCGTGCAGGACCAGGTTAAGATCCCAGGGGGGTAAGGGAGGAACATACGGAGGAACCGAATGCGCCACCCCCTGCAGGAAGGTTCTCACAGGCCCCAAAAAGGCAATAGACCATTGAAAAAAGACCGCCAAGGCCGAAACCTGACCCTTCAAAGAACTGAGCGACAGCCCCACCTCAACGCCGGACTGTAGAAAGGCCAGCACCACCGGAACAGAGAAACGAAGCGGCGGAAAACCCGACTTCTCACAAAAGGTTAGATAGGCCCTCCAGGTGCGATAATAGATCCGCGAAGAAGCCGGCTTTCGAGCTGTGATCATGGTTCTCACCACTGCATCAGAGAAGCCTCTCTTCCTCAGGATGTAGGTCTCAATAGCCACGCCGTTAAACGCAACTGACGTGAATTCTGGTGGAAGAGCGGTCCCTGAGATAGAAGATCCTCTCTGTCGGGAAGAGGCCACGGAACGTCCGCTAACATTCGGACGACGTTGGAGAACCAGGCGCGGCGAGGCCAATCCGGAGCGATAAGAATGGTCGGTATCCCCTCCGCCTCGATCTTGCGCAGCACCTTCGGCAACAGAGGAAGTGGAGGGAAGACATAGCGGAGGTCGAATCGCTGCCAAGGAGACACCAGCGCGTCCACTCCGCACGCCCTTGGGTCCCGAGCGCGGGCCAGGAACACCGGCACCTTGTTGTTTAGCCGGGACGCCATTAAATCCACGTCCGGACGGCCCCATCGGCGGCAGATGTCCTCGAACACCTCCGGATGTAGGGACCACTCTCCCGGTTCCACCTTGGTGCGGCTCAGAAAATCCGCCGTCCAGTTGTCGACGCCCGGAATGTACACCGCCGACAACACTGGAACATGAGACTCCGCCCATAGGAGGATCCTCGCCACCTCCTGCATCACTGCCCGACTGCGCGTTCCGCCCTGATGATTGACGTAGGCCACAGCCGTGGCATTGTCCGACTGAACACGCACCGGCCGAGCCGCAAGGAGGGAAGTCCAGTGGGAGAGGGAGTTGAAGATCGCCCTTAGTTCCAAAACGTTTATCGGAAGACGGGATTCCTCCGTCGACCAGATCCCCTGAACTGTGAGGTTCCGGAGAACGCCTCCCCAACCGATGAGGCTGGCATCGGTGGTGACTATCGTCCAGGAGAACGGAAGGAAGGACCTCCCTGATGAGAGATTCGGGCAGGCCTGCCACCAGGGGAGAGACAACTGAACGTGCCGGGACAGGCTGGACGGGAGCGTCCAGACCCCGAGAGGTCTTGTCCCATAGGGCAAGAATCCACTGTTGTAACGGTCGAGTGTGGAACTGGGCATACGGAATCGCCTCGAAGAAGGCGACCATAAGGCCCAGAACCCGCATGCACTCCCGAATGGTGGGACGAGGAGCTTGTAGAAGGAGCGACACCGCCCTCCGAATCTGAGAGTACTTGGAATCCGGAAGAAACACCCGAGAACGCGAGGTGTCCAAAATCATCCCCAGGAAGGAGAGTCTCTGGGAAGGGTGCAGAGAGGATTTTGGTAGATTGATCAGCCACCCGAACCGTTCTAGAGATTGAACGGTAATTCGGACGCTGTCCTCGGCCTGTGGAAGAGACAGGGCTTTTATCAAGATGTCGTCCAGGTAGGGCAACAACGAGATGGCCCTGGTGCGAAGAAGCGCCATGAGAGGCGCCAAAACCTTGGTGAAAACGCGAGGGGCGGTCGCCAACCCAAAAGGCAGGGCGACAAACTGGTAATGACGACCCCAGATGGCAAAACGCAGAAAGCGATGGTGAGACTTCGCAATCGGGACGTGCAAGTAGGCGTCTTGAATGTCCACAGACGCGAGAAATTCCCCCGGAAGCAGAGAAGCAATAACGGACCGAAGGGACTCCATGCAAAACTTCCGCACCCTTAGAAACTTGTTCAGAAGCTTCAGATCCAGTATCGGGCGCACCGACCCCTCCTTCTTCGGAACGACGAACAGGTTTGAGTAAAAACTTGTTCCCTGTTCCTCCGGGGGAACGGGAAAAATGACACCCCGGTCCAGAAAAGAGGAGACCGCCAAAAGGAGGTCCGAGGCCCTGGCTGGATCCCCCGGAAGGCGAGACGGGAAAAAGCGTTCCGGCGGGCTGGACGCGAACTCCAATTTGTAACCGGACCTCACAATCTCCAGAGCCCAGGCGTCCTGAACGTGAGCCCTCCAGACCTGCTGAAAGGAGAGCAAACGGCCCCCCACCACGAGAGGTGGGGGCACCCCTTCATGCGGAGGGCTGCTTGGGAGCAGGGGGACGGGTTGACTGTGCCCGTGGTCGCCCGAGGGCTGGTGTTTGAAGAAAGGCTTCTTGCGGGATTCCTGGGATCCCCCAGCCGACGAGGACGAAGACGTCCTGGCCGTGGAGAAGAGACGAAAGGACTGGCCCCGGAACCCTGAAGCCCGAGATCGAAAGGGCCGTTTGGATCTGGGTTGAGGCAGATGAGTACTCTTGCCCCCCGTTGCGGCAGAAAAGAATTCGTCCAACTGGGCTCCAAAGAGTCTAGATCCTTCAAAGGGAAGGTTAGCGAGGGAATCCCACACCTTCAACCAAACCTCTCTACGCTGAATGACCGAGAGGGCCGAAATACGGGCAAATAGGGAACCGATATCCATTGAAGCCTCACAGAGATATTTAGAAGCCTGAGACATTTGGAGAATAAATTCCAAAGTGTCTGCAGGGGCTCCCTGTTCCATCAGATCCTGGTGGTGGCGCCGCAACCCCGCCGTAAGGGCTCAGGCAACCCAAGCCGACGCAAAAGCCGGTCGCAGGGAAGCGCCCGCCAGAGAGAAGATGGACTTGGAAAGTGAATCCAGGTGTCTGTCCACCGCATCCTGCAGGGAGGAACCGTCTAGGACAGGAAGGGCCGTGTTCTTGGCCAACCTGGCCACCGGAGGATCTACCTTAGGGGAAGAAGTTCACTTTTCCACCGAGTCAGAGGGGAAAGGGTAAATGCGCTTGGTGGCCGAAAATTTCTGATTGGGTCGGTCCCAAGCCTTTCATATGACCGCTGTGAATTCCTCATGAACGGGGAACACCGCGGATTCGGGCCTTTTGGGCGGAAAGAGGGAGAACTCCCGACTAGTGGAGGGAGTGGAATCTCCGTGGATATTAAAAGTGTCACGGACAGCCTCCACCAATTCGGATACCATGGTGGAAAGCTTAGGCAGGGGTTCCCGCTCCGTGGCCTCGTCCGATCCGGACAATTCCCCTTCGGATTTGCGCTCCCCACGAGAGGGAGAGTCAACCGGGCATGCCTCAAGGCGTGGGGGAGAAGCGGAGTCATCCGATGAGGAATGCTGCCGCTCACGCTGCCTCTTAGACGTCAGACGCCCCCTGTGAGAATCACAGAGGAGATGGAGCGGTGGACGCCACTGGAGTAGTAGCTGCCATACGCTCCATGAAGGACATGGCTGCCTTGGCAACTAGGGCCAGATCCGCTGCCGCACTAGACATGGCGGAAGCCCAGGCGGGTACCGCCGGTTCCGCAGGGGCAGAGGGAGGACTGGGCTGAGCAAGAGAAGGAGGCTGATCCTGTCCAGGAGCAGGGCACGAGTCACAGGTGCCAGAGGCAGAAAAAGGCAGAAGGCACACCTTGCATGACCCCAAAAGAGCCTGAGAGGAGGCCTTGGCAGATTTAAGTGCCCCAGGCTTTGGCATGATGGAACCCCACAGTAAAAGATCTCCTACCAGTTGCTGCAAAGATCAGGAGCAGAGCAAGCTGTTCTCCTACCACCCAGGCAACGCTAGCAGAAGTCTCCGGTGTAGAGAGATGAGGAGCTGCACGGCCGTCAGTGTAAGGAGAGTCAGAGCGGCATGCCGAGGCTCCGCCCCCCCGAACGTGAAAATATGCGCGAAAATAAGAATATGCGCGAAAATAAGCGCGCGCGCGATTTAAACAAACACCCCGACTCCCCTCACGTGGTGCAGCAGGGGTTAACGAGGCCATGGAGGAGCGGCCTGCCGGCGGGCGCTGAGAGAGCGCAGCAGCCAAGGCCCGACGAGAGAAGCGCTGAAGCCCACAGTTTAAGGGGGAAGAGATGCCAGTACTCCAGTGCCAAAATGAAGAAAGTGCCCCCATCAGGATCCTTCTTCAAGCTCACCCAGGTAGCCACAGACAAACAGACACAGAGGGAGGGGGAGGGACTAGGCAATACTTATCTGCTCAGCATGCTCCCTCGATGTCCAGACCAGCAGGGATGCGCCTCTTCAGACTTCTGACTCCAATCCAGGAGAACAGTGCTCTGGAGGAGGGTAGGCAGCAGGCGTCCCAGCAGCTGGTGGGATGCCAGAGCTGACATGTTGAGCCTGGATCCACTTTTCTTCTGTGGGGGGATGGGAGGTAGCCAGGACACGTCGAAAGACGGTGGCAGACACTCCACGGGGGCCAGGAAAGCGCAATGCTGACCTGCGTCCCCATCTGAAAACAGAAAAAAATAACAAACAGGAGAAGAATAAGCGTCACCTCCTTGGACAGACACTAAGCAAAGACTGAAGTCCTCCTGGAGGTGTCTGGGGGTATAGCCCGAGGAGGAGGAGCTTCGTTTTTGCATAGTGTCCCTCCTAGTAATACCTCTAAGCTATACCCATGGTCTGTGTCCCCCAATGGAATGTACGAGAAAGTTCACCTTTCAACAAGACAATAACTGTAAGCACACAGCCAAGACAACACAGGAGTGGCTTAGGGACAACTCTGTGAATTTCCTTGAGTCGCCCAGCCAGAGCCCTCACTTCAACCTATTCAAACATCTCTGAAGAGACCTGAAAATGGCTGTACACTGACAGTCCCTATCCAACCTGACAGAGCTTGAGAAGATCTTCAGAGAAGAATTCCAGAACATCCCCAAATCCAGGTGTGCAAATCTTGTGGCATTATATCCAAGAGGACTGGATGCTGTAATAGTCGACAAAGGTGCTTCAACTGAGTACAGGGTCTGAATACTTAAGTCAATGCAAGATTTTATTTTCTCCTTTTCAATAAATTAGTAAGATTTCTGTTTTCCCTTTGTCATTATGGGGTATTGAGTGCAGAATAATGAGGAAGAACTTAGAGGATATAAAGGACCCCTAAAGGGTCTAAAGACTTTCCAACTGCATTGTTCACGAATCTCAGGCAGGTATCTCCGCTGCAGATTCTATTCCTATCCTGGAATATAGGTGCATATATGCACTTAGCGTTATACTGTCTAAGATTTAGACAGTGTGTACTGCACTTAGGGGGTCATTTACTATGCTGAAATATGCCACTATCTGCGACTTCGCCCTGCTCACGCCAGTTCTAAAATTGTGGGTGTGGAAGGGCCAGCCCGTCTCATTCACCATTTTCTACTCCTGAAACAGGCGTAGAAAATGGTCTAAATGTAACTTCAGCGGATCCTCCACCAGCAATTGGGCTTTATTAAGACTGGTTTCTAGAACACCAGTCTTACTGAATGTGCCCCTTAGACTACACAGTCTAAAGATGTGCCATATTTATCACAGTGGCTCGGGCTGGATGATACATTTAGCACATCGGTAGTCTGTCTAGTCTAACCTTACACCATATATTGGTGTCCAGTAGCCGAGCAAGACACAAGCCCTGATTTGCTAATAGTAAAGATGGTGTGAGCTTAAAGGGGTTCTGCAGTTTGTTTAAACTGATGATCTATCCTCTGGATAGATCATAAGCATCTGACCGGCGGGGGTCCGACACCCGGGACTCCCGCTGATCAGCTGTTTGAGAAGGCAGCGGCGCTCCAGGAGTGCCGCGGCCTTCTCACTGTTTACCGCTGGCCCAGTGACGTCACGACTAGTATCAATGGCCTGGGTGCGGCTAAGCTCTGTTCACCGGTCAGATGCTGATGATCTTTCCAGAGGATAGATCATTGGTTTAAACAAACTGCAGAACCCCTTTAAGACAGGTTATCTACACCTGCACCAGATTTATCACAGGGGCTCAGGTTGGATGATAAATCTGATGCAGGGACCCTTTACCAAACTATTGGTCGGCTTAGTTTGATTTGCGCCACTTTTATAGACAGAATCAGTAAATCTGGGCCAGTCTGAAGCCTTTTTGTAAATGTGGGGCACTTTCATTAGTAAAAACTGCCCCAATGAGTAGGAATTAGCTTCTCACCTTCACTCCATGGATTAGGCCATTCATTAAGAAGGTGTGCTGAGGGAACGTCTGGTGCAGAACCTGTCGAGAGAACATCTATCTTCAGTATGCCGTGAAATCAGTGGAATACTATCAGTCAGTGTCATCATAGTTACCGTTAACATGGGCGTTGTCAGCAATCCCCAGGCGAAGAACTCCAAAAATATAACCACCACTGCATGGTAAACACTAGGCTCTCCAACGCCTTGTCGCTGTTAAAGAGACAAACCATTCCGTCAATACTTGCTCCAGTGCTCCACACACGATCTTCATGTACCTCAGTCTCTACCACTGCTCGTAACTAGCGTAGAGCGAACTTGTGGTGGCGGAATCCATAACGGAGTTCTTAGATAACCTGAACCTTGTACGCCGAACTTGGAAACACAAGTTCCCTCAACACTACTCATAACCGGTCTGCTACAAGCCACACAGGTAGAGGCAGCTTACCACAGAAAATCAATGGCTTCCACATATTGTAAGAAGAGACTAAAAATGGGATAAAAGGGAGAAGATATTTGATACTTTGGGAAAATATTCCATGTTGTCCCTAAAAGCAGGCATGTCCAAAATGCGGCCCACCAGCTGTTGCAAAACTACAACTCCCAGCATGCCCTAATAGCTGTAAGCTATCCAGGCATGCTGGGAGTTGTAGTTTTGCAACAGCTGGAGGGCCGCAGTTTGGACATGCCTGCCCTAAAAGCCTACTTTCACATTAGCGTTTTCAATTCTGCTATTGAGTTCCGTCATAGGATCTCAAGAGCGGGAGAAAATGATTCAGTTGTGTCCCCATTCATTGTCAATGGGGACAAAACTGAACGAAATGGAGTGCACAAAAATGCATTCCGTTCCGTTTGGTTGCGCTCCCATCGCGGACAGAATAATGCTGCAAGCAGCGTTTTTCTGTCCACGATGTCGTGCGTCCCCCTATGACTTTCAGTGGCGTTTATGGTGTTCATGGCTATAGAAGACATAATACAACCGGATCCGTTCATGACGGATGCATGTGGTTGTATTATGCGTTTTTTCAGATCCATGACGGATCCGCAAAAAACGCTAATGTGAAAGTAGCCTAAGACATGTGGGGAAATTATTGATATTTAACATGGACAAAATTGTAAAGTAATTCATAAATATTCAGTATCCATCTCTATGTTCATTCATACAAAGTGCCTAGAAGAACTTGCCTTAGCAACCAATTACAGAACAGCTTTCACTCTCCACAGCAGTTTAACAAATGAAAGCTGTGCTCTAATTGGCAGCTATTCCAAGCAGTGGAGCAGCAGTGAGGAGGAGGTATCAGTCAGTATGGTAAGAGAGACAAAATGGCAGTTCCATATGCACCTAGTATGCCGTCGTATTGCGCCCATACCACACATGAAAGCATGGATCCATAGTAGAGCTGTGTGCATGAGCCCTGCGGTATCAATCTACTGGCTGCAATGAACTCTAGATAGGCTTCTATATAGATCCATACCTAATACAAATGCAGTGCACCAGTCCAGGGTAGATAGGATGGGAGTGATGGCTGTGGCAATGATGGTAGTTGTAGTCCCCTGCTCCAGCACTCCCCCCAAGCCGGGCCTGCATTGACAGGAGAGGTGCAAATCTTCTCCTCGGAGAATACCGTGGATGTTGACGTCTCCTGTATGTTTCGGATGAGCAGCGGTGTGCAATGCAGGAGAACTGGGGCCTGGGTCGGACATGACGACAAATGACCAGGCCAGCATGGTTAAAGCAAAATATACCTCTTTGAGTGGATAATGGTTGGCCCAGTATAAATCAAGGTAGGCTTTTCCTAAAGGCTGGGTATGGGTGGGGGTTGTAAATGGTAGTAGTCCTCCAACTGCATACAAATCCTATCCCTTGACTTACTTGCCAGTTAACTACTTCATACCCATAAACAGCCTATAATGCAGAGTGACTAAAGTCACATTAGCCACTGTTATTAATGGAAGCGCATATACATATTACAGTGTACATTAACCCTTTAGCAGTGAACCATAGTGCATTATAGCAGTAACCCTTTAGCAGTGAACTCCCGGGTCACTGCACAATTACAGCTGCAAGATTAAACAACATTGGAGATCTAGACTTGGGCACCGCAAATGTTTAAGAGGAGCTGTCACCGCTCCTGACATGTCTGTTTTAGTTTCTACTTGCGTTCACCATGTAATAATTCTGGAGCCTCTATTCTTATGGCTCTGTGCTGTAAAATTCCTGTATTATTCCTGCTAAAAGTTTACCAATAAATTGCCAGCAGTCTGCAGTAAAGATACTGCTGGGTGTTACCAGTAGCAGGTGTGTCCGACTCTGTCCAATCAGTGCTGCTGGTGCCAGACTGTGCAGGTACACCCCCCAACTGGTAACACCCCTCTGTACCCTTACTGCAAACTGCTAGCAATCCATATATAACTACTAGAAGAAATAATAAAGGAATGGCACAACATACAGACAAGAATAGATGTTCCAGAATTGTAATTACATAGGAAATGCATGAAGCTATTAAACCAGATATGTCAGGGGAGGGGACAGGTCCTCTTTAAGTGCCAATCAATGTGGCTATATTGATATTCTGTGGCTGGGAAGATTTTTCTAGCACTAGAGACATGGTCTACAGTTATGGAGCTGCAGACACAAAGATGGCAATGCCAGGCGCAGGCAGGGGTGGAGGGCATGCACCATAACCTGCTTCTGAGTTAATATTTGCTCTGCATGGAGCTCTCATATTGGCTGTTTGTCAGACAGCCCAGATTTCCACTAAATCCATACACCCCTCCCTGACAGACACCTCATGATTCCCTCGTGTACCATACCATTTTATGCCCTGTCATACCCACTGGACCGGTTTCCATGCACCAAAGCAAACTAGGACACTCCAAAGAATTTGGCTACAAAGAGGTAACGGGAAAGGATAAAACCTGTGCAGCACATTCATACAGTATATTGTCCTCAATCAATTCCTCAATATTCAGACACCCACAGGGTGTGCCATAAATGCTGGATAGGAGCCGATCCCATGGGTAGGACCTATATCTATGTAGAGCCTCATTGCAAAAGGTGACGGCACGCGCGCCAGACAGGCCTGCAAGGTGACGGCACGCGCGCCAGACAGGCCTGCAAGGTGACGGCACGCGCGCCAGACAGGCCTGCAAGGTGACGGCACGCGCGCCAGACAGGCCTGCAAGGTGACGGCACGCGCGCCAGACAGGCCTGCAAGGTGACGGCACGCGCGCCAGACAGGCCTGCAAGGTGACGGCACGCGCGCCAGACAGGCCTGCAAGGTGACGGCACGCGCGCCAGACAGGCCTGCAAGGTGACGGCACGCGCGCCAGACAGGCCTGCAAGGTGACGGCACGCGCGCCAGACAGGCCTGCAAGGTGACGGCACGCGCGCCAGACAGGCCTGCAAGGTGACGGCACGCGCGCCAGACAGGCCTGCAAGGTGACGGCACGCGCGCCAGACAGGCCTGCAAGGTGACGGCACGCGCGCCAGACAGGCCTGCAAGGTGACGGCACGCGCGCCAGACAGGCCTGCAAGGTGACGGCACGCGCGCCAGACAGGCCTGCAAGGTGACGGCACGCGCGCCAGACAGGCCTGCAAGGTGACGGCACGCGCGCCAGACAGGCCTGCATGGCGGAGCACATGTATGAGATCTGTTGAAATCTCATCCATTATGAAGGTGCTGTAATACAGCGAGGATTTTACATCTGAAAGCACATACTGACTGCAGTGCACGCCTCTCCTGCAGGCACATACCCTTTGCCTGGGTTTACACGTCGTGGTGCAATGCGGTTTTTTGCAATCCTGGCAAAACTGCGTAAAAAACTAATATTTTACAGCGGAAGCAACCATGGTGTTCAAGTTTGGGGACTGTGTTATTGGGAGCTGTCCTTACCCAATCTGGGAAGCTGAGCACACCAATGAACCACACAAAGCCATGTACCCAGAAGTGCATAGCATTAATACATGCCACCAGGCTGGGGGGTGACTGCACTAGTGCCCCCGGCGCATGGCAAACAATAATGAAGACGGAGAGTCTGCGGTTTATGGAGACTGGTGTCCAGTATGCTGAAAGGTGCAGGATAGCGGGCACCGGAGACTATGAACAGCGCCAGAGGGCATCTACTCCAAAACCAAAAAGTGGCAGCAAACTGTCACCTAGTACTTAAAATGCCATTTCTACATTTCTGGGTAACAGCTGGCGCTGGCAATGCAGGGCACAAGCCAGTCCTCGCTATAAAAGTTATCCATGTGGGAGAAGCATTGCAATAAGAGCGGTAAATGATGACGTCACAAGTTTGGCTATGACATCACAGTCACCAGTTGCTGCTCATTACCTGCCTTACAGGTGACATATGTGAGAGCTGTCACCACTCACCGTCCCTCCATCTTTGATAACAATTTTCTTAGCCAGCAGTATGCTGCGATTCAGCCTCTTCTTCTTTTTCTTTTCTCCAGTCATGGTGAGCTCAGGCCCGTCATCCCGACAACGGGAATGACTCCGGTACCAGGCCCTCACAGCTCACCGGGCCACACTACCATGGAAACGGAGGCTCCCTCCGCTACATTCTAGCCCCCATTACCCGCTTCCGGCCTCGGTCCTTAACTCCACCCTTCGGTCACTGAACAGCCAATAGCAGGTTGCTGCCTTTTCAGCGAGCATTCCGATTGGCTGTCGCGCGAGTCCTTTTGCTAGAACGTACGCGCTGTTTGGATAAAACCCGTGACGCAAGCTGACTAGAGGACGGGTGAAGAGCGCCATATTGAGTGGGGCATGAGTGGACGCTGTCATCCTACGGGCCTGGCCCGCCCCGCCTCCTGGCAGCCATATGTTTAGGACAGGTGTTTGGCTGTCGCCCATGAGCTGCTCTTCAGAGCTGTTGGTGTGCAATCACTACGTCATTGTATATACATGTACACCTAGAGATACGTCATCTCTAAGCTCTGGGAAACCAAGTATGGCTGTGGATAGCACAGGTTCAGTTACTCCAGGAGAGGTTAAAAATCAGCTGATATTTAAGATTTTCCTTTTATGGATCATTATTTTTTCCTCCCCACCTTCCTGAAGACATAACTTTTTTATTTTTATGCTCACATAGCCGTATGAGGTATTGGTTTTGGCGGGACAAGTTGTGCTTTCTAATGGCACCATTTAATATTGTATACCAGGTAGCGGGAAGCCGGAAAAAAAAATCTAAATGGGGAGTGATATAAACAAAAATAAATTCATCAATTTCGCCTGTTTTATTGGTTTTGTTTTTATAATTTTCACTATGCATTAACTTACCTGTTATTTTCATTCTCTGGGTCAGTAGAATTGCAGTGCCACCAGATTTAGGCTCCATTCACACATCCGTGTGTGTTTTGCGGATTCGCAAAACACGGACACCGGCAATGTGTGTTCCGCATTTTGCAGACCGCACATCGCCGGCACTTAATAGAAAATGCCTATTCTTGTGCGCAATTGCAGACAAGAATAGGACATGTTCTATTTTTTTCAGGATCGGAATTGCGGGACTGCATTTCCGGATCCAGGCAGCACGTAGAAATGAATGGGTCCGCAATGGTGAATGGAGCCTTATATAGTTTTACGATACGGAGTGGCTCAGGATGCGTTAAGTGAAACTCGCACCATTTCTCAAGCAAGTTCAGTCAGTTTTGTCTGCGATTGCGTTCAGTTTTTTTCCTCGCGGGTACAGGGGCGGACTGACCATTCGGGCACTCAGGTGCCCCATGAGAGGCTCCTCTTGAAGGGCCGGAAGTGTCCCCCGCACCGAAGCGCATAGAGCAGGATATGCGTATCAGGCTGGAACGCAACAGGGGGAAGGGCAACATTTGGAGGGAGTGGACAAAGGAAAATCTGATGACCAGTTGGAGAGGTGGCTACGGAAAAAAGCCATAAATCGACCTATAGGGACTTAATGGTTTATATGGGAACATCTCTTTTCATGCGGATAGCGGCTGAAATATGCCATAATGGAAGTTTAACTGGTGGCAAATGAGGCAAACAAGACTATATCTGTCTATATATATATATATATATATATATAGGAAAAAGAAACCACTGGCGGCACCACCTTCAGATAGTAAAGGGAAAAGGCGGGTGCAAAATCGAAGTATGGTAACAGGTGCTTACCCACTTGTAAAAATAGAAAAATTGGACTGCACTCCAAGCGTATCTTCTCAAAAGATGTGTTTAATCACCCATATGATGGCAAAAGCGACGTTTCGGCTCCAACATGAGCCTTTCTCAAGCATTGGTGAACAGTGAATAGCAGGTATATAAAGGTGTGTCAATGCATACAATTAATCAAACAACATAATTGGTACTTTAAAGATGATCCATATATACAGTATACAAATATGTGCAAAAACCGCAAATTGATCATAATTGGCACGTCACGTCCTCAGGAGTCCAGTGTGCATGTCCCAGTTACGCAACGTCATCACTGGGGGACGTGCCAATGCACAACTGTGCCGCCCACTGATGACATCAGCGGCGCACCCATTAGTGCATTACCACCTCCTCCCATCGACGACTACAGAAAGCGGCGCATGCACAGTAGCAACATCATGCTGTTAGCCGCCATATTAGAAGAGGGAATCTGGTGAGGGAGATAATCATAATCGCTGTAGCCAGCTATCATCTTCGTTCCACAAAATCAGTTGCTGTGGTTTATTACCACTGTAGTGCAGGTCGGGTGGGTCAACATCTTTTCCAAAATGATAGACCCAAATCCGATCATCCCCCAAATGCTAGCGGCTCGTCAGTGTCATCAGCATTATAGGGTCTTGCCCTGCTTCAATGTGCAACTGTGAGGGTGCTCCTCATTGTAACAGAACGGTATCATCAAGCAAATGGTGAACAGCTACATAAGAAAAAATATAAAGCACTCTCCCTTATATTATAGCTAAATAGGACATACGCCTGGAGTCCACAGACAAAAATAAGTGGGTAAGTTTGTTCGTATCGAGCAGAGACAGCGGCGGTCCTGCCAACAGGTGCACTTCTTGTCAGGCGGCGGGTGCAGTCCAGCGTGGAGCGCACGCACTTCTGGTTCCCGGGCCGGCGAATCAGGCGTCCTCCATGGCTCGAACGGCGCTGCGGCCACTGTGCGTTCCATCGTGGAGCGCACGCGGCCCGCTCGTCGGTAGCACATTCCTGAGGGGCATTGTGATAGCACTCTGCGGCGTGCGTTCCAGAACGGAGTGCACGTGCCTCCCGGTGCTGCCAGCTTGTTGGGCCACCCCCCTTGCCGGTTGCCATGGCTGCGGCGGCTGCGTGCGTTTCAGCATGATCTCCCAGGCCGGCGTTAAGGGGGGGGGGGGGGGGGGGCGGCGTGCGTTCCACTGTGGGGCGCAGGCGGCTCCTCCTCCTGCCTACAAAACCCTGCCACCACAAATTCTAGCACCATCATCTTGGATTAACACAATAAATTAAGGCATAACGGCCTGGGGAATTGCATAAGCCGGAAATAACTTGCGTTCCAGCTTGGAACGCACCAGCACTGTAATCCAACTCTGGCCCTGCGCAGGCCACCGAGTCGCTCCTGTGAGCAGCGCTACACCCAAAGTTGCTGGGCATGCGCACGGAACCGAGATGCGTTCCAGGCTGGCACGCATAGGCTACAGGGACACATAGCAGTGCCCATCCTTCCGTTCATGCGCATCACCGCAACCTGGCACTTTCGCTTCCAGATGTCCTTTACCTACTGTCAAAACATCCAACATAGCGTTCTTGTGGCGATGCTCAGGTCCAAGTTCGCCTACACTGGCGTATGGGCTCAGTATGTTAGAAATTATTTTTTTTCTCCCCCATTTTCATGGTCGAAAAAACAAAAAAACGTAAAAACCCGTAAAAATAAAAAAAGGAAATTTAATATATGCACCATCATAACCGCCAAGGTGGCCACCCTGTGCAGGATTCGCCCTGCTTCGTTTGCACTTTCTTGTACCTGGTTACGCCCAGGCATGTCTCGTCTTCCTGGTACGCCCAGGCCACTGTTGTCGTCGTGTCATAGCCACTTAGTTTTGTCACCAGGGCACAGTCGGTGGTCTTGTCTTGTCACAGTGTCTCCCCTGGTTCGCCCAGGTCTTCATACTTTTCCTTCTCTGTCGTGGGTCTTGACGCACCTGTCCGCTGGCTTATCCGGGTTGTTTTTCTAAGGGGCCATTCTCCGGCTGCTCCCCTGGTCGTTCTTCGCTATTTTTCCCTGACTCACAGGTTCCCCATGTCAGTCTGCCGCCCTTCGCGGGCCTCTATCTCATGGCAACGCGCCATCACTTCTGTCACCCGCCTGGTACGCTCAGGGGGCCTTATCCTGTCAAGTAACCGGTCAGATACGCTCATGTTGTTTACTTGACCTAGGGGTGCGCCCCATCCTGGCCAGTTCGCCTGGTTCTAACAGATATGGGGTCATCCGTTATTCTGCACTCTCAAATTTCGCCTGTTACTTTTATTTTCAGGGTTTTCCCTATTTCCTGTTCCTATCGGTCCTATACAGGTTCGCACTGACTCCGTCAGTGTACCCATCGGGTCTATGTTCACGTTTTAATTGATCTCTTCGTCTGTCCGGCTAGGTCAGGTTCTGCTAGTCCGTGTTACGGGTTCTCATTCCAGGACGTGTTTTCTCCATCTTGCACCTCTTCAATCCCGTTATCACCTTCTCGTTTTTTTTTTTTTTCCTTTATCTGTCATGCCTTTTTTGTTTCAACAGCTCTACTATGTCTCGAGCTTCGGATATGGATGACAGCCTATCTGTCTCCGGGTCGGTTATGTCATGCCAGGCGGGTCCATCATCCCTAAGGAGTTGGACCATACCGAAGTTGTTAGTAGAGCTGAACCGGAGAGGCATCCCGCACCCGGCTACCGCCAGAACTATACAAACTGCTCATGACCAACTCCAGCGCTTCGGCAGTGCAGCCGGAGACGTCTTCCATCCAGTTATCACTGGTGCAGCTGCAGTCTACCCTAAACTCGTTGGTCGACTCGGTAGCTGATGTCCGGGTCGAGGGTATCAGGGCTGGAATCCCGGCCACCCATGGTGCCCCCAGCACCCGTCCCGCTGATCGCATCGTCCACATCGGGCTGGCTGGCACCAGGTACGCCCAGGTCCATTCCCCAGGTGTCCCCCTCACACTTCATTCCTGACAGCCTCAAGAGGGACATTCTGGCAGGGAGGGACGTTAATCTGGCGTCGATCCTCGTTGCCGCTCAAGATGTGCCCGAGAACAGGGTTATCAATTGTGGGGAAGTGTCTGTGGTCCTCAGGGCCAAGGACTCGCGGCTTAATCGCAAATTGACTATTCCCGAGTTCGTCTTGGCGTTTAACCTCTTCATAGACATTATCTGCATTATACAGCCGGAAAGGAGGGAAGAGCTGGACAGCTACTTGTACCTGGTCACTGACCTAGGTCACAAGTATGGTGGTTCAGCCTTCTACGACTACCATCGTTCCTTCTCGGCTAAAGCGGCTGCAGCTTTGGCGCAGTTCCAATATGTTACCAGCTAGTCCTTAATTGACACAGAGCTCTTCTGTCGTCACTTTGCTGGCCTCAGGGCACCCAACTGCGCAACGTGCCAGTCAATTTTCCACTCATCAGAATGGTGCCCAAATAGCTCTCACCTGTCTCAGGACAGGGCCCTCCCAGGAACCTCCGGGTCTCTGCCGTCCAACCCCTCCACTGACAAGCTGGGCAGACCCATTGTCTACTTGGGAAGAGGTCAGTTCTGCAACAATTTTAACTCAGGAGGCTGCTCCTATGCCAGCTGCAGATCCCTCCACGTGTGCTCCCTGTGCTTCAGAGCCCAGCCGCGGTCCGCCTGTCCCAAAAAAGCAGCAAAGGGATCCTGACTAGCCGACATCAACGGGGACCTCTTGGCGACTCTCCTTCAGGATCACCATGATCAGGACTTGGCGTTTCTGTTGGCAGGCTTCCGGCAGGGGTTCCACACAGGGCTCATTACACTGCCACAGGTTCCCTGGGAAGGCAGGAATCTGCTGTCAGCCACCCTGGACCCTCCAGCAACTAGCGAGTTGCTCCAGTCTGAGGTGGAGAAAGGTCTCCTCATAGGCCCTTTCCCACTCATCCCCTTTGCATTATGGCGCATCAACCCTATCGGCCTAGTGTCCAAAAAAAACACTTATAAAAAAAAAGGTTGATTTATGACCTGTCCGCCCCTCACGTTTCTGCAATTCCCAGCCTCAATTCCCTGATTCCATCGGAGGAATTTGCTATGCGGTACTCCACCATAGACAACGCAATACAAGCCATCCTGTTGCATGGCAGGGGCGCTTGGTTGGCAAAGGTTGACATCGCCGATGCATTCAAGCTCCTTCCCATCCAACCTCAGTTGTGGCAGTTCTATGGCATCGAGTGGGCCGGCCAGTATTATTTTGCCAACAGACTTACGTTCGGATCCAAAAGTAGCCCCTGGTTATTCGACCAGCTGGCCAAAGCGCTACATTGGATCTTGGTCTGTCACGGTGGCCTCCAGTCAGTCATTCACTACCTGGATGACTTTCTGGTCGTGGAAGAACCGCAGGGCGGGTCTGGCATTCTCGCCGTCCTCCTGGAGATATTCGCCAATCTGGCTGTTCCAGTCGCAGAGTCCAAGACTGAGGGTCCCGCCACGAGGGTCTCGTTCCTGGGCATCATCCTGGATTCGGTCAAGCTGCAGGCCAGCCTCCCGGAAGAGAAACTCGCTCAGTGCCAAGAGGTAATTTCCCAGACGGCCTCCTCTGGGTACCTCACTAGAGTCGAGTTACAATCTCTTCTGGGCCGGCTCAATTTCGCCTCTAGGATCATGCCCCAGGGAAGGACATTCGTGTCGAGGCTACTCCAGCTTCATTCGTGTCGAGGCTACTCCAGACCTGGCCATGTGGGAGTTGTTCCTGTCCTGGTGGAACGGCGTCTCCTTCTTCGTCTCTCCATGGTCACCCTCCTGCCCGACTATCTTTTCAGATGCCGCTGCATCCTGCGGTTACGCGGCCATTTGGGGTCCCCATTGGCTGGTTGACCGTTGGCCCATGTACGTCCTAGAGGATGCCGAGTCCATCCGCACCTCCTCCCTGTTGGAGTTGTACCCCATTGTCGCAGCTGCTCAGGCATGGGGTCATCTCTGGGCTAACTTGCCAGTGATGTTCGTCACGGACAATCAGACCCTAGTCGACATCTTAGCCAAGGGCAGGGCCAAGTCCCCCAAAATCATGGCTCTAATGCGCCAGCTGGTATGGCTGGCCCTGTCACACAACTTCCATGTACATTGCAGCCACATTCCGGGTCAGCAAAACGTGGCGGCTGACGCACTATCCCAGTTTATTTTCGCCCTCTTTTTTCAGGTCATGCCGGAAGCCTATCCACTCAGATGTCCCACCCCGGCATTCAGTTCCCTGACAATGGGCTAGGTATGCTCGTCTCTTCGGAAAGAGACCTGGCGCAGCAGTCCCTTGCCCCCAATACGGCCAGGAACTATCTTTCAGGCCTAAGAACCTACCAGGAGTTTTCGAATCTGCACCAGCAGGGTGGCCTGGCGGACATTCCGTACATCATGGCCTTCATTGCTTATTGTCATCACCATTTGCATCTCTCATACAACACCATTAAGTTATACCTGGCGGGCGTCCAACACCACGCCATGCTCCGCAACCCGGGGGGGGCTCTATTTTTTCTGCGCACGCGGTCAGGGCCACCTTGCGAGGGGTTCAGAAGGGTAGGGCCAATCCCCCGTCCCATAGACAGGGTGTCACTGGGGAGATGTTCCGGAGGTTGTCTTCAGCCCTGGATGGTGCTCCTTTTGGGCCCCTCTCCAGCTTGGTCTTTAAAGCTGCTATGTATTTGGGCTTCTACGGGTTCCTTAGGCCATGGGAATTCACTTGCATTGCGACAGGGCATTGCAGTCTGCACAAAGAACAGCTGGTGCGGAACCAGGAACATTACACGCTGAAGTTAATTTCCACCAAAACAAGCCAAACAGGTCCCCCGGTGGAGGTTAAATTTTTCCCGTCTGGCAATGAATGGTGCCCGGTACAGGTGTTTGGCCAGCTTATGCACACCATCCATGATGCTCCCCCTCACAGCCCTCTACTACCGCATCTTAATGGCGCTCTCATAGCAGCGCAGTTCGTCAGTCACATCTGTACTGTTGCTGCTGGCTTGGGGTTTGACCCCGGCTCTATATCCGGCCATTCCTTCCGCATTGGAGCGGCTTCCGCGGCTTCCCGACATGGGGTCCCCGCTCATGTCATCCAAAAGATGGGAAGGTGGCGCTCGTCTTGCTTCGCCAGATATATACCTAACCCCCAGGTGGAGATTTCGCAGGAGTTTCAGTCTCTAGTATTATGAGGTAATAAAAGTCTTGAATTTAACTATCTTGGTTTCCCTTTTGCCCCCTTATAGGCTGCTCTCGTACCCGGCTCCAGGCACACCTCAGCCGGTTAGGTTCAAGGCCCGGGTTTGTATATTAGCCACGACCACAACTGAAAATATGTCATATTCTAGGTTCTGCAAAGTAGCCACCTTTTGCTTTGATTACTGCATTGCACACTCTTGGCATTCTCTTGATGAGCTTCAAGAGGTAGTCACCTGAAATGGTTTTCACAGGTGTGCCCTGTCAGGTTTAATAAGTGGGATTTCTTGCCTTATAAATGGGGTTGGGACCATCAGTTGCGTTGTGGAGAAGTCAGGTGGATACACAGCTGATAGTCCTACTGAATACACTGTTAGAATTTGTATTATGGCAAGAAAAAAGCAGCTAAGCTAAGTAAGTTTTAAGTAAAAAATGAGTGGCCATCAGTTACATTCAAGAAATGAAGGTCAGTCAGTCCTGAAAAATTGGAATACTTGAAAGTGTCCCCAAGTGCAGTCACAAAAACCATCAAGCGCTACAAAGAAACTGGCTCACATGCGGACCTGCCTCAGGAAAGGAAGACCAAGAGTCACCTCTGCTGCGAGGATAAGTTCATCCGAGTCGCCAGCCTCAGAAATCGCAGGTTAACAGCAGCTCAGATTAGAGACCAGGTCAATGCCACACAGAGTTCTAGCAGCAGACACATCTCTAGAACAACTGTTAAGAGGAGACAAGGAATGGACATTAGACCAGTGGAAATTTGTGCTTTGGTCTGATGAGTCCAAATTTGAGATCTTTGGTTCCAACCACCGTGTCTTTGTGCGACGTAGAAAAGGTGAACGGATGGACTCTACATGCCTGGTTCCCACCGTGAAGCATGGAGGAGGAGGTGTGATGGTGTGGGGTGCTTTGCTGGTGACACTGTTGGGGATTTCTTCGAAATTGATGGCATACTGAACCAGCATGGCTACCACAGCATCTTGCAGCGGCATTCTATTCCATCCGGTTTGCATTTAGTTGGATCATTTATTTTTCAACAGGACAATGACCCTAAACACACCTCCAGGCTGTGTAAGGGCTATTTGACCATGAAGGAGAGTGATGGGGTGCTGCGCCAGATGGCCTGGCCTCCACAGTCACCGGACCTGAACCCAATCGAGATGGTTTGGGGTGAGCTGGACCGCAGAGTGAAGGCAAAAGGGCCAACAAGTGCTAAGCATCTCTGGGAACTCCTTCAAGACTGTTCGAAGACCATTTCAGGTGACTACCTCTTGAAGCTCATCAAGAGAATGCCTAGAGTGTGCAAAGCAGTAATCAAAGCAAAAGGTGGCTACTTTGAAGAACCTAGAATATGACATATTTTCAGTTGTTTCATACTTTTTTGATAAGTATATAATTCCACATGTGTTAATTCATAGTTTTGATGCCTTCAGTGTGAATCTACAATTTTCATAGTCATGAAAATAAAGAAAACTCTTTGAATGAGAAGGTGTGTCCAAACTTTTGGTCTGTACTGTATATATATATATATATATATATATATATATGTCTGTGCCCTGAATGTATAGTATGCAAAAAAGGATTATAATACTCATAACATATCTAAAATTATATAGTTATGGTGGATAAAAAAATAGATAAAAACTATTTAAAAAAATTGAATACATATGTGGGCGTCCGTTTATACACATGAATATACACAATAAAAGATATAATGAGAAATATGAGAGGAGCAGCAAATTTTGCATATATATATATATATATATACGCTAGCATCCATAGATATCTATATGTGTGTAACATACACAAACAAAATAGATACGTGGTGCAATATTAATAGAAACATGATAATATAATTATATATATATATATATGTATATAGAAAAAATAAAAATAAAAATACAGTATTTTTTGCCCTATAAGACGCACTTTCCCC
Organism: Bufo gargarizans; assembly: GCF_014858855.1. Classification (NCBI taxonomy): domain Eukaryota; kingdom Metazoa; phylum Chordata; class Amphibia; order Anura; family Bufonidae; genus Bufo; species Bufo gargarizans. Next base: position 368,927,699 of record NC_058080.1, read on the forward strand.
CCCCTAAAAGTGGGGGGAAAATAGCATTGCGTCTTATGGGGCGAATGCTGCAACCGTCTGGTGAATATGCTGAGAGGGAGGAGGGGCTGGGGACCGGCATCTGTTTCTGTAATGGCAGCGGGGCCCGGTGCAGTCACTGTATTCTACTACACCGGGCCCTGCTCTCTGTAGTATACGGTAATCATATCTAACTTGTGGCTATTGTTTAAAGTATTCCAATCATCTTAAATCTAGTGCTGTACTACTTACAACTAACTTCTTGGCAGTCAGGAGGCCGGGCGGGTGGGCGCTCGTAGCGTAGCTCACTGCGCCTGCGCCGCCCACTTTATGACTAAAGCAGGCGGCGCAGTGAGCGTAGTGAGCTACACTACGAGCGCCCGCCCGGCCTCCTGACTGCCAAGAAGTTAGTTGTAAGTAGTACAGCGCTAGATTTAACATGATTGGAATACTTTAAACAATACCCACAAGTTAGATATGATTACCGTATACTACAGAGAGCGGGGCCCGGTGTAGTAGAATACAGTGACTGCACCGGGCCCCACTGATATTATAGAAACAGATGCCGGCCCCGATTCACTACACAGGGAGACTGTTATGGGGGATCTGTGGATGACACAAGAGATGCTATATATGTGTCATCCACAGATGCCCCCATAACAGTGCTATCCACAGATGCCCCCACAATGATCCCCCATAACAGTGCCATCCACATATGCCCCCATAACAGTGCCATCCACATATGCCCCTACAATGACCCCCCATAACAGTGCCATCCACATATACTTCCATAACAGTGCCATCCACATATGCCCCCATAACAGTGTCATCCACAGACCACCATTACGGTAGTTCAAAACCCACCAAAAGCACACCCAAAATAGGGTATATAAAAGAGTTTTTTTGGGTTGTACATGACAAATGCTAGGTAGAAGTGTACAATACAATGTAAGGCCGATGTCGAACCTATAGGTGCAATAGTGTTGTCTCAATGTGCGCGTATGCAGCCTGTCAAGGTATAGAGAGGTATTCAAGCATAAAGGAACATTTTTTTCTCCCAAAAATATATGTATATGAACTATTAGAGGGTAGTGGCACATGTCTGTGTGTTCTTCTTTTCAATTCGTCGATTAAACTAGCCGGGTAACCCTTCTCGTAGAATCTCTTCCCCACCAAATCTAACTGTTCTCTGAGTACCTTATCGTCAGAACAATTTCTTCGGATTCGCCTCATTTGGCTGTAGGGGATGTTATTTTTCCAACGGTGATGGTGGCAACTTTTAAAGTCTTAAATAAGTATTCGTATCAACCTGTTTAATGTGTGTGTTAGTGGTAATTGAATTATTTACTATACTCAGGTGCAAGTCTAGAAAGACCACCTCTTTTGGGTGGTGTTCGATAGAGAAGGTCAAGTTCCACTCATTCTTATTGAGAACTTCTACAAATTTTAAAAGGTCTTCAGGAGTCCCATTCCATACAAATATAATATCATCAATGTACCTTTTGTACAATCTAATGTTGGGGTGTGTTAGGAGATCCATCTTCTCTTCAAGGACTCCATGAACAAATTAGCATAAGATGGGGCGAATTTAGTCCCCATCGCCGTTCCTTTTTCCTGAAGGTAGATAGTATCTTGGAACGAAAAATAATTATGGTTCAAAATGAAGTCAATGGACTGCAGGATAAAGGAACGTTGCATCTCAGGCATACAGGGATCTGAGAGTAGGGTCTCCTCAATGGCTTTCAGGCCCAAGGGGTGAAGAATATTTCTATAAGGAGATGTTTATACTACTTCCTGGATTGAAGTGAAAACTGCTGGAGACTTCTGTTACTGCTTGTTCAGATAAGTCCTTTCTTGTATTGTGTTTCTTTGCTGGCTTGATTCTAGGTGACCCTGACTCCCTCCGTATTAAGTGCAGGGAGCCGGTGGTCGTGTCCCCTCACTATTATAGGGTTTTCAGGTGTCACACAGGTACGAGGGCATGCAACTGCCTACCTCTGAGACCCTTGTATGTGCTTAGCAGTCAGGGTGAGCTCTTAGGGTTTTACAGGGGTCACCTTTATGCTCCTTAGTTTGGAATCAAGCCAGTTGGATGTTTATCCATAACTTCCAGCTATCTGCAATATCATCCGTGACAATTCAATAGATGGGCTGTGTTTTTGAGGTATGATGGTAGCTTGGAAACATAATTGTGTAGTATGCCATCGACATATTCAGAGAGGTTTGTGGTAAGGGAACTGATGCCGGATATGATAGGCCTGCCAGGAGGGTTAGTGAGAGATTTGTGGATCTTTGGCAAAAAATAAGATCTGGCGTTGGATGGGGGAGGGATTTTGAGATATGTTTTTATTTTCTTGTCGATGATTCCTGCATGATAACCCTAATCTACAAGTAAGTAGAGCATCTTCTTATATTCCTGAGTAGGATTATGTGTCAGACGTTTGTAATAGTCCTGGTCGGATAAGATATGGAGAGATTCAGATTTATAATAGCTAGTGTCCATAATAACTATGCCCCCCCCCCCCCCCTTTATATGCACTCTTTATAACTATATTGTTATTTTGGGTCAATGTTTTAAGGGCTTGGAATACTTCTCGGGTAAGGTTCTTATCACATACATTAGTGGAGATGGAAGATAGATCCTCTTTCATGTCGGCCAAAACCATATTGTAAAACGTTTCGATATGTGGGCCTCTACTCTCAAGAGGGTAAAGTTGATTTAGGTTGAATCCTGGAGGGGATAGGTGTGGCAGGGGAATCTATATTGTCATCATGAGATAGGGGAGGTGACGGGGTACAAATGAGTGTTCTATCAGGTCCAACAACCTCTTGGGGTTCTATACTCGATTTGGGTGTGATGAGATTTTTTATAGAAAAATGTCTATGAAGGGTTAGTTTCCTAACAAATCGATTCAGATCCACAAAAAGTTCAAAAGGATCAGGATTGTAGGTAGGGCAAAAGGAGAGTCCCCTAGAAGCTTAATTTCATTGCGTGTCAGTATGTGTTTTGAAAGATTGAAGATTTTTCTTCCTCCTTCCTGGTGAGGTAAGATGATTCTACATTTGTTTGGGCTTGATTTTCTTGTTTTGGGGTGCGCTTTTTTCTACCTCCTCGGCATCCTCTAGGTCTGTATTTGACCGCTTTTTCTTGATGCTGGAAACCGGGGTGTAAAAGTGGGTAATTTTTAAGGATCTGGCTGTGGACGGAGTGCTGAGGTGTGGCGTGTCTAATGACTGAATCAGAGGGCTGAGAGGTAGAATACTTGTCAGGATCTTTCTGGCAGATGGGGTGGTATTGGGTGTCCGTACCGTTGGAGAGACCCGATCTAAAAAACAGCCTTCAGTCAGATTGGATGGGAGAGCTAAAAAGTGATCGGAATTGGATGATAGCGAATAGGTAGAAATGTTTAAAATTTCCTCAGCTACCGGAGAGATGGGTAGGTCCATGGTGGTATTAGGGAGTGAGTAGTCTCTCTTTTTTGGGGGCCCAATGTCCTGAGTAGTGTTATCACTGGTATTAGGATCGGATGGGTAATTAGAGGTGGTGATCAAAGATATAGGGGCCACTATTGGTTCCTTCCGGTTACTGAGAGTGGAATTGGACAGATAGTCAGTGGTGGAACTCCTAGTGATGGAGGATCCAGTATTTCCAGATAATTGGACATCGTGTGTGGATATTGCTTTTGTGAGCAGGTGATGCTACACACTGTTTAGTAGAGTGAAACAAAGCTGTGTGTTTCCTTTTAAGGTTATTGGTAGGGATACTTTTGTTGTATGTATTGCTATTGTGAAAGGTTAATGCCCTCTGTGGTATGTTTACCACATGGGCATAGGAGCGGGGTCCATGATGGGTATTAGTGTTTCTCATCAGTGGTCTAGCGGAAAAGTTCGGACAAGGTTGCTTGCGTTCCCAGGTTCTAATTTTATTGTCTTTATAATCCATAAGGTCCCTCACCAGTTTATTGCATTTATCCCTGACTATATTGTATTAAAAAATTCTGAGATCTGTTCATTTTTGTGATAGTGGGTGCAGTGAATTCATGGTGTCTAGTTCGGTATAAAGTAATTTTTTAAGGGTGATCACCAAATCGGAACACAACCTTTTCCGTTTAGTGATCAGAATTCTCATGAGATTAAAAGAGTATTCATCACAAATATTAAGCCATTTTTCAGAGAACACTAGATCATCTGGGAAAGATGGTTTAAGGGATGATCTTAGACCTCTCGGTACAATGCCCAATAATAAATATATAGATAAAAAGTATCCGTCGGTTTCATTAAGGATAAAGTCCTTTATCAGTCCCAACATATTAAATTCAGTCAGTTTGATATTGTCTCTAGTATCTTTGTTATATTCTACCTCCATATCGGCCCAGGTGCCTTATGGTGTCGGTTTTAGTTTTTCGAAATATCTTGGTTTTGTAAAAGACTTTTGACTTCCGATGTAACTCGGTCCATTAGATTAATCACATCTGTTAAAAGATAGTCCCAACCTGCGTCTGCCAGTCTTCCTGTATCCGGCATCGGGTGTAACAGTCGCATACACACACACACAGGGGGGAGGGAAGTGACCACTGCGCTCCACCCTTACCCCTGGCCCTGCCTACTTGCCTCGCGAGTCTTAATGACAGGGGACAACTGGACGGCAATCCCTAGCTTGAACTAAGTGCAGGGATGACAGACAGACAAACAACAGAACGTGAACGGACCGAGTCAATACCAGGAAAGCTACAAAGTACAAATGGAGCAAGCAGAGAATAGTCAGGAGAAGCCGGGGTCATAAATACCAGGAGAGTCGTGAAGTACCAAAGGAGTAAGCAGAGGATCGTCAGGAGGAGGCCGGGGTCAGAATACCAGGAGAGCAGCAAAGTACACAAGGAGCAGGCAGAGGATCATCAGGAAACAGCAGGAGGTAAGTACGCCAGGAAATACAACATCACAGGTGGAACCCAAATTAACCGGCAACCTGTGGCCAGCAGGCTGCCTGTATTTATAGTGGGGAGTGAGGGTCATGTGACGTGGCCAGCGTCACATGACCGACAGACCAACCAGTCGAGCACCGAGTGATCAGCTCGGCGCTCAAGGCAGACTTAGGAGCAGGGAACCTCCCAGCTAGCAAAGCCGCCCTGGGAACGAGGTCAAGCACAGAGCCTCACTCCCGAAGCTAAGCAGCAGGTCTGTGGCTAATGGGAGACCGAGTGCACCTTCGGAACCCCATTACATCGGGGGTCCCCTCGCTGGTCCATATAGACAAATGAAAACAGAAAAAAGGGAAGTTATTCCAATCCAGGGGGATCACACAAAAGCCCACAGGAAATGAAGGAATAAGGCGCGGACAGATGAGGGACGGTATGAAATAGAAAAAGAAGATATCACAGACCCCCAGTGCAATATATGATCTTAGTGCCAAGGAAATATGATTAAAATGCATATAAGAGGTATTAAAAGCATGCAGATAATCAACATAAAAATAGTGAGCACTCACTTCGCTGGGGGGTAGTCACCAGGATAAACTCATGACACCTGTGACTTTAAATTCCCCGCCTGGCCAGGATCGCATATAGAGTAGACAGAGATTGATGGCAGCATAAACAGGCAGGCTTCTGATCAATCGCTTTATTCCAATAGTATCAAGGCTCAACGCGTATCTATTTTGTATCTTTTAATACCTCTTATATGCATTTTAGTCATATGCTATTTCCTTGACACTAAGATCATATATTGCACTGGGGGTCTGTGATAACTTCACATGTGCCCGCCCCCCTGATCCACCCATTGTTTATCTACTTCATCTCTACCATTTATTATCTCATATTTACCTATGGTTTTAGGGGGTGGGCTTAGCACTTTTTACCACTTTTATGGATCTCCGCCGCCGGTGTGGATGAGACCCCTCACCACACGGTGACCGATGCCATATGTCTTTAAGCACTTTTGTCTTAGGTGTTTGATTACATCAAACACCCTTCTATAGCTGCCTACCTTAACCTTTTCTTATTTTTTCTATTTCATACCGTCCCTCATCTGTCGGCGCCTTATTCCTTCATTTCCTGTGGGATTTTGTGTGATCCCCCTGGATTGGAATTTGTATTCATTTGTACATACAGTATATAGCATAAGATGCTATGTGTCATCCACAGATCCCCCATAACAGTGTCATCCACAGATGCCCCCATAACAGTGTGTCATCCACAGATCCCCCATAACAGTGTGTCATCCACAGATCCCCCATAACAGTGTGTCATCCACAGATCCCCCATAACAGTGTGTCATCCACAGATCCTCTATAACAGCGTGTCATCCACAGATCCACCCTAACAGTGTCATCCACAGATCCCCCCTAACATTGTCATCCACAGATCCCCCCCCAACAGTGTCATTCACAGATTCCCCCCATAACAGTGTCATCCACAGATCCTCCCTAACAGTGTGTCAGCCACAGATCCCCCATAACAGTGTGTCATCCACAGATCCCCCATACAGTGTCATCCACAGATCCCCTATACAGTGTCATCCACAGATCCCCCATAACTTTGTCATCCACAGATCCCCCATAACAGTGCGCCTGCGCACTGAGGAGAGACAGAAAGGAGGCGAAAGAATCTGCGGAAGCAAGCAGAGGATGGCACAGCAAACGACTGAATAGTTTGTTTTGTAAGTAAATTGTTTTATTATAAATGTAGTTTAATGTCTGTTTTTGTCTTGTTCTGGCTTTTTTTAAATGTCTGTTTTGTCTTATTCTGGCTTTTGCTTAAAGGGACAGTAAAAATGTTTTTTTTTAGTTATGTATGATGTTTTTGATAATAAATAAATGTAAATGTAATGGTGCTATAATGTGGACCCCATGCCTCTCTGATGTCCTGCAGGCTGGACTGGCGCTGTGGCAGCATACAGTTAGCCAGGCAGCAGAAAGGCCCTGGGGCTGTCTGTCACGGTGGGGAGTGGGGGAAACTCCCCACCGTACAATGTTGGGAATTTAGGAAAGCAACTAGGCCTAGATACCGGGATCAGGGAGCAGGTCACCTGCTAAAGTGTCCCTAATTCACGCCCTAACTCCTCACCGTATGAGAGGACGTGCATGTTAGGACGGCTCATACTCAGGAACCTGGACCCTACTGACCCTAGCGATCCCTGGATGAGTAAGGGCAGGGTCAGAGACGACCTGCTCTTCTAAGACACGGAAGAGCAGGAGTCTCTGCAGGCCTAACAGCAAGTAGAGGAAGCCAAGTGGAACGGCAGGTAAGTATCCAGTGGCAAGAAATGACTGAACCAAGAACAACAGAATACTTGGTGACTTACCTGCCGCAGCTGCTGGAAGCACCAGATAAACTGGAACCCATACAAACTCACTGCAATCCAAACACCAAACGGATGCAGTACATACTGACACACAGGAATCAGCACTCCAGCAACAGCTCACAGACTTGACTTTTGGTTCCCCCTCCGGGGAACCATGAGACCCCCTTCCGGAGGACATAACAGACAAACAGGGAAAATGTCAAACAACCATGCTAATCATAAACACCACACCGACCAGACATGGAACACCAAATGACATACAAATATTACCCTAAAAATAACACACCAAACTCACAGCCAACAAGTGAGGAAAGGCATAGGCAAAGAGACAAAGGAAAGACAAGGGAATGACATTGCACGAGACATCGATGTCCCACTTGGTGGCTCTAAAGAACTGGGCAGATGGAACACCCTGGACTGCAGCAGAGCTCCAGCACAAACGACAGCTGAAGTACAACTGCCCCCAGCCAGGGAACCCCAGGGGATTAAACCCTAGTGGCCACACCCAGCCAGGAAGTTAACCCCTCAAGCACCAGACAGGGGAGGAACCAGGAGTAGGGGAGAAAGGCACATACAAGCCAACATCAACGCGTTGCTTCTGGCAACTGGTATACACGGCAAAGTGTCATGCGCACAACACCGAGGCTGTGACACTGTCATTGTGTGCTCTGGAACCAAGTGTAGGTGATATGGGTGGGGCTGTGTGGGTGTGGCTTGAGGGTAGGCGGGGACACAGGGACTACATAATCTCCTATTGCCCGGGGGCCCCATGAGTTGTCAGTCAGCCCCTGCACGGGTGCAATCTGTTTTGATGCATTTTTCATGCATGTGAAAAAAAATCTGAATGTTTACAAACCACATCTCCTAGCAACCATCAGTAAAAAAAAGCATTGCATCCGGACTGCATCTAGGTTACACCTGGATGCAATGCGTTTTTAACTGAAGCCCCATTCACTTCTATGGGGCCAGGGCTGCGTGAAAAATGCAGAATATAGAACATGCTGCGATTCTCACACAACGCACAACTGGTGCGTGAAAAAAATGTACACAGACCCAGTGAAATGAATAGGTCAGGATTCAATGCGGGTGCTATGCGTTCACTTCACTCACTGCACCTGTGCGGAAAACTTGCTCATGTGAAAGGGGCCTAATGCTTTACAAAAAAAAATGAAAACGTTGAAAAAATATTTAATTTGTATCGTCATATTCTAACCCTTTTATTATGGAGTTGTGTGGGGGCTCATTGTGAGGCCATCTGTAGTTATAGATGCCATTTTGTAGTGTGTGTAATTTTTTTAAATCACTTTTTTAGGGAGGTGAAGCGATTGAAAAAAATGGCAAATGTTTTCTTTTGTTATGCAGTTCACTGTACGGGATAAAAACGTTTATCTTAAACCTTAGTCACACAGTCAGTGTTTGGTCAGTAATTTCCATCAGGGTTTGTGAGCCAAAACCAGGAGTGGAACTGAATTTAATGGAGGCCATTATGACACCATAAGAGTTATAATATAGTGTGGGCTCAGCATGCATGTGGAACCTGCATTCCCTGAATTTAATGGAGGCCATTATGGCACCAGTGGAGGAAGTATTTAGTGTTAGGTTCCTGTTCTAAAGAGATCGCCTTGATGCTGGCGGACAGGCACAGATAAGTTTGTACAAAATATATTTGCCAAGAATCTCACATTTATAACGTAGCTTTAGTACATTTTCTATACTGAGTATGGGGCGATTGTATTTACTTTATTATTTGTGTTTGCAGAGTGCTGTTGCATTGTGTTTGTTTTTACTCTTTTACACCCTTCCTTCTTGTTATTGCAGGCCTTAGTGAACGCTGTAAAAAATAAATCCCAAAATGCAATGTTTAAAAAAATTGAATGTAAGTTAATACGTTATATGTACCCTAAAAAAACTACAACTTGTCCCACTCAAGGTCTCATACAGCTAAATTGAAGGAAAAATAATAAAGTTAGGATCACTGGAACACAGAGGGAGAAAAATGTGTCACGGATGATATTGCATATAGCTGGAAGTTATGGATAAACATCCGACTGGCTTGATCCCAAACTAAGGAGCATAAAGGTGACCCCTGTAAAACCCTAAGATCTCACCCTGACTGCTAAGCACATACAAGGGTCTCAGAGGTAGACAGTTGCATGCCCTCGTACCTAGACTGTGTGACACCTGAAAACCCTATAATAGTGAGGGGACATGACCACCGGCTCCCTGCACTTAATACGGAGGGAGTCAGGGTCACCTAGAATCAAGCCAGCAAAGAAACACAATACAAGAAAGGACTTATCTGAACAAGCAGTAACAGAAGTCTCCAGCAGTGATCACTTCAATCCAGGAAGTAGTATAAACCGCAAAGTGAAGCAGTATGAGAGGGAATATAAAGGGAGGCAATTAGAGTGAACAGGTGCCAGCTGGGAGAAGGAAAGGAGATGACAAAGTGAAACCAAAACAAAGAACATCATGCAAGAGGTACAGAAGAACGTCTGCCAGACCTTCTCAGAGAGCTGGCGGTGACAAAATGTTACTGGTCCTTAATGGAGTTGTGCACATTTGGGGAGATTTTCCAATCCCCTTCCTCCCCTTTTCTGGGCAGACCAGCGAAGGAAAGCATGCTTACCTGTAGGTATGAGCGAATCAACTTCGGATGAAACATCTGAAGTCTATTCACATAAAACTTTGCTAGAATACTGTATGGAGCGACGAACGCTCAGTACAGTATTAGGCTACATTCACACGACCGTTTGTGTTTTGCGGTCTGCAAAGTGCAGATCCGCAAAAAAAGGATGATGTCCGTATGCCATCAGTTTTTTTGCTGATCCATTATAATAATGCCTATCTATCACGATCGGCGTGACTATCACATACGTGACACAGAGGGAGGGAAAGAGGAAGGCCCTGCCCAAGTGAGAGGGAAGGTGGTGACCCCTGACTCACCTTGCGGCTGGCACCTGGCTGCCCTGACGTCCCTAGACGGGTTCCTCACCCGTACGCCGATCACATGCCTAAAACCCTGGCTTTCCCTAAGATGAGCCCTAGATAGTGAACAGGGCGGTGGGAACACTAGTCCGCACCACTAGCTCTAAAGGAAAACACCAAGGGGAGGACAGACAATACAGACTAAACATATAATCCCAGGTGGGCGACAACAGGAGACAACAAAAAGCCCAACAGGGATCCGGAGGGTAGCACTCTGGAACAACAACCAGGATTCACAGCTCCAGTGGGTCAGTATAGAAGTCCAGGCAGGAAGCTCTATAACTGGCAACTAGAGAAGTGTGAGAGGAGAATATAAGGAGGTTGGGAGTGGCAGACAAGAAACAACTGAGGAGGAGAAGCTACGGATCCCTGAGTGAGACAAAAAGGATTGCAAGGCAAACACAGAAAACAATCACTAAGAAACAACGTGATCTTTAGACATAGAGCGCGCAGCCACCCGCTGCGACTTCCTGACCCCGGGTATAACGGAGTCAGACGTGGCTCTTGACACCCTCGTGACAGTACCCCCCCTTTCACGAGGGGCCTCCGGACACTCAGGACCAGGTCTCTCAGGATGAGAGGCATGGAAAGCCTGAATTAACCTGTTGGCGTTTACCTCTGACGCTGGAACCCACATTCTTTCCTCGGGACCGTAACCCCTCCAATGCACCAGATACTGAAGAGAGCGGCGGACCCGACGAGAATCAACAATTCTGGATATTTGAAACTCCAGATTACCATCCACAATAACAGGAGGAGGTGGCAGCGGTGATGGTTCTAGAGGTGGAACATACTTCTTGAGTAACAACTTATGGAAGACGTTATGGATCTTAAAAGTCTGAGGTAGCTCCAGGCGAAAAGCCACAGGGTTAATGACGGCTACTATTTTATAAGGACCAATGAACCTAGGGCCCAGTTTCCAAGAGGGAACCTTCAACTTAATATTCCTAGTAGACAACCACACATAGTCATTCACTCCTAGGTCTGGACCTGGCGACCGTTTCTTATCGGCCATGCATTTATATTTACCACTCATATTTTTCAAGTTAGCTTGCACCTTCTGCCATACCGATGAAAGAGATGAAGAAAACCGTTCCTCTTCGGGAACCCCAGAAGACCCCCCCTCTTTGAAAGTACAAAATTGGGGATGAAAACCGTATGCACCAAGAAATGGTGACTTGCCAGTGGATTCCTGACAGCGATTATTTATGGCAAACTCGGCTAACGGTAAATATGATGACCACACCTCTTGGTTTTCAGACACAAAACACCTTAAATATGTTTCTAGGTTTTGGTTGGTACGCTCAGTCTGTCCTTTCGACTGAGGATGGAAAGCTGAGGAAAAGGACAAGTGTACCCCCAAACGGGAACAAAAAGCTTTCCAAAACTTAGAAATAAACTGGGTTCCCCGATCCGAAACCACATCGGAAGGGACCCCGTGAAGCTTCACGATTTCACTGATAAACACCTGAGCAAGAGTCTTAGCATTAGGAAGTCCGGGTAGCGCAATAAAGTGTACCATTTTGCTAAACCTGTCTACTACTACCAAGATAACTGTTTTACCCGCAGACAACGGTAAGTCAGTGATGAAATCCATTGACAGATGTGTCCATGGCCTATTGGGGATGAAAAGTGGCAATAAAGACCCTGCTGGACGTGTATGAGAGACTTTCGCGCGTGCACAAGTAGACACGAAATCCATTACATCCTGACGCAACCTTGGCCACCAAAAACGACGAGACAATAGCTCCAAGGTTGCTTTACTACCCGGGTGCCCAGCAAGTGCCGAATTATGATGTTCCTTTAATAATTCAAGACGCAGGTTTAACGGTACAAACAATTTCTCTGAGGGGCAAGAGGCCGGGGCGTCCCCCTGGGCCTCTAACACCTTTCCCTCTAGAACAGAGTGTACAGCAGAGACAACCACTCCTCTTTGTAAAATAGGTATCGGATCACTAACATTACCCCCTCCAGGGAAACTACGAGATAATGCGTCTGCCTTGGTATTTTTTGCCCCAGGACGATAGGTGATTACAAAGTTAAATCTGGTAAAGAATAGCGACCACCTAGCTTGTCTAGGGGTGAGACGCTTAGCCGATTCTAGGTACAGAAGGTTTTTGTGATCCGTAATCACCGTGACGGGGTGGATTGCTCCCTCTAAGAAGTGACGCCACTCTTCAAACACCAGTTTAATCGCCAACAGTTCCCTATTTCCAATATCATAGTTCTTTTCTGCTGTAGATAACTTTTTGGAAAAGAAAGCGCAAGGACGCCATTTGCCAGGAGAAGGACCCAGAGACAATACAGCCCCCACTCCCACCTCTGACGCATCTACTTCAACAATAAAAGGCTGGGAGACATCAGGTTGAAATAGAACAGGTGCAGAGGTAAATCTCTCTTTTAGAGAGGAAAATGCAATTTTAGCGGCGTCAGACCATTTAGAAAAATCAGTCCCCTTCCTAGTCATGTCAGTAAGGGGTTTAACGATCACTGAATAATTTTTAATGAACTTTCTATAGAAATTTGCGAAACCCAAAAACCGTTGTAGAGCTTTAAGGTTCTCAGGAAGATCCCAATTTAAAATTGCCTGGACCTTCCTAGGATCCATACGGAAACCTGAAGCAGATAATAGATATCCCAGGAACTGTATTTCCTGAACGGCGAAGACACATTTTTCAATTTTCGCATATAATTTATTCGTCCGTAGGACCTGCAGTACTTGCCTGACATGTACTTCATGTGTTTTCAGATCAGCCGAATAAATTAAGATATCATGTAGGTATATGACTACAAACCTGCCGATGAGATGACTAAAAATATCATTAACGAAATGTTGGAAGACAGCAGGGGCATTGGTCAGACCGAAAGGCATGACTAAATTTTCATAATGCCCCTCAGGGGTGTTAAAAGCTGTCTTCCACTCATCCCCTTCCTTGATACGAATCAGATTGTAGGCCCCCCTAAGATCAAGTTTGGAGAACCACCTAGCACCCGCAATCTGATTAAAAAGGTCAGGAATGAGAGGAAGAGGGTATGGGTCTCGGATGGTTATCCGGTTTAGCTCACGGAAATCTAGGCAAGGACGCAGGCCCCCATCTTTCTTTTTAACAAAGAAAAACCCTGCAGCCACGGGTGAAGAAGAGGGTCTGATGTGTCCCTTAGCCAGACTCTCGGAGATATAATCTTTCATGGCTTGTCTCTCGGGACCCGAAAGAATATACAACCTGGACTTGGGTAATTTTGCACCGGGAATCAGGTTAACCGGGCAATCATAAGGACGATGAGGTGGTAGCTTCTGACAACCCTTTTCAGAAAAAACGTCCTCAAAGTCCGAAATAAATGTAGGTAGGGAAGCTATGGAGGCGATTAAGAAATTGTTATTTAAGCAATTCTCTCTGCAATGCTCACTCCACTCCAATATCTCCCTGGCCTGCCAATCCACCACTGGATTGTGCGCTACCAACCAGGGAAGACCCAATACCACAGGAGAGGGAAGGCCCTCCAGAATGTAACATGAAAGACACTCATTATGGTGGTCCCCTACCCGAAGGTGTAAGTTATGGACAATGTGAGTGAGGTTTCTCTGAGACAGAGGAGCAGAATCAATAGCGAATATGGGAATAGGTCTCTGCAGCGTACAGAGAGACAAACCCATAGTGCGGGCAAAATGGGCATCTATCAAATTAGAGTTGGGGTTAGTAGTTTTCCGACGGTCTTTTGTTTTTGAGAAAGGAGGGACAGACTTTAATGAAATGACCCCTCCCCCCACAGAAAAAACAAGCCCCCCACCTACGGCGAACCTCAGGAGGACGGACCTGACGAGAAGTTCCTCCTAGCTGCATAGGCTCATCTAAGTCAGTACAGACTAACTGCTGCTTGGGAGAGGTTACCAATTGCTCAGGAATTTTCGATCTCTCCCTAAGACGTCTATCTATTCTGATAGAGAGGGACATAACAGCATCAAGGGAAAGGGGGGTCTCATACAGCGCCAGCGCATCCTTAACCCTTTCAGATAACCCAGAGCAGAACTGACTCCTGAGAGCCGGGTCGTTCCACTGAGTATCTGTAGCCCACCTACGGAACTCTGAGCAATATTCCTCTGCTGGCCGATCTCCCTGTAGGAGTCTCCGTAACTTCGACTCAGCCAGGGCGACTCGGTCAGGGTCATCATATATGAGACCCAAAGCCCCAAAAAATCCCTCCACTGACCGGAGAGCCTGGGAACCAGGGGGTAACGAGAACGCCCAGGATTGCGGGTCCCCCTGAAGCAGGGAAATAACAATCCCCACCCGCTGTTCTTCATTACCTGAGGAGTAAGGGCGCAGCTTAAAATATAATTTGCAGGCCTCACGGAACGTCACAAATTTGTCCCTTCCCCCAGAAAATCTGTCAGGAAGAACAACCTTGGGTTCTGTAACAACCTGGTTACCCATAGCAACCGCTGGGCTTGCGGTCTGCTGCATTTGCTGCTGTTATTGGAGGACAGACGCCTTCAATCCTGCCACCTCCAAAGACAGGCCTTGAAGCTGTTTTGCCAAAGCAGCAATAGGATCCATATTGGATTCCAAGTAGAGAGAAAAAAAATAATATTTTTTTTTTTCTCCCAAAAAAATAAGGGCCAGTTATAATATCACGATCGGCGTGACTATCACATACGTGACACAGAGGGAGGGAAAGAGGAAGGCCCTGCCCAAGTGAGAGGAAGGTGGTGACCCCTGACTCACCTTGTGGCTGGCACCTGGCTGCCCTGACGTCCCTAGACGGGTTCCTCACCCGTACGCCGATCACGTGACTAAAACCCTGGCTTTCCCTAAGATGAGCCCTAGATAGTGAACAGGGCGGTGGGAACACTAGTCCGCACCACTAGCTCTAAAGGAAAACACCAAGGGGAGGACAGACAATACAGACTAAACATATAATCCCAGGTGGGCGACAACAGGAGACAACAAAAAGCCCAACAGGGATCCGGAGGGTAGCACTCTGGAACAACAACCAGGATTCACAGCTCCAGTGGGTCAGTATAGAAGTCCAGGCAGGAAGCTCTATAACTGGCAACTAGAGAAGTGTGAGAGGAGAATATAAGGAGGTTGGGAGTGGCAGACAAGAAACAGCTGAGGAGGAGAAGCTACGGATCCCTGAGTGAGACAAAAAGGATTGCAAGGCAAACACAGAAAACAATCACTAAGAAACAACGTGATCTTTAGACATAGAGCGCGCAGCCACCCGCTGCGACTTCCTGACCCCGGGTATAACGGAGTCAGACGTGGCTCTTGACACCCTCGTGACACTATCCTTGTCTGCAAAACGGACAAGAATAGGGCATGTTTTATTTTTTGTGCAGGGCTAGGGAATGGACATATGGATGCAGATAGCACACGGTGTGCTGTCTGCATTTTTTGCGGACCCATTGAAATGAATGGGTCTTCATCCTATCAGCAAAAAAAACGGAACGGACACGGAAACAAAATACGTTCGTGTGAATGTAGTCTTAGAATGCGAGACTTCGCGTAGTAACTAAAAATTTCAGCAGATTCCAGGTCTCCCAGAGACACACAGTATTATAAATCATTATAATGCTGTACGATCCTGTCAGAGGAGCAGAGGTCAGAAGGCAAATCACACTGCCACATGCAGCGAGTTTCTCACGCTGAACTCGCTAGTCTGTGTCTGGACTAAGGGGTGGAAATGCCATGGACATTTTGGGAGGGTTTTTCCAATTGTGCAGTGACTGTTAGCATTACCACTAAATAAAGCCATAGAAACCACTCCTGTTTGATGCCATACTGCCTGCAGTTTTTATGGCATTTGTATAGTGTTGTTTTTTCCTTTTTTCCCTATAGTGAAGGTCATGTAAAAATACCAGAAATAATGCAAAAAGCTTTAGCATGGTCTATTTAAAAAAAAAAAAAAACACCACCTAATTAACAAAAAAACACCATTTGGAAAAAAACACATTTGTGTGTCCAACATTTCCTATTTCTCATAGAGTGTCAGCTAATATTTGAAGCTGATGATTTTACCTCAGAAAACAAGGTGCATAAAACAATACTAAAAACACAAAAGTGCAGAAGAACGCCTGCAAACAGCTTATGTGTGAAAGCACCCTTTAGGGAGTTAAATATTGATTTATGATGCTATTTTACCCTTAGGCCCCTTTCACACGAGCGAGTTTTCCACGTGCGTGCAATGCGTGAGGTGAACGTATTGCACCCGCACTGAATCCTGACCCATTTATTTCAATGGGCTGTGTACATTAGCGATGTTTCTCACGCATCACTTGTTCTATAGAACATCACTTCACACATGTTCTATATTCTGCGTTTTTCACGCAACGCAGGCCCCATGGAAATGAATGGGGCTGCATAAAAAACGCATCCGCAAGCAAGTGCGGATGCAATGCAATTTTCACACATGGTTGCTAAGGAGATGAGGGATGAGCGACCCGGGTCCCCATTTACTTTATTATTTTCCATTATAACTTGGTTATAATGGAAAATAATAGCGTTCCTTAATACAGAATGCAAAGTAAAATGTCACTTAAGGGTTAAAAAATAATAAAAACATTACTCATTTACTTGATTGTGCAGCCGGGATCCTCTTTTTTGTTCTTCTTGAAGGACCTGCAAAAGGACCTTCGCTGACGTCATCGCGCTCACCACATGGATAAAGATAGAACGACCTTCTATCTTCATTCAGTGGGACCTGTGCTGACGTCACCGCGCTCACTACATGGTGAGCGCGATTACATCAGCAAATGTACTTTTGCAGGTCCTTTAAGAAGAACAAAGAAGAGGATCCCGGCAAAGAAGGGTAACTGTCATATTTTTATTTTATTTGCTAGTTTATTAGAACTAGGCATGTATACCTGAGTAAGTCTGTCGATGATTGCCAAAAGATCTGTAATTACCTTATAATAACAGCCTTCATTAATGCCTCCTGTCCTTTTTCACTGCTCCGTTAAAAAAACGTTGCTATGGCTTATCTGTCTCCGGCTAGGAAGACGGTGGGGCGGTCCTTCACACTGTATGCCTGCATTATGCTTCATAGTGAGTAGGCGTGTCTCTCAGTAATCCAATCTGATTGGCTGGCAGGAAGCTGCTGGCTACAGCAAGTTTGTATGTGACCTGAGGAAATGCAGTTTTGGCCTCAGAGAACTGGCAGAGGAGCCATCTTGAGAAGATCCTCATAAAGTAGGATTCAAAACAGCCGTAACTAAGGAGAAAACTCAAGAAAAACAGTGGTAAGTCAGTAACAACCGGGTCCCTGCAGCTGATCGAGGGGCATGTGTCGGGAACAGCATGTTAACCTGCTGTTTAGGAGAAGTATTCTCATCCTATGGCGTTAGTGGTTAAATACAGTAATGTGTTATCTTTATTATATTGGTTGCTACAATATCCTGTGTGTGTGTATTTTTTTTATAATCTAATTAACTATTTATTAATTTTATAATTTATTAGTCCCAGTATGGGACATGGCTTTTATAATGCACTAGTATACCTTCAGTATCAATGAATTATATGCATATAGTCACCATTGACTATGGGATCTAGGGAGTTAAGAGGCCGACTTCGGAGTTATCTCTGATCCCAGCCGTTTCAGTTAGTGCTGGGCTCCTGTGGTGATCCGGAACGCTGTATCAGCATAGCTCATGTGAGTTCTGTTCAGTTCCTCTCACCCATGCCTGTATTACTGCTGTGGGCAGCGGGGACAGACAGAACAAACTACAAAATCTGTGCTGATACCGCACTTAGGACCAAATAAAGTCTCATGCATAGAAATACGCATTCGACTTTTTTAAAACATAAAATTGTTTATACAGGTGTTGTTCCAACCTCTAACCAATTATGTTTATTTTAATTTGTTTTACATTTACATTTTTTCCAAAAAGTACTTTTTTACTTGAGCCCCATTCACACTTACAGTGGAATTCTGACATTTTCTGGAGTTTACCTGGAGGGGCTGTATGTGTGAACACACACATCCGCAATATCAGTCCCGGACATTACCCAGACTTTTTCTCCCAAGATCCCTAGTACTAGTCTGAGTTATGTCCGAGTGAGCGCATGTGTGAAAACAGCGGTAAATGTTCCAGAAAATCACAGTGGCCATGATTAAAGTTCCCTCCCCTTGCCTAGGGACCTGGAACATTTCCTCTGTAATGAGAACACACCCGACATGGAACATTTCATGGGTGATAGCTACATGTGTGAAAAGCCAACTCTGGTAAATCTTCGGACCTAATAATCTGGAAATATTCTGGAGTTTAGGTGTGAAAACAGCATTGGATTTTTTTGGGAACTTGTTATGATCTGATGTATAATACAGCGTAATATTGTACTTCTGTATATGGGATAGGGAAAAGATGGGATGAAACATGCCATGGTCAGCTTCAGTTCAGCCTGTTAACCCGCAAGTTGATCCAGAGGAGTTATCACTATTTAGAGTGAAATGGCCACAAGCGGCACATCACTTCTGAAGCCACTCTTTGGCCATGTACCACCAAATGTAAACTGTCCGTGGACCAGAACATAGACATTCGTTAACTAGCATAGAGGAACTAAGTGGCGAGGAGGGAGTGAGTATGAATCTCCTACAGTATTTATGGAGGTAGGCTGCCGGCATTAAAGAGAGTCTTATCAGGTTTATGGTGTCTGTTAAAGGAAATAATACTTATTGAAATTTATGCAACTCTCAATAATTAATATTCATAAATAGGGGTGAGTCGTCTAGTGATGCCCCCGCCTATTTATACCAACAAACACTACTGATTGCCTTACTCTATACTGAACTACCTGCGACTATTGCTGCGGCACCTACTACAATAAAAGACTACACACTGTGCTTAAATAAAAGGTATTTATTAACACACTATACTTCACAGTCTAATATTTGCTTCTAATTATATATATCCATATCAATGGGAATATATATATATTTATAACAGCACACAGCGATATTAGTAAACACACTATAACAACACACTAATACGGTCCTAACTACACTAGACACAATCCCACTTCCAATATTCAACCCCAAAATCGAACTACTGATAATACTCACATACACACAAATATCAGCAACCCACCCGCCTATTTACTCACTTTCCCTACGGGGTTCAAGGGGTAAAACACAATATCACGGGGTTCCAGGGGATCAGGTGTAAAAGATGGGGTGAGATACCAGGGGAGGTATAAAAGGGGAGAATCCAGGGGAGCAGAGGTTAACTGTGCAGGGGGTACCAAGGGAATGCAGGTGTGATAATGAGGGAAATAAATGCAGGGGAATAAGGGTTAATGCAGGGGCGTTAGTGGTATAGGGAATACTAAAGGGTTAATGCAGGGGAATAATACTAAAGGGTTAATGCAGGGGAATAATCGTTGGTGGTATAGGGATAGGGAATAATACTAAAGGGTTAATGCGGGGATATAATCGTTGGTGGTATAGGGAATAATACTAAAGGGTTAATGCAGGGATATAATAATTATACTCAGCCGATATATGCTTGTTGTCCAGGGGGTGCTCGTTTCTCCAGGGGATGATCCTCTCCGGCTGCTTGGCTTGTAAAGAACTGCCTGAGCGTAGCGCCGCCAGACTATTTAAGTTCGGCGGCACTCGCTCCTGAGCTGTGCGCCGCAGGCAAGAACGCGTGGGCCGGAGCGGTGATATGACATCACCGCGCCGGCCCGCGCATCCTGGAGCTCCCTTCCAGGCGGGGGGAGCCTTTGATACTCCGCCTGTAGCGCATCTGCAGATCCTGCGTCGCAATAATTATCGCGCCGGAGGTATGCAGATAACAGAGGGAGGGACATTCGCTTCCCTCTCTCTGTTATGTTAACTATCCCCAGCAGAGCTGGAAATAGTTAACCAAAAGGCATCGGATCTCTATTGATCCTATGCCTTTTGAAGTCACCAGACGCTGGACATAATTGTCCAGCCATCTAGTGACATTCTCATCTCCTGCAGGGATGCAGGAAGAGGTTGGGGGGAGCACCCGGACAGGGGGGGCAGACACATTTGTATAGGATATGTGTATAGATGCTTGGGGCATATCCATACACATATATATACAGTACAGACCAAAAGTTTGGACACACCTTCTTATTCAAAGAGTTTTCTTTATTTTCTTGACTATGAAAATTGTAGATTCACACTGAAGGCATCAAAACTATGAATTAACACATGTGGAATTATATACTTATCAAAAAAGTATGAAACAACTGAAAAGATGTCATATTCTAGGTTCTTCAAAGTAGCCACCTTTTGCTTTGATTACTGCTTTGCACACTCTTGGCATTCTCTTGATGAGCTTCAAGAGGTAGTCACCTGAAATGGTTTTCACTTCACAGGTGTCCCCTGTCAGGTTTAATAAGTGGGATTTCTTGCCTTATAAATGGGGTTGGGACCATCAGTTGCGTTGTGGAGAAGTCA
The DNA here is from genome assembly GCF_014858855.1 of Bufo gargarizans. NCBI lineage: Eukaryota > Metazoa > Chordata > Amphibia > Anura > Bufonidae > Bufo > Bufo gargarizans. The sequence continues at coordinate 368,948,411 of NC_058080.1, forward strand.
GGTGGATACACAGCTGATAGTCCTACTGAATAGACTGTTAGAATTTGTATTATGGCAAGAAAAAAGCAGCTAAGTAAAGAAAAACGAGTGGTCATCATTACTTTAAGAAATAAAGGTCAGTCAGTCTGAAAAATTGGGAAAACTTTGAAAGTGTCCCCAAGTGCAGTCACAAAAACCATCAAGTGCTACAAAGAAACTGGCTCACATGCGGACCGCCCCAGGAAAGGAAGACCAAGAGTCACCTCTGCTGCGGAGGATAAGTTCATCCTAGTCACCAGCCTTAGAAATCGCAGGTTAACAGCTGCTCAGATTTGAGACCAGGTCAATGCCACACAGAGTTCTAGCAGCAGACACATCTCTAGAACAACTGCTAAGAGGAGACTGTGTGAATCAGGCCTTCATGGTAGAATATCTGCTAGGAAACCACTGCTAAGGACAGGCAACAAGCAGAAGAGAATTGTTTGGGCTAAAGAACACAAGGATGAGTACAAATTTGAGGTCTTTGGTTCCAACCACCGTGTCTTTGTGCGACGCAGAAAAGGTGAACAGATGGACTCTACATGACTGGTTCCCACCGTGAAGCATGGAGGAGATGGTGTGATGGTGTGGGGGTGCTTTGCTGGTGACATTGTTGGGGATTTATTCAAAATTGAAGGCATACTGAACCTGCATGGCTACCACAGCATCTTGCAGCTGCATGCTATTCCATCCGGTTTGCGTTTAGTTGGACCATCATTTATTTTTCAACAGGACAATGACCCCAAACACACCTCCAAGCTGTGTGAGGGCTATTTGACCATGAAGGAGAGTGATGGGGTGCTGCGCCAGATGACCTGGCCTCCACAGTCACCGGACCTGAACCCAATCGAGATGGTTTGGGGTGAGCTGGACCGCAGAGTGAAGGCAAAAGGGCCAACAAGTGCTAAGCATCTCTGGGAACTCCTTCAAGACTGTTGGAAGACCATTTCAGGTGACTACCTCTTGAAGCTCATCAAGAGAATGCCAAGAGTGTGCAAAGCAGTAATCAAAGCAAAAAGTGGCTACTTTGAAGAACCTAGAATATTACATATTTTCAGTTGTTTCATACTTTTTTGATAAGTATATAATTCCACATGTGTTAATTCATAGTTTTGATGCCTTCAGTGTGAATCTACAATTTTCATAGTCATGAAAATAAAGAAAACTCTTTGAATGAGAAGGTGTGTCCAAACTTTTGGTCTGTACTGTATATACAAATAAATAAATAAATATATATATATATATATATATATACACAGTGGGAGGCGAAAGTTTGGGCAACTTTGTTAATCGTCATGATTTTCCTGTATAAATCGTTGGTTGTTACGATAAAAAATGTCAGTTAAATATATCATATAGGAGACACACACAGTGATATTTGAGAAGTGAAATGAAGTGTATTGGATTGACAGAAAGGTGCATAAATTTGGGCACCACAAAAAAGAAATGAAATCAATATTTAGTAGATGCTCCTTTTGCAGAAATTACAGCCTCTAAACGCTTCCTGTAGGTTCCAATGAGAGTCTGGATTCTGTTTGAAGGTATTTTGGACCATTCCTCTTTACAAAACATCTTTAGTTCATTCAGGTTTGATGGCTTCCGAGCATGGACAGCTCTCTTTAAGTCACACCACAGATTTTCAATAATATTCTGGTCTGGGGACTGAGATGGCCATTCCAGAACGTTGTACTTGTTCCTCTGCATAGATGCCTTAGTGGATTTTGAGCAGTGTTTAGGGTCGTTGTCTTGTTGAAAGATCCAGCCCCGGCACAGCTTCAGCTTTGTCACTGATTCCTGGACATTGGTCTCCAGAATCTGCTGATACTGAGTGGAATCCATGCGTCCCTCAACTTTGACAAGATTCCCAGTCCCTGCACTGGCCACACAGCCCCACAGCATGACCGAACCACCACCATTTTTTACTGTAGGTAGCAGGTGTTTTTCTTGGAATGCTGTGTTCTTTTTCCTCCATGCATAACGCCCCTTGTTATGGCCAAATAACTCAATTTTAGTTTCATCAGTCCACAGCACCTTATTCCAAAATGAAGCTAGCTTGTTCAAATGTGCTTTAGCCCACCTCAAGTGGCACTTTTTGTGCTGTGGGCGGAGAAAAGGCTTCCTCTGCATCACTCTCGCATACAGCATCTCCTTGTGTAACGTGCGCCGACTGGTTGAACGATGCACGGTGACTCCATCCGCAGCAAGATGATGTTGTAGGTCTTTGGTGCTGGCCTGTGGGTTGACTCTGACTGTTCTCACCATTCGTCGCTTCTGTCTATCCGAGATTTTTCTTGGTCTGCCACTTCGAGCCTTAACTTGAACTGAGCCTGTGGTCTTCCATTTCCTCAATATGTTCCTAACTGTGGAAACAGACAGCTGATATCTCTGAAACAGCTTTCTGTATCCTTCCCCTAAACCATGATGGTGAACAATCTCATTGAGAGTTGTTTTGAGACCCCCATGTTGCTACTCTTCAGAGAAAATTAAAAGAGGAGGGAAACTTACAATTGACCCCCTTAAATACTCTTTCTCATAATTGGATTTACCTGTGTATGTAGGTCAGGGGTCATTGAGCTTACCAAGCCAATTTGAGTTCCAATAATTAGTTCCAAAGGTTTTGGAATCAATAAAATGCCAACAGTGCCCAAATTTATGCACCTGCCTAATTGTGTTTAAACAATTATAGCACACTTTCTGTAAATCCAATAAACTTTATTTCACTTCTCAAATATCACTGTGTGTGTCTCCCATATGATATATTTAACTGGCATTTTTTTATCATAACAACCAACGATTTATACAGGAAAATCATGACGATTAACAAGGTTGCCCAAACTTTCGCATCCCACTGTATATTCGCAAATACCTTTCATTAGTTATAATGGCTCATTTTGTCTGTGGAGCAATCACTGGGAATAATAAAATGGCCACCGTCCTATTAATAGACACAAAACCTGTCCTAATCACACAGCAGGACAAGTTACTTTACAACACTGAGATAAATAGCTGCCTCATCCTCCTCTCTGCTCTACTTGTCAGGGATTATGATCCTGAATACAGATGATCTTTAGCTGAATCTCTGTTGGAATGGAGGTCATGAGGAGACATGAAGTACAGAGAGGAGGGTGAGATGAGCAGCAGCTCTTGTATGTAGTAATATGTAGAGGATACGGTCGGCACTGCTGTATGTGTGGGATTTAATTTGGTGCTTCACTGATCGAATGTGAGTAGTGGTGGTGCTCAGCATAAAAAACAAGTAGTATTTGCAACAAAGGAGAGAAAAGAAAAAAGAATGCGGCACTCACCAAAAAATACTCTTTGCAGCTTTATTCACATAAAAAGGTCAGCGTCATGTGGGCAAAACACAACTAGAAGGCAACAGCTGTTGCCTTGAAAAAGTATTTTTTGGTGAGTGCCGCATTCTTTTTTCTTTTCTCTCCTTTGTTACAGCTCTTGTATATAGTCTCCATTACCACAGCCCCACATTAACACATTCCGTCCTGTTCGTCCTCTCTGTACTTCATATCTCCTCATGAACTCCATTACTACAGATTCCTTCAGATAAAGATCTTATCATCTGTAATCAGGATCATAATCCCTGACAAGCAGAGCAGAGAGGAGGATGAGGCAGATCTTTACCTCAGTGTTGTGAAGTAACTTGTCCTGCTGTTTTGGCTTTCTGTTTGGCCTCTCGCAAGCAGTCCAAAACGGATCAGTTTTGTCCTAATGCATTCTGAATGGAAAAGGATCCACACAGAATGCATCAGTTTGCCCCCGATCAGTCCCCATTCCGCTCTGGAGGCGGACACCAAAACGCTGCCTGCAGCGTTTTGTTGTCTGCTTGACGAAACTGAGCCAAACGTATCTGTCCTGGCACACAATGTAAGTCAATGAGGACGGATCCGTTTTCTCTGGCACAGTAGAAAATGGATCCGTCTCCTATTGACTTTCAATGGAGTTCATTAAGCATCCGTCTTGGCTATGTTACAGATAATACAAACGGATCCGTTCATGACAGATGCATGCAGTTGTATTATTGTAACGGATCCGTTTTTGCAGATCCATGATGGATCCGCCCAAAATACGAGTGTGAAAGTAGCCTAATTAGGACAGGTTTTGTGTCTACTAATAGGATGGCGGCCATTTAATTTCTCCTGCTGATTGCTCCCCAGACAAAAGAAGCCATTATAACTAAAGAAAAGGATTTGGGAATATGTTTATAACAAAGTAATATGTAAGTATTTTCATTTTCTTAATTCCCGGAGAACCCCTTTAATTGACCCAGTGGTTTTGGCAAAATCTTGTATTGAACAGCTCCAGCGTATGCCGATGAGTCCCCATATTCCTGAGCTCCTGGATTTCCCCACCCACCTGCTGCTGATTCATATGGAGAAAACTGTCAACCAGAGGCAGGTGGGCGGGGAGAGCCGTGAGCTCCTGAATATGAGGACTTTTTGGCATGTGCTGGAGCTGTTAGGATTTAAAAGTGAGGGCAGCAGAAAACGTGACAGATTCCCTTCAAAGAAAAATACTTTACTCCTGAAGAACTGTCACCACCAGATCTTTGAGAAGTTCTGATATACGTTCTTCAGTACTTCCTGCATGATCTTCTTTTGTTTTGCATTCGTTTTGACATCTCTCCTCCCTCTCCCAGCTGTCATCTATTAGCAGTGATTGCCTCCCTATATATCTCCTCCCCTTACTGCCTCACCTTGCGGTTTATACAACTTCCTGGACTGTGCTGATGCTAGAAGCTGCTACTGCTGCATCCACAAGATAAGTCTGTTCCTTTATTTCTGTTTTCTTGTGGTCTTGATCCTAGGTGACCCTGACTCCCTCCGTATTTAGTGTAGGGAGCCGGTGGTCATGTACCCTCACTATTATAGGGTGTTCAGATGTCATACAGTCGAGGAACGAGGGTATGCAATTATCTACCATAGAGATTTTTGCATAGGCTGAGCAGTAAGGGAGAGTGCTAGGGCTGTTACAGGGCTTACCCTCTTGTTCCTTAGTTTTGGATCAGTTTTGGATCAAGTCAGTCGGATCTTCATTTGTGTCTTCTAGTTTTCTGCAACACCATCCGTGACAAGAACCCCTTTAAGTGCAATATCAGGCTACCCACAGTTTCCATACAGAAATCAATAAGGCCTCTTGCACACGAACGATACGGATTAGGTCCGGATGCGTTCAGGAAAACTAGCACCATTTCGCAAGCAAGTTCAGTCAGCTTTGTTTGCGATTGCGTTCAGCTGTTCAGTTTTTATCGGGTGGGTGAAATACACATTGAGGCGTTTTTCACGCGCATAATAGAAAACTGAATGTTTACAAACAACATTTCTTAGCAACCATCAGTGCAGATGCGATGCGTTTTTCACGCAGCCCTATTCACTTCTATGGGGCCAGCATTGCCTGAAAAATGCAGAATATAAAACATGCTGCGGTTTTCACGCAACGCACAAGTGATGAGTAAAAAACAACGCTCATGTAAAATAAATTGAAATGAATGGGTCCAGATTCAGTGCAGTCGCAATGCGTTTGCATCACGCATTGCACCCACATGGAAAACTCGCTCATCTGAAAGGGGCTTAACTCAGATTAGGATCAAGCCAATTTTTGTTATCCTCCCTGCCTATAACTTTTTTATTTTTCTGTTCATGCAGAACATTTGAGAGTTTTTTTTTATTACTTAACAAATTGTTTTTTTTTACTTTTTCCCGCCACAGCCATTGTCCATTTTGGCTTTTTTGTTTTTATTCCCTGCCTTCTAGAAGCCATTACTTTTTCTTCTCCATTCACGTAACCGTATGAGGTCTTTTTTTTATTGGACAAGTTGTACTTTCTAAGTCACATTTTAATATTCCATATGATGTATTGGGAAGCTGGAAAAATATTAATGATGGAGTTGAATTAGAAATAAATTCAATTGCACCATTGTTTAATGTGTTTCCTTTTTATGGCGTTCACTGTGTGGTAAAAAGGACACATTGCCTACCTCCATTACCTACTATTACAAATGTATAACGTTTTAATTGTGTTTTAATACGTTTAAAGGAAACCTTTCACCATGAAAATGCAGTGCAATCTGGAAGCAGCACCAAAGAGCAGGAGATGCTGATCAGATTGAAGTTTTGTGGGAGAAAATTCAGCAAAAACTTGTAACTTATTCTTTTAACCCCTTCTACACCATGCCAGTTTTCATCTTTCAGACCAGGCAGTTTTTTTTTGCAAATCTAACATGTCACTTTATGTGGTAATAACTCTGGAATGCATTTACTTATCCAAGCCATTCAGAGATTGTTTTCTCGTGACACATTGTACTTACTGTAACATTGATTATGTCGATATGTTCAAAATTTGAAATTCTTTGATTTTAAGACAGACAGGGATACCTCATAAAATAGGTATTACTTTACATTTTTCATATGTCTAGTTTATGTTGGCATCATTTTGTAAATGTTATTTTATTTCATTTGGATGTTAGATGGATTACAATTGTATATGCAATTTTGAAAATTGAAAAGAAAATTTCTAAAAACCCACTTTTTAAAGGACCAATTCAGTTATGAAGTTACTTTGCAGGGCCTACATATGAGAAATCACCCATAAATGACCCCTCAAGTTATTCAATTTTGATTTTACAAACTTTGTTAACCCTTTAGGTATTCCATAAGAATTAAATAAAAAAAGAGAAATTTCTAAATTTAACTTTTTTCTTTAAAGGGAACCTGTCACCTCCAAAAGTGATATAAAACTGCCAGCATTACCTTATAGCTGCCCCCAGTCTGTAATTGATCATGTGTGTGAGCCAGAAATACGTCAATCCATACTTGTGAAAATCGCTTTTTTATTCTCCAAGAGTGCTCTGTTTGCAGTGAGCTTGAAGTCACGGGGGCAGCGGCCTCCTTGCTTCAAGTCAGGCAATGCCCGCCTCTTACCCGTCCCCTCCTGACTATGATTTACATATTTTTCATTCCTTGGGATCGTGCCAGTCTGGCGCCTGCGCGGTGCGCTACTTGTGACTGCACAATCCCGTTTCGGGCTCCCGCAGTCAGCCGGTCATAATTTTGTAACCGGACGGCGCATGAGCAGTTACAAAATTATGACCGGCTGACTTCGGGAGCCCGAGACGGGATCGTGCAGTCACAAGCGGCGCACCGCGCAAGCGCCAGACTGGCACGATCCCAAGAAATGGTAAATATATAAATCATAGTCAGGAGGGGACGGGTAAGAGGCGGGCATTGCCTGACTTGAAGCAAGGAGGCCGCTGACCCCTTGACTTCAAGCTCACTGCAAACAGAGCACTCTTGGAGAATAAAAAAGCGTTTTTCACAAGTATGGATTGACGAATTTCTGGCTCACACACATTATCAATTACAGACTAGGGGCCGCTATAAGGTAATGCTGGCAGTTCTATATCACTTTTGGAGGTGACAGGTTCCCTTTAATTCTAGTTTGCAGATTTTCCATTTTAATAATTTTTTTCCTGGGTTAACAGCCCATAAAATGCTATATTTATTACCCTGATTCGGCAGTTTACAGAAACCCCTAATCTGTGGTCGTAAACTGCTGGATGGGCACACTGCAGGGCACATGAGGGAAGGAGTAACATATGGATTTTGCAGGGCAGATTTCACTGGGATTATTTTCAGGTGCTACTGTATGTTGCATTTGAAGCCCCCCTGATGCACCACTACAGTAGAAGCTCTCAAAAAGTGACCCCATTTTGGAAACTACGGGATAAGATTACAGTTTAATCGGTACTATTTTGTGGTACATAGGATGTTTTGATCGCTCAATATTATGCTTTTTGTTTTGGCACAGATTAAATTTTTTTGTTTTTTATGGGGTTCATCTGACTAGAATAGATCATGTGATATTTTTATAGTCAGTTGTTATGGACTTGACAATACCAAATATGTCTATTTTTTGTTTCAGTTTTACATAACAAAACCATTTTTTACTTAACAAAATCATATTTTTCTGTCTCCATATTCTGAAAGTCATATATTTTTTTATTTTTCTGCGGGAAGAGTTGATGTTTTTATTGGTATCATTTTAAAGTACATAAGATTATTTTGATCATTCAATATTACACTTTTTGGGGGCAAGGTGACCTAAAAATGGCTGTTTTGGCATAGTTTTCTACTTTATTTTTTTACAGTGTTCACCTGACAGAATATATCATGGTTTTGTGTCACCATTTTCAGAAAACCATATATTTTTTGTTTATATGCTGATTTGTGAGGCAAGCACATGATTTTCAGCAAGCACCATTTAGTTGGATGGAACGTCCTGCAACAAAATCTGCAACATGTGAAAGCACACTGTTTTGCTCATAGCAACCAATCAGATTCCCCCTTTATTTTTTATCGCTTCTTTGGAAAAAATAAAAGGTGGAATCTGATTGGTTGCGATGAGCAATTAAGCCAGTTTTCCTTTACACCAGTTTTGATAAATCTCCCCTATCATTTTATTACCAGGCAGTATGTCTGGTTTAATAGGATTGATAATGTTGACAGGTGCTCTTTAAACCTCTGATCTTTTTCTGCTTAGACCTCATATAGGCGGTTCTACTGATTAAGCATACAGAGATACTGTAGTTGTCCTTCACTGATAGGACCGCCCACATGACTCCGAAGCATAGAAGTGTAAATGTTTAAATGAATAAATTACAAGTTATACAGAATATTATCCCATAATACTATGTATCAATCTGTCAGTCCGCCCTGCTTTATATCATGCTGCTGTAACAGTCCTATCTCCAGGAGTTAACTATAATCTGCCGCAGATTTCGTTAATAAGGCTGGGTTCACGTCACATTTTTACCATCCGTTTAACGTATTCAAAAATGATTAATAGATGCCTCAGACTGATACCATACAGTGGCATCCGTTCACCATAGAGCTCCGTTGTAAAAGAAAAACATTATGTTAATGTATAAAAATTTTTACCGTACTCTGTAGGATACACGTAAGTCCTCTTCTGCCGGCAGCAGACCATGCCTTCTAAACAGCTTCGGCCGGCAAACAATGATTCTGTATGGGGACGAGCCATGACATTATAGATTGCTCCTCTGCCAAACTGTGGAGGAGGTCACTACATGTAAATGCACGGTCTCCTTCACTGACGAGCAGGCAATTCACGGGAAGAGAACGATTTCTTCCCAACAATCGTCTGCTCAATTGACCAGTGAAGGATGGGTGTAGCCCAACAAGTTCACCTGTTTTGGAGCAGAAAGTAGAAAGGCTTGGCTTGACAGTCAGGGCTTATGCACACAACCGTATGTTTGGTCCACATCCTATCTATATTTTTTGCAGATCTGATGTGCACCTATTTATTTCAGTGGGACCACAAAAGATCTGGAGAGCACATGGTGTACTGTCCACACCCATATGTACGTTCCGTGGCACGGTAAAAAGATAGGACATTTCTATTGAAGTGAAAAAGAAACTGGCAGCGTGCAGATAGCCGAGGGCGTTAGATCAGGTGCTTTATTTATATCCTGCCCTGGAACTGCTTTTTGCCAGTTATTGCACATGCTACCTGGTTCCTGTGTGTTTGTTAGTTTTCTGCTTATAGTGATTTTTCTTGGCGTTTTGACCCAGTTTGTTTACCTGACTTTTCTTTGCCTTCTCTTTGTCTACTACTGTGTGTGACCTCAGACTGTCTAGTGACTATTCTTCTGCCTTTGTGTCTCTGTACCTTTTGTCGCTCTTGGTTTCGACCTGGGTTATTTCTGACATGGCTATTGGATACTGGTTTGGCTTTGATGTTTCTGTTTCTGAACCCGTCTAACACTATTACGAGAATTGTCCGCTTTACCTGCAGGCAGCTACTTCTATTCTATTCCACAGATTCTATTCCACATACACCGACCGCTTAGGGTTATCTATTTATGTTCCAGACAGTGGGATTCCTCTTATCAGAGTGGATACTCTGTAGTCATAGATGTTTTGTAGCTCTTTTTGATCCGGGTAGCTAGCTCCAAGTCTGGCAGTGAGTATGCGGTTTGATGGACAGGTTAGGGAGAGTTCACATCACCGTTATTTTTCTGTTCTTCTGATCCATCAGAAAGAAAAAAACATGGATGTTGCACAGTAGTTATGCACATGTGGCATCTGTTTGAGCCAGTCCCGTTTTTTTTTACAGAAAAAAAGTACTGCATGCAGGCTACATAGACCAGTTTCACATGAGCATCAGTGCGACAAATATCCTGAATGCTGCTCCTATGACATAGACTCATGACATTATAATAATTTGTAATGCTGTGTGTTCCTGCCCCATCTCAACTCTAATCAGTTGTACTCACATAATGCTGTCAGCACAGACAGTATTCGTCATCCACAGATTCCTCATAACAGTGTGTCATCCACAGATCCCCCATAACAGTGTGTCATCCACAGATCCCCCATAACAGTGTGTCATCCACAGATCCCCCATAACAGTGTGTCATCCACAGATCCCCCATAACAGTGTGTCATCCACAGTACCCCATAACAGTGTGTCATCCACAGATCCCCCATAACAGTGTGTCATCCACAGATCCCCCATAACAGTGTGTCATCCACAGATCCCCCATAACAGTGTCATCCACAGATCCCCATAACAGTGTGTCATCCACAGATCCCCCATAACAGTGTGTCATCCACAGATCCCCCATAACAGTGTGTCATCCACAGATCCCCAATAACAGTGTGTCATCCACAGATCCCCCATAACAGTGTGTCATCCACAGATCCCCCATAACAGTGTGTCATCCACAGATCCCCAATAACAGTGTGTCATCCACAGATCCCCCATAACAGTGTGTCATCCACAGTACCCCATAACAGTGTGTCATCCACAGATCCCCCATAACAGTGTGTCATCCACAGTACCCCATAACAGTGTGCCATCCACAGATCCCCCATAACAGTGTGTCATCCACGGATCCCCCATAACAGTGTGTCATCCACAGATCCCCCATAACAGTGTCATCCACAGATCCCCATAACAGTGTTCGTCATCCACAGATCCCCATAACAGTGTTCGTCATCCACAGATCCCTCATAACCGTGTCATCCACAGATTCCCCCCATAACAGTGTGTCATCCACAGATTCCCCCCATAACAGTGTGTCATCCACAGATCCCCCCCCCCATAACAGTGTGTCATCCACAGATTTCCCCCATAACAGTGTGTCATCCACAGATTCCCCCCATAACAGTGTGTCATCCACAGATTCCCCCCATAACAGCAAGTCATCCACAGATTCCCCCATAACAGTGTGTCATCCACAGATTCCCCCATAACAGTGTGTCATCCACAGATTCCCCCCATAACAGTAAGTCATCCACAGATTCCCCCCATAACAGTGTGTCATCAACAGATTCCCCCCATAACAGTAAGTCCTCCACAGATTCCCCCCATAACAGTAAGTCCTCCACAGATTCCCCCATAACAGTACATCATCCACAGATTCCCCCCATAACAGTACATCATCCACAGATCCCCCCATAACACTGTAACAGTAAACCTTGTGCTTTTAAGGTGTTTTTTCTTAAATGTGCCAGGGGAAGATTGCTAGGGCAGATTAGAACAGGTAGTGTAGTTAGTGTTAGTGTAGGGTCCTGCTTAAAAGAGTCTACCTTGTCGTGGTAGCAGGCTTCATATTATTTGGTCAAAAATTTATTCCTGAAATCGCTGATTATCACTTTTTACTGTCTTTGTAGTTGTAAAAAAATAATGAAATTGGGGGTAGGTCCTTGGGGGTGGAGGGGAGGCGGAGTCAGGATGGATTCTAAAGCGGCGGGGTAGGAGGGGGGCCCAGGCCTTGAGCTGTGTAAGGGGCCCCAAAATTTCTAATGGCAGCCCTGGTCGTGTGCAAGAGCCCTTAAGGTTCACTTTCCGGCGATTTACATTTAGTAATTGTTACTATGGCATTTCACTTGTCACCATTGTTCCGTGCATGCTAGCGTTGACTGCTTTTGGGTTTGAATTTGGGCCATGGCTTTTCATGTTGTCAGTGCTACCAGGGAGCAGCTAGAATAACACCCTCAGGCCCCTTTTACACAAGTGAGTTCCACGCATTTGACTCGCAGCATGTAAGCAACAGAACCCGTCCTGACCCCCCAGCACTGACGGGGTCACATAGCATTATATTGATTTATGATTTATGTAACCCTTACAGTTCTGGAATGATAGCTTGTGTGAAAGAGGCTTTACAGTTATGCCTTTGCCAAATTGGTTAGTTGGCTCAGTGGTTCCACAACCATTGTTCTATAACAGTAATTAGGTCAATACGGCTGCACTTCCTGCTGTTGCTTTTGAAAAATGTCCACTATAATGTAATGCAAAAGCCCCCATACACATTAGTGTATTATGGGCTGAATCTGCTGATAATCCTGGGCTCAGCCAACAGTCTAATGTGTATGGGAAGCTCCTGACTCTACCCCAACAAATGATATCAGAGGAGAGAAGGATCGGTGAACTGAATATTCGCCCGATCCTTTGTTCCTCCAGAAGTTAAGCTGTCAGAGGAGTCTGGCAGTGGCTTTCTCTTCACTTCCAATTGACAACACATACACTAAATGTGTATGTGGAAAACCAGAGAGAGAGAGAGATGTCAGCCGAATGATTGTCCAACAGCTATTGAATGTGTATGGCCAGCTTTAGTATATCTGTATCTACTGTCTAAATCTAGATCTACTATCTAGTATCTACTGCTCTACAAGACAAAAAAAGTAAACCTGCATTTTTAAATTAGTGTAAAAATTATTAAAACAGGGATCACTTTAGCTCCTTCTCCACTACCACCATACATGTATAGTGGAAGTCGGGTTTTTAAAGATGGTGCCCTCTTGCCATACCCGCCAGGTTTCTGCTGTTTAAAACAGCAGACACCCAGGGTTAAAGTCTCTGGGAAAAGGCCATTGTACTAATTGTAACCAAGGCATGTGAGGCTGCTTTCCCACGCAGCACGAAGGCTTTTGCTTCTGTAATTCCTATGAAGCCCTGCAGATGGCAGGGCTCCATAAGAACATAGCGAATCTGAAATGAACTGCGATAGCAATTTATTACAATACAGTCATGTGAAAAAATTAGGACACCCTTTGAAAGCATGTGGTTTTTTGTAACATTTTTAATAAAAGGTTATTTCATCTCCGTTTCAACAATACAGAGAGATTAAAGTAATCCAACTAAACAAAGAAAACTGAAGAAAAGTCTTTTCAAGATCTTCTGTAAATGTCATTCTACAAAAATGCCTATTCTAACTGAGGAAAAAGATAGGACACCCTCACATGTATTCCCTCTTAAATTGGCTCAGATCTCACACAGGTATATCACACCAGGTGCACATAATTAGTAGATCGTTACTCTGCATGTTGAATGAGGCTTGCCCTATTTAAACCTCAGACATTTAGTTTGGTGTGCTCCTGACTGTTGAAGTGAGAGTGAGCACCATGGTGAGAGCAAAAGAGCTGTCAGAGGACTTCAGAAAAAAGATTGTAGCAGCCTATGAGTCTGGGAAGGGATTTAAAAAGATCTCAAAAGATTTTGAAATCAGCCATTCCACTGTCCGGAAGATAGTCTACAAGTGGAGGGCTTTCAAAACAACTGCCAACATGCCCAGGACTGGTCGCCCCAGCAAGTTCACCCCAAGAGCAGACTGCAAGATGCTAAAAGAGGTCTCCAAAAACCCTAAAGTGTCATCTCGAGAACTACAGCAGGCTCTGGCTACTGTTGATGTAGAAGTACATGCCTCTACAATCAGAAAGAGACTGTACAAGTTTAACTTGCATGGGAGGTGTGCAAGGAGGAAACCTTTGCTTTCCAAGAGAAACATCGAGGCCAGACTGACATTTGCCAGAGATAAAGTTGACAAAGACCAGGACTTCTGGAATAATGTTCTTTGGACAGATGAGTCCAAAATTGAATTATTTGGACACAACAGCAGAGGACATGTTTGGCGTAAACCAAACACAGCATTCCAAGAAAAGAACCTCATACCAACTGTGAAGCATGGAGGTGGAAGTGTCATGGTTTGGGGCTGCTTTGCTGCAGCAGGACCTGGTCAGCTCACCATCATAGAATCCACGATGAATTGTACTGTGTATCAGAAGGTGCTTGAAGAACATGTGAGACCATCAGTTAGAAAATTAAAGCTGAAGCGGAACTGGACCATGCAACATGACAATGACCCAAAACATACTAGTAAATCAACCAAAGATTGGCTGAAAAAGAAGAAATGGAGAGTCCTGGAATGGCCAAGTCAAAGTCCAGATTTGAATCCCATTGAGATGCTGTGGGGTGACTTGAAAAGGGCTGTACGTGCAAGAAACCCCTCAAACATCTCACAGCTGAAAAAGTTCTGCATTGAGGAGTGGGGTAAAATTTCCTCAGACCGATGTCGAAGACTGGTAGATGGCTACAAGAACCGTCTCACTGCAGTTATTTCAGCCAAAGGAGGTAACACTCGCTATTAGGGGCAAGGGTGTCCTATCTTTTTCCTCAGTTAGAATAGGCATTTTTGTAGAATGACATTTACAGAAGATCTTGAAAAGACTTTTCTTCAGTTTTCTTTGTTTAGTTGGATTACTTTAATCTCTCTGTATTGTTGAAACGGAGATGAAATAACCTTTTATTAAAAATGTTACAAAAAACCACATGCTTTCAAAGGGTGTCCTAATTTTTTCACATGACTGTATATAGGAGAATATAATTTCTTCTTTGAAGTCACTTAGGGTGACATAAAAAAAGTTTTCAAAAACTCAAAATTCAAATCACCCCCTTTCCTCAAAATAGAAATAAAAATAAACAATAAAAAATAAACCTCATATGCATTACTATAAAAATATACCGGTAAGCGTATTTATTCTGTATGGTGAAAGCTGTAATGGAAAAAAAAATCTAAATCATAATGGCCAATTCACCATTTTTTATCACTTCACCTCCCCAAAATATTTAATAAAATGAAAGTCATATGTACTCCAAAATAGTATAAAAACTAAATTACAATAAACTAACACTAAAATAAAATATACAGATAGCCCTGCAAAAAATGAGCCCCCATACAGCTTTGTTGAAGTAACTATAAAATGATGGGGGTCAGAATGTGGCAATGAAAAGAAAAGATTAACTTTTTTCAAAGTTTTTATTTTTAAGTATTAAAGTACAAGAAAAACGATACAAAGGTGGTATCGCTGTAACCGTACTGACCTGAATAATGAACGAAACAGGTCAGATTGACCACATAGGTAATGCCTTAAAAACAAAAACCATAAAACTGTGGCTTTGTTCTAATTCCACCCCATTTGGATTATTCTTCCAGCTTCTCACTACGTTGTATGCCACCTTAAAGGGAACCTGTCAGCGGCAAAAGCCATCGCAAACCGCCAGCAGTACCTTCAAGTAGCCGGCAGTGAGTTTCTAATGATGATTTTCTTACTGCATTCAGATGAGGCAGAAGTATGAAAAACGTTCTTTTATCCTTCGTCCGCTCTATTTTCCAGTCAGGCTTGAAGTCGAGGGGGCAGCGGCCTCCTTGCTTCAAGTCAAGGTAATCGCGCCCCCTTCCCTGTGACTGACGGCCGGCTGTTCGGCAAAGTCAGCTGGCTGTCGGGCATAAGCGCGGTCAGTCACAGCGAAGGGGCAGGGAAGGGGGCACGGTTACCTTGACTTGAAGCAAGGAGGCCGCTGCCTGCTTGACTTCAAGCCTGACTGGAAAATAGCGTGGACGGAGGATGAAAGAACGTTTTTCATACTTCTGCCTCATCTGAATGCAGTAAGAAAATCATCATTAGAAACTCACTGCCGGCTACTTCAAGGTACTGCTGGCGGTTTGGGATGGCTTTAGCCGCTGACAGGTTCCCTTTAAATGCTGACATTAGAAAGTACAACTTGTACTCCAAAAAACAAGCCGCCATGGATCCAGGAAGGTAGGAAGTTAAAAATAGAAACGCAAAATTGGAAAATCCTCTGGGGCTGAAAGGGTTAGAGAGCAATGCACAATGTTACAGGTAAGTGATTAAGTACATAAGTAGTTAAATAAGCATGAGAGAGAGTCATAATGGAGCCGGTCTTGCACCAGTGACTTGGAACCTGAGTGAGTGGGGCTGATGGGTAATTTGGGAGGGGGAGATGAGACAGCAATGGGATAAGCTTACACTTATTAGAACATCCTCAGGTCACATTACCATGCTGTGACCTGCAGTGTAGCCCAGGGACATCCATGACAAGACATCTTTGCTCATTCAAAACTAGTGTTGGGGTACTGTATGTGAATAATATTGAGGTGACATCCTTTAATCTCATTGATTCCATCAGTTTTGTAACATTTATTATTTATAGTAAGCATTTTTTCCGGATCTAACAGAGTGAGGAGCAAAAGATGGGAGAGCATAGAGAAAGGAAAACTCCAATGATTGCAGCGAAGGAGACTGGTAAGAAGTACTGGTATTACTATTTACTACCTCACCATTAGCATCTCCTGCTGCAACCCCAACCTGGGGCTCTATATATCTGTTGTGCATGTCCTGTTACCCTTTCATCATTTTCACTTTAAGATTTTGTGATAACGCGTTCCATTCCATTTACGGTATCTTTTCGTCCAGTCTGTGTAATCTTGTCTTTTATTGCTCTCAGCTCTTCCGTAGATGCATCTTCTATTTACCATGGAGTGATCTGTAACTAAAGCTGCCATGCATGGTGCATTAAACTGTAAGAAACAAGGAGATCTATGTTTTCTTTAGACTCAAGGGTATGTTCACACTGAATCGTGCCATCAGAAAAATCCACAGCGAAGTCCGAGGCTGACTACAGTGTGGATTTCTCATTACCGTTAGTTGTTGGTGTGGACGTACCCTAATAGATGATACTGGTGTATGCGATGCTGCATTAATTAGTGGAAATGTTGAGGTTGTAATGAGACATATGTCATTCTGAATTACAGAGATGATGTACCTCGCTGTGTTACGCTGTTTGCGTGCCGTCCATTCACTGATGTGTATGGGAGTTACAGAAACGGCCGGAGCACAGCTCTCTCAGATGTGTCCATGACTTTGGTCATTGCTTACGAGGGTTCTTCTAATATTAGCCTTGGAAAGAATAACCTTTAAGGTGTCATAACTACATATCAAATGTTTTGATGGTGGCCTTCCAAGTGCTGAGATCCCATTAGTCTCCCCGCTACTGAACATGGGCTCAGTAGAAATGTTATGAGCTCACCTCCAGTCCGTCTCAATCAGCTACAAAAACAGCACTTTGAATGTTTTTAACTTCTCATTTTAGCAATTGGTGGGGGGTCCCAGCAATCAGACCCCACCGATCAAAACCTTTGATATGTTGCTTTATCAAAAGTTGTTTTTTTTACTTCAGTATAGGTATATACATGTATGTGTAATCAGAGTCACAACTGATCATACCTAAAAGAGGTAACCACAGAATAAGAAATGAAATGTCTGCTAAATTGTCTACCATTTTACAGCAGGGTCCCCCTATGATAATCTTATAACAAGGTGGCTGTTGCATGGGCCCACAGGAGCATTACACAATTTCACTGAGATCAGTGTTCTGTCTGTGTAATGCATGGATGGGTCCTCCAGAGGGAGCTTTGCACTTTGTAGCTGCCCCTGTTGTTGCTGCCCCAGATGATGCCCCATTAAAGGAACATTAGTTACATAGTTAATACAGTTGAAAAAAGACAAACGTCCATCAAGTTCAAACCTGAAAATAAATGCTAAAAGTAAACAGAGAGATAATTTTTTTTTTACATGATCCTGACATAAACAGTTTGTAGAATTTTTTCATAGAACACAGGCATTAGAGGTGTTGGCCCATCTTGCACTTTGGTGGCATATCGTTAGGATATGCCACCAATGTCCGATAGGTGCAGGTCCCACCTCTGGGAACTGCAACTATCTCTAGAACTGGTCCCCAGCTATTTTTATGACTCCCATAGAAGTGAATAGAGGGTGGCCGCACTTTCCCCTAGTTCACTCTGGGAGTCCCATTCTTAGAAACAGGTGCAGTTCCCAGAGGTAGAACTTGCACCTATCAGACATTAGTGGTGTATCCCAGCAATATGCCACCAAAGTACGAGATGGTCCAACCATGAGATTTTGATACTGATGACCTATCCTCAGGATAAGTCATCAGTATCTGATCTGTGGGAGTCCTACACCAGGGACCCTGCCGATCACCAGTTTGAGAAGGCAGCGGCGCTTCTGTGCCTTCTTTCTACTTTTCCTAGGCCAGTGATATCACGTTCATCGTTCACGTGACCTAGGAGCAGCTCAGCACCATTCAAGTGAAAGGGGCTGAGCTGCGATACTAAGTATAGCCGTTATACAATGTATGGTGCTGTGAGAAGGCAGCAGCGCTCACAGGAGTGCCACTGCCTTCTCAAAACAGCTGATCCGTCCGGGTCCCGGATGTTGGACCTCCACCGATCAGATATTGATGACCTTTCCTGAGGATAGGTTTTCAGTATAAAAACCCATTAATGTTCTGCTGATAAGTTCCATCTTTGGCTGGACTGATGGAGGGGGTGGGGCTGAATGCTTCTTTTATAATATGGCAGACATGGCCAACAAGGAGGCTCCTGCTCCAGCCAGCTGTCTTACTGTTTGTCACAGAACAGTGAGGGGAGGAGGTGGACGTGGATCTCCTGGGACATACAGATTTATTTATACATTTTGCAATATTGTTTATTTATATAGTTGGAATATGAGATGAAATAGTATAATAGAAAAGTAGAAGATGAAGGAGGGAAGTGCTGGGACCTTGTTTTATGTTTTTTTTTTTACATTTTGAAATACATTTATGAAAATGCTTGGTCTAAACCAGACAACCCCTTAAAATACCTCATCTCTTTGCACTTAGTTTTTTACCTGAACACCGTCTACAATCATACTACACTGAATTCATCTAGTATGTTTAGGGAAATAAAGGTTATATCCACAATAACTGACTCTTCCACCTTCACACCCTTAGGTCCCGGTCCTGGACGGTACAACCTGCCCCCTACAGTAGGGTTTGTGGGCCACGACTATACTAAATACTCCAGTCCAGCATATTCTTTCCATGGACGCACAAGTCACTCTGGTAAGCAAGATTACTAACTTTATGTAAAATAACAAATCAACTGACACAGGATCCTATGTAACTCTTAAATATTTGACCTTTATTACCTTATCGTGTTACATTCTGTGCTTTCAGATGTTATCATCTGATAATCTGTTAATTCTTTCTCTTTATTTCCCTCCATTTTTCTTCTGTCTGGTCTCCTTTTTTGTCTTTCTTCTGTAGCTCATCTCAGCGATTGTAGTCCAGGACCTCAGTATTATGTGGAGCCAAGCCTAACACGTTTTGGCCGGAGTGCTGGTCCTGCTTACTCCATGCTGGCACGTGGCAAATCAGCAGGTAGGTACTAACAACATTAGGGTAGGGTGCACATGTAATTAACACTTTAAGACATGTGTCCCAGATGGTTAATGTTTTGTGTATATAAGCATATCCTGGATTTCTACCACTGTCTATTATGGGGGATGGATAGCACCACTAGCAGTAAAATACGGTGTGCACTTTTAACATTAGAATAAACAACCTTATAATTTTGGTACATAAAACCAGGCTATTCCCATATATGTTTTTTATTCTGAGATGTCACATTTTGAAAGTGCCTAAAATAACAGCTTTGAGTGACATCTTGAGACACTTGAGCACAAAGTGGAAGGTGCTCTTTTGGATGAAGAACTGGTGAAGACACTAGATTTAGTAATGTGTCTGCGCCTTGAATCTGTCTAAAAAAGTGGTAGTATTTGTTTTATTTGCTTAAAAATAGGGTGGGGCTTAGCAGCAAGGGGTGTGGTGACACAGCAAAAGGGGCGTTACCTGCACTGTGCCGAAGTGAGCCAAAATTCTGTATATATTATATACACATATGCATGAAAATTATTTTGTGGAATAAATAGGAACCAATACCTCAGTATACTGATCAATTGTAAGATGGCATACCTGTGCTGTAAAAATTGAGACTGAAGGCGTCCCCTCAATGTGCGTTTCGCGCGTTGGGTATATAATATAGGTGTGGGAGGCTAGTTCCTTCAGGCGACATTTCACAGCCGATACATGGTTATTACTGCTTCCCACATTATATTCAGTGAATAAGGAACCGCACTTTGGGATCACATAATGGTGGTTTTGGAGATGACAGATTCTCCTTTAAAACTATGCACACGACCGTATGTATTTTGCGGTGCACAAAACACGGATCCGCAAAAAAACTAAACAGATGACATTTGTATCGCATCCGTTTTTTTGCAGATCTATTGTAACAAAGCCTGTCCTCGTCTGCAATACGGACAAGAATAGGACAGTTCTATTTTTTTTGCGGAACACACATACGGAAACGGAATGCACACTGAGTAATTTCCATTTTTTGCAGACTCATTGAAGTGAATGGTTGCTCATACGGACCTGTAAAAAAAAAAGGGACGAAAATGGAAAAAAAATAGTTTGTGCGCATGAGCCCTTAGGCCTAGTTCACACATCGCTGTTTGATTTCCATTAGAACAGGAATAAATCTTTTATTATATGTTATGGGCTCTTCTTCTGGTTTTGGATCACAATCATTGATGGAAATGACTGATCAAACACTGACTGTGTGAAAGCGACTTGTGTTAAGTTAATCATTTTTTCCACTCACAAACATTTTTTTCCCAATATTGTGTAACCTCTTTTCCACAAGAGAGAGCCTTGTTCTCTTTCTTAGGAGATATCTCTTTGCATATCCACTAGAGGGAGACATTGATCCTCAGCTACGACTGCAGGCTTATTTGCTTTCTATTGAAAGAGTCATATTGCCTGAGTTAGTCACTTATACCATTCCTCTTGTAAATTTGTGGAGCATTATTTAATGGAGAGAGCTACTGTATATACATATTATGTTAATATTAATTACACAGGGTATACAACTCACCGATATTGTCTCTTTTGCATGTCCTCCGAGCTTAGTATTGTCTCTTGACGCTTGACTACTAATACTCGGCAGACCCATGTACTTAGACGTGTAAAAGATAAATATTTAAGATCAGGGTCTCCTCTGTTCCGTAACCTCTCCTGACATGTCTGTTTTACTAAATAATTATATTCCACTAAAACAGGCCAACCGCTCTGTCACTGCTTTGCCACTGCCTGGCCCTGTCAATTAAAGCAACTACATTTGGTCATACCGTAAGGGCCAGTTCACACAGAGTTCTTTGTCTTGTTTCCGCCTTAAAATCAGCTCCAAAAAATGCCTCAAAACAGCCTCCTATTCATTACTCTGAATCTCCCATTGAAATGAAAGGGAAGTGTAAGAAAATCATTCCATATATGTCCACGATTTCGATGCTAAGTACCACAAGTTGAAAATGCAGTTTTGCATTGAATTAAATGAAAACCCGTTTCAGAAGCGCGTCAAAAA
The DNA here is from genome assembly GCF_014858855.1 of Bufo gargarizans. Lineage (NCBI taxonomy): Eukaryota > Metazoa > Chordata > Amphibia > Anura > Bufonidae > Bufo > Bufo gargarizans. Next base: position 368,969,874 of record NC_058080.1, read on the forward strand.
CTGCATGGAAAACACATTTTTAAAAGCCGTCGTGTGAACATAAAGGTAAGGCCACACCAAGGCAACAACAACTGCAGCATCCTTTTCAAATTGGCTGTTAGGCTGCATCATTTTACTAGGAAACAACTGCTCCATGTGGCCTTCCCCTGACCGTCTTGTGGTTTATTCCTACAGCTGCAGTGAGGATTGCTTTGCTTATTAAGTAATTTCCTGAATAGCCCTCATGCACACGACCGTGGTTTGGGTCTGCATCCGAGCTGCAGTTTTTGCAGGTTGGATGTAGACCCATTCACTTCAATGTGCTCGCAAAACATGCGGAGAGCACTCCATGTACTTGTATGCTTGTGCACGTTCGTTCCGCAGCCCCACATATCCTATTCTTGTCCGTATCACAGACAAGGATAGGACTACTTTATTGAGGACTGGACATTCCGTTTGGCAAAATACCAGACTGGACACGGTTGTGTACATGAGGCCTTATACTGAGTTACTAAGTCGAGGAGCTGTTAGGGTAGGTTCACACAGAGGATTTTGACCATGACAAAATCGGCTGTGTATCTCACGGCAGAAGCCGCTGCGCAGTGCTGCTGGTTATGACGTGAGTTGTCATGCAGACCCGCTGTAGATTTAGCTCCATTGAATGGAGTTAAACCCTGAGCAGGCTCCCACTGCAGCTTTCAGTGCACATAGTGCAGCTTTGGCTCATTGGGCACGGGCATGTAATTTGACAGAGGTATGGAGATGGAAGAACCCGTCCCTTAAACAATTCTCTTGTTACGCTGCTTCAGGGGGCAGTATGTCGCGCATTGATTTAGCTTTTGGAAGCCAGGATGTTCTACCCCGGATACGGGAAGCAGTGTATATGCCACGAGGTATCTCAGACCATGCCCCCCTGCAGATTGTGCTGTCTCAACCCGCAGGAAAGCCAGAAAGGGTTTGGAGATTGAACCCGGTGTGGATGCGAGTGATCCTAGTAGGGTCATCCTGTAGTATAGAGTTAGAGGAATATTGGAAGTCCAATGAGAGTTCTTCTGACCCGATAACAGAATGGGAAGCTTGCAAGGCTGTTCTGAGGGGAGCTTACATAGCAGCTATAGCTACGCACAGGGTGCAGTTGCAAATCACCAGAGCTAGGATAGAGCGCAGACTGGCAGAGGCAAAGGAGGCTTTCATTAACGATCCGTCCAGGGAATGCACAGAAGAATGGCTGGCTATTCAGATAGAATACAAACTACATCTTACGGAGAAGAGGCTTCTGGCGCAAAAACAAATAGTATTTGCTGAGGGAGACAAGAATGGGAAGGCACTAGTGTACCTGGCCAGGGCTGAGAACCCACAGACTGTGGTGGCAATGATCCGCACAGAGTCAGGGTTGGGAGGTCTCCATGGCTGAAGAGATTTGCGCGCAATTTGCTAGATATTACACCGACTTATATTTTTCCACTCTTGCGCATGCTCCGGAAGAGATTCAGGGTTATTTGGGAAAGTTAAGGTTTCCACAATTATCTAGGGCAGATAAGGATATGCTAGATTCACCCATCACACCCCTGGAAATTCTGGCTGCCACAAGTTCCATGGCACCACATAAAACCCCGGGCCCAGACGGGTCTCCTGCAGAATGGTACAAATTGCATGTCGAGAAGCTTAGTGAGAGGTTGAGTAAACTGTTTGCTTATTCGCCCTATTTCCCTTATAAATCTAGACGCAAAAGTCCTGGCAACACGTCTGTCAGGGGTTATTTTATCCTTAGTGGGCCCAGACCAATCCGGCTTCATGCCAGGGAAGTCGACTGATATAAATCTCAGGAGACTCTATACCAACTTACAGGCGCAACATGACAATGTGGGGGACGGGGCGATAGCGGCCTTAGATAATGAAAAAGCATTTGATTCTGTTGAGTGGCAGTTTCTTTGGGAAGTGCTGGCAAAATTTGGATTCCCGGGGAACTTCCTGAAATGGCTGCATCTGTTATATGCGAACCCTAGGGCGAGGGTGCAAGTGAATGGGACCCCAGCCAGTCCCTTTCGCCTGCGCAGAGGGACCCTGCAGGGTTGCCCGCTGTCGCCATTGCTCTTCGCACTGGTGATGGAACCAATATCTATCCTGATCAATAACTGCTCGGGGATAGAGGGCTGGGGCATTGCGGGAATTGCAGAAAAATTATCACTCTACGCCGACACATGCTGGTATATTTGGGAAACACAGAGAGGTCATTGTATATGCTCCTAGAAGTGATAGATGAGTATGAGAGGTTCTCAGGACTTAGAGTTAATTGGACCAAATCAGTGTTGTATTTGGTGGATAAAACTGAGAATCCGAGAGTTTCGCCGAGGTCAAAACTACTGGTAGTTGAGAAGTTCAAATATCTAGGTGTCATAATACATAAAGAACCCAAAAATGTCATCTCTCTCAATCTACTCCCGACTATGAAATATATTACGCAAAAGTTTAAAGCGTGGGTAAATCTTCCTCTCTCCCTGGTGGGGCGGATAAATATTTTCAAAATGGCCTTGCTACCGAAATTATTATATATGTATAGGGCGGCACCGGAGCTTCTGAAGAAATCTCATTTTAAGACTATTGACAAACTTTTGACTCCCTTCTTATGACCCAATACTGTCACGGCGGGCGTGCACTCAGAATCACAGATAACCCACCAACCAGGCTCTGGGCGAGAGACAGGGGAAGGGTCACCTCCTAGCTAATCCCTGACCTCTTTCCCTGCACTGCTCAGCCCACATGCAGACCTTAAAGGTAGGTCTGATGTGTCCTCGTGCCTTGGCTGACAAAACCCTAAATTCCCTGAGATGGTGAAGAGGGGAAATAGGAGCAGCCTGCTCGCACAGAACCTAGATGGGAGAGATGACACAAAACAACCAAACTTGAATCACACTTATCTTTCTGAGCTGAAACAGACAGACAACCTTCCTTCCTAGTTTCCAAGACCACAATGATTAGTATAATATAAAGGTTCTCAAAATGACCCTCGTGCGTATTGAAGGCCGTTTTCCACTCATCCCCCTCCCTGATTCTGATCAGATTGTAGACCCCTCTCAAATCCAACTTGGAGAACACCTTGGTTCCAAAAATCTGATCAAAAAGATCAGAGATCAAAGGTAGGGGATATAGATCCCGGACTGTAATACAGTTCAATTCCTGGAAATCCAAACACGGTCTCAGTGATCCATCCTTTTTCTTCACAAAGAACAAACCTACTGCCACTGGAGACTTAAATGGTCTAATATGACCCTTTGCCAAACTCTCGGCGACATACTTTCGCATGACCTCTCTTTTGGGTTGAGAGAGGTTGTAAAGCCGAGACTTTGGCAACTTAGCCCCCGGAATGAGATTAACTGGAGATGAGGGGGCAATTCATGAGCCCCACCCTCCGAAAAGACATCCGCAAAATCCGAGAGATACTGAGGTAAAGCCGTAATGGACACACCAGAGATAGATGTGCCAAGACAATTATCAGAACAAAACTCACTCCAACCAATGATTTGTCTCGCTTGCCAGTCTATAATTGTGTTATGTCTAGTCAACCATTGCAAACCCAAAACTATAGGAGCTGGCAAATCCTTCATGACAAAACAAGAAATAATTTCAGCATGTGAATCACCCACCCTTAAGTGAATACCATGAACAATGTGAGTAAGGCTCCTTTGAGAAAGAGGGGAAGAATCAATTGCAAAAACACGAATCTCGTTCTCTAAAGTGCAAGTACTTAGTCCTAGGTTTTGAAGGAAAAGAAAGTCAATTAGGTTTACCCCAGCACCACAATCAAGGAATACATCAACAAACACATTTTTTGACTCTAGCGCCACCATAGCTGGAAGGAGAAAACGGGAACTGCAGGGAGCTTGCATACCTGTCTGCTCCACCACACCATTCATACTACCAAGTGTGAGGGAAGTTTTTTTTTCTTTTTTCTTTTTCTCTTCCACCTGTGGTTTAATATAAGGACAAGAAAAAATAAAATGACCCCTCTTTCCACAATAGTAACATAGATTGTGCATTTTTCTAAAGTCTCTACTATCAGAATGGCAAGATATCTGACCTAACTGCATGGGTTCCTCCCCTACCCCAGATTTATAAGTAATATCACCCTGGGCAGCAGGTGAGACAAAACCACATGCAGGAGGGATCCCTTGCACGGAGGGACCCTTACACCTCTCTCTGATATGTCTATCCAACCGTATAGCCAAAGACATTGCATTCTCTAGAGTATCCGGGTACTCATGAAAAGCTAGGGCATCTTTCAACCTTTCAGATAACCCCTGACAAAACTGACTACGTAACGCGGGGTCGGTCCACCCCGACTCAGTAGCCCATCTCCTAAACTCTATGCAGTAACCCTCTGCAGTATGTTTACCCTGTAGTAAGTTACCCAATTTCGATTCTGCCATCGAGACCCGATCTGGGTCATCGTAAATCAATCCCAGGGCTTTAAAAAATTCCTCCACCGACCGAAGGGCCAGAGAACCGGACGGCAGAGAAAAAGCCCAGGATTGCGCGTCCCCTTTAAGCAGAGACATGATGATACCAACCCTCTGATTTTCATTACCTGACGAAAATGGACGCATTCGAAAATACAATTTGCACGACTCTTTAAAATGGAAAAAATCATCCGTACCCCCTGTAAATTTCTCGGGAAGAGCGACTTTAGGCTCCCCACCAATTTGACCTGTACCTGATGCCAGAACCCTCTGACACTGTGTGACCGAACTACGCAGATCCACAACCTCTAAGGATAAACCCTGCATGCGATCAAACAGTGCATCAATTGACGCCATCACAAAACCGCTGAGTAATGGCAGTCACAGTATGGCGGATTATAATGTCTCGGCGGGCGTGCACTCAGAATCACAGATAACCCACCAACCAGGCTCTGGGCGAGAGACAGGGGAAGGGTCACCTCCTAGCTAATCCCTGACCTCTTTCCCTGCACTGCTCAGCCCACATGCAGACCTTAAAGGTAGGTCTGATGTGTCCTCGTGCCTTGGCTGACAAAACCCTAAATTCCCTGAGATGGTGAAGAGGGGAAATAGGAGCAGCCTGCTCGCACAGAACCTGGATGGGAGAGATGACACAAAACAACCAAACTTGAATCACACTTTCTGAGATGGAACAGACAGACAACCTTCCTTCCTAGCTTCCAAGACCACAATGATTAGTATAATCCGCACAGAGCACTGGGCTGGTGTGCTATTTAAACTAATTACCCCACCCAGTGCACCTGATGAGAGGCAGATCCAGCACGGCTCCAAAACAAACACTAAACTCGTGCTGCTATCCTGGCCGACCTCCGCACATCGTCAGAGTGGGGCATGACAAATACTCAGCCCAGAATGGCCAGAGAGACGCTGAAGGCATCATATGTCAGGGGTGGTTTGGCTCCCCTTCATAAGTACAAGTATTATCAAGCAGTGCAGCTGACATATGCCAGTTGGTGGATAAGAGCAGATGCCAACAACCCAGCGACTGTTCTGGAGGCTGCATTAGTGGGGTCCTATGAAGCCTTAAAGAATTTCATATACAGAGAGGGTAAATATCCAGTCAAATGTCTCACTTCCAATATGTGGGCAGTGTTGGCTATTTGGGGGAAAACTGCACTGAAGAGTAGGGATGAGGTGGGCAGAGGGGAGTGGTCCCCGGTGACGTCGTTGTGTTGAAACCCAGGGTTACCGAAATTGTGTACTCTCCAGGACTTTGAGTTTTGACCGCAACATGGAGTAAAATATGTCACCCAACTATATGCAGAGGGTAACTTCAAAACATTTAGAGACCTCAGGGAGGAATTCCAGATCCCAAAATCCAGCATGTTTAGATACTTTCAATTTAGGCATGCCGGTGCTAAACAATTCGGCAAGGATCCCATTAAGCTAGTATATAGTCCTATTGAAAAGGTTGCTAGATTGAGAGAGATGCATAAATCAGTGTCTTCCTTCTATGCGGAACTGATGTCGCAGACCTCGTCCCCACTATTTTGCTCTTTGGCAAGGTGAAAGGAGGATATCCCGCAGTTAGAGGATAGACATGAGAAAGAATTGGTGCACACTTGGAGATACTCAGTAATTAGTGCAAGGGACCAATTAATCCAGGCGAAATGGCTGCATCACGCTTTTTTAACTCCAGTCAGACTGAATCGCATGTGTAGACTAGGAAGCCCGCAGTGTACCAGATGTGGTGCAGAAAGGGGAACATTGATTCATTTATATGGAGTTGTCCAGTGATAGCTCAGTTTTGGCTGGGGAGTCACAAATTCCTGAATGATCAACTGGACTTGCCGGCAGTCTGTTCCCCAGAGAACAGCTTGTTGGGATTGGTGAATGACCTGATTCAAACTAAATACGCCAGAATTTTGTATTGACTATTAATGTTTTATGCCAGGAAGGTCATGTTATTGAACTGGAAACCCCCGTCGGTCCCGTCGGTTCAACAGTGGATTCACATTATAGATGTGGCTCTACCAATGTATAGACTAACGTTTATCGCGAGAAGCAAGGAGGAGAAATTTGAGAAGGTTGGGGGGCTCTGGCTGCAAGCAAGACCAGTACCAGATCTAGCATAAGTAAGCATGTCGCTTAGGGAAGAGAGGAAATAGGGTGTCCAATAATCCTAAAAATATGATTAGCAGAATTCAGCCTTGGGTTACAAGGAGGGTTCTCCTCTGTATGCCTCAATAGATGGTATTACATATGAGCGGCCTGGCCGGCCAAATTTTCTCTCCCCAGCTGGGGAGCTGCAGCACTGCGGTGTGTGTGATTGTAGAGTGAATGTGGTCTCAACCCTAGAGCTTCTGACATGAAACAATTCAGTGGGGGGCGATATACTCAGCTTTTTGTTTCTTTGAATACCAATATGTCATGCTGTATATTCCTGAAACGTTCAAATTCTGTATTTGCATATGACATTTTGACGGCACTAGTCTTGAGACCTGCGTGTCTGCTTGTTGATGTTATTCTTTATTTTTTGCTTGGAAAAAATTAAAAATAAAGCCTATAAAAAAAAAGAATGGACAGGACACCCCTTTTCTCTCATGCTGCGGAATCTGCGTCTAGGATTCCAATCAAAATAGGAAAATCCAGGAAAGAAATGGAAAAAAGCATACAAAAATCTGATAGGGATTCAGCATTTTTTTTTTCAGCACAGAAAAATTGTCATTGTGAACGTATCGTCACACCGCCACACATTGTGGTGATGCTGCTGTGATTTGTATGTGGCAAAAAAAAACACATCGAAACACTATATGCAGTTTTTCCAATTTTTTTCTCCATCTAAAACACACCACCGCCTCGATGTCCATTTTTTTTTTTTTAAGTCATGGGGGAGACTCATCTGGAATTAGATTCATGGGAGTTGAGGTTGTCCCCATTTCCTTCAGAGGAGGAGATTGGGACAAGAGGGTGCTACAAAGAGGGACATAGTGGATCTTTGAACTAAAAACGTTTCAACCAAAGGGTCTAAATGAGCAGCTAGTGTATGGCTGTTACATTTTATCCACTGTACAACTCCTTCCACCATGCCTCCTTGCCTCTCCCTTCTCTCTTCCTGCCTTCTCCCTCCTTGTTCGATTTTTGCATAATGTTTTTCACATATACCCATTACGAATTGGGCTTTCATTTCTTTATTTGTCCTTATCAATTTGTGAACCGGATAGTAGGCTGAGAGAAGACTGTTGTCTCAGAACAGCTAAGGCAATGAGATTTATCTCAACTGATAATAATCACTCTATCACCTTCTTTGGAGGCCAATTTCCGGAATCAGCATCCTAGTTGCTATACGCAGCACACAGGAGCCTACACCATGTGGACATTTATATGGGTATATGGCTCTTTTTGTACTTTTGGCCTCAGCTAATGACCATTGCTGAGCCCCTTTCTATACAGTCCCCTGATGATTTGGCTTGTTGCTGAAGAAACACGTTGAAACATTTGTTACCTTTTCTCTGGGGTCTCCCTGCTGTTTCCCTGATGAAGCTGGGCAGTCACAAAGCTCTATAGGGATAAGCAGGGATACCTAGTTATCTTAGTTAATGGCTCAGTGGGGTCGCCCTTGTTAGGGTGAGCGGACTGCTCCCTGAGCAAAAAGTGTGTGTTATTCCCTCATTATCCCAATTACAATGTGCAGATAAAAGGTCCAGAATTAATTTCAAGTGTGCTATTTGCATTTGGAAACTGTTGCTGTCAACTCTCAAGATGAGATCCAAAGAGCTGTCACTATCAGTGAAGCAAGCCATCATTAGGCTGAAAAAACAAAACAAACCCATCAGAGAGATAGCAAAAAGATTAGGCGTGGCCAAAACAACTGTTTGGAACATTCTTAAAAAGAAGGAACGCACCAGTGAGCTCAGCAACACCAAAAGACCAGGAAGACCACAGAAAACAACTGTGGTGGATGACTGAAGAATTCTTTCCCTTCACAACAGTTGGCCAGATCAAGAACACTCTCCAGGAGGTAGGTGTATGTGTGTCAAAGTCAACAATCAAGAGAAGACTTCACCAGAGTGAATACAAAGGATTCACAACAAGATGTAAACCATTGGTGAGCCTCAAAAACAGGAAGGCCAGATTAGAGTTTGCCAAACGACATCTAAAAAAGCCTTCACAGTTCTGGAACAACATCCTATGGACAGATGAGACCAAGATCAACTTGTACCAGAGTGATGGGAAGAGAAGAGTATGGAGAAGGAAAGGAACTGCTCATGATCCTAAGTATACCATCTCATCAGTGAAGCATGGTGGTGGTAGTGTCATGGCGTGGGCATGTATGGCTGCCAATGGAACTGGTTCTCTTGTATTTACTGATGAATTGACTGCTGACAAAGGCAGCAGGATGAATTCTGAAGTGTTTCAGGCAATATTATCAATCAATCACCTGACCTGAATCCGATTGAGCATGCATTTCTCTTGCTGAAGACAAAACTGAAGGGAAAATGCCCCAAGAACAAGCAGGAACTGAAGACAGTTGCAGTAGAGGCCTGGCAAAGCATCACCAGGGATGAAACCCAGCGTCTGGGGATGTCTATGCGTTCCAGACTTCAGGCTGTAATTGACTGCCCCTTAACAAATGGGAGGCACATATGAAAACTGTTGTAATTCCTACACCGTTCACCTGATTTGGATGTAAATACCCTCAAATTAAAGCTGACAGTCTGCAGTTAAAGCATTTCATTTCAAATCCATTGTGGTGGTGTATAGAGCTAAAAATGTTAGAATTGTGTCGATGTCCCAATATTTATGGACCTGACTGTATCTGCAGTAATATATGCAGCACTTAAAAGTGTTAAAGTATATTGTCAGGATTGCTGTTCATACTAATGAGTCCTGTCCATTATGTTAGCTGACAGCGGGGGAATGGGGGCAGTAGGAAAATAAAAAAAAGCTGAGATCTGGACTCTGCTACTCATGTAATACTACAGATAATAGACAGGCAGACTGGAGGTACCTTACTAGCCCCAGCCCCTCACACCGCAGTTGATACACTGCAGCATTCCTAACAATCTTGTCCATGCTAAGGCAGACTCCACTGTGGGGTAGCTTGCTCAGTCACTTCAGTACTTCCCAGCAGAAGGGGGATGAGAACACTTCAAGTAGTATACTGACTCTCAAGGCATCAGTTGGTCCTTATGTTAGGGTTCCTCTTACTCTCTGACTCCCTTCGTCACTTAAAAGGGCTGGTTTCCTCCTCTGCACTGCACTCTCTCTCCTTAGAGCACTGCAGTATCTTAATTTGTTATCCAATAGCACTTACTAGTGGCTGGAAGGTGCCATTGCAGGTCGTATACCTTATAATGAGCAGGGATGGTGCCTCTTCCTTCTGGTCATGCGGTGCTGGAGTTACTGTGCTGCTAGGATTCCTAATGGAGAGGTTCTTTAACCGCTTGCCGTCACGGTAACGCCGATAGGCGTCCGGACTGCAGCGCTTTTCAGGTCTCAGTGACGCCTATTGGCGTCATCTCGTGAGACCTGAGATTTCCTGGGAACGCGCGCTCACAGGAGCGCGCATTCACAGGATTGCGCAGTATTCAAGTTTAACTACAGCCTGCCAGCGCTGGCTGGCAGGCTGTAGGTTTTTAAAAGAACCAATCAAATAGGTATATCAGACGCTATTTTGTAAATAGCATCTGATATACCTGCTACCTGCTCCTCTGGTGGTCCCTTTTGCTTGGATCGACCACCAGAGGACACAGGCAGCTCTGTAAGTAGCACCAAGCACCACACACACATTACGCCCCCCATCACTTATTAATCCCTTATTAACCCCTGATCACCCCATATAGACTCCCTGATCACCCCCCTGTCATTGATCACCCCCCCCGTAAGGGTCCCTTATCACCGCCAGTTAGTTAGGTACTTGTTAGGTAGTTAGCGCCCAGCCCACCGCACCGCAGTCAGTGATTAGTCGCTAATTAGCGTCATCGCTGTTGCTAATCAGCACTAGTACTGTATAGTATCTATAAGTGATCGAGACTGATCGCAATCAGATCTATATCAGTACATTAGGGTCACCTTAGGCTCTACAAAAAACACAGTGTTCGCCCGATCAGGCCTGATCTTGTGCCCACACTTGCGTTCTGTCCGCGCCACCGCAGTGACAGAAATTATTTTTTTCTGATCACTGCAAAAACACTGTAAAATCGCTGCAGCGCTATAAAGATCACTTTTGAGCTTTTTGGATCTTTATTTGCGATCACAGCTTTACTTCGCAAGCACTTCTTTTTACTAGGCAGGTGTGCTCTTTTTCCTGGGTAGTCTCAGAGGAATACCCCCTAAATTTTGTTAGCCCAAAATGTCAAAAAAGGGGTATTCCGCTGAAGAGGCCTACAGGATTCCGGCCCTGATGGATGAAAGTGATGGGGACGCCTCACCCGCTGAATCCAGTGGTTCAGAATATGAACCTGTGAAATCCTAAAGGTACTCATTGGAATTTGGTCCCCTTTGTGCACCTAGGCTGCAAAAAAGTATCACACATGTGGTATCGCCGTACTCAGAAGAAGTAGGGCAATGTGTTTTGGGGTGTATTTTTACATATATCCATACTGTGTGTGAGAAATATCTCTGTAAATGACAAAATGTATACAAAGTTGTCAATTTACTGAGATATTTCTCTCACCCAGCAAGGGAATATGTAAAAATACACCCCAAAACACATTGCCCTACTTCTTCTGAGTACGGCGATACCACGTGTGACAATTTTTTGCAGCCTAGGTGCGTAAAGGGGCCGAAAGTCCAACGAGTACCTTTAGGCTTTACAGGGTTGCTCACAATTTAGCCCCGCCCAAAATGCCAGAACAGTAAACACACCCCACAAATGACCCCATTTCGGAAAGTAGACACCCCAAGGTATTCACTGAGGGGCATAGTGAGTCCATGGGAGATTTTTTTTTTTTGCCAGAAGTTAGCAGAAATGGAAACTTTATTATTATTTTTTTCCTCAGAATGTGTAATTTTCCGCTAACTTGTGAAAAAAAATTAAATCAATTTTTTTTATCAAAGACACAATAAATTCTAACACAAACTTGTATACAAATGTAATTTATATTTGAACAATTTTACCTGAAAAAGTTAAAAATACACTTTTTTTTGAGAAAATTGCGGTCTTTTTTGATTAATATCAGAAAAACGAAAAATCTCAGCAGCAATCAAATACCACCAAAAGAAAGCTGTATTTGTGAGAAGAAAAGGAGGTAAAATTGATTTGGGTGCCAAGTTGCATGACAGAGCAATAAACCGTTAAAGTTGTGAAGTGCCGATTTGTAAAAAAGGGCCTGGTCACTAGGGGGGTATAAACCTGTGGTCCTTAAGTGGTTAAGGTGAGTGTGCTTTCCCACGACCTTAAAACACACAACATCAATTATATTTATCTCCATCTTTTTATTAAAATTAAAATGCACACTCATCCAAGCATGCACATTTATATCAATATCTTATTTTGCTGACATATCTTTTGCTTACAGTTGTAAACCTTGACTTTTTTAACACTAATTCTGTGATCTTTGATGTATGTTTCATAGATAATAAAGAGACAGTTCCAGGTCCTGGCATTTATAGACCTGAGAAATGCATTATTCCAACACATCGGAAGCCACCATCATACTCCATGGGCTCTAGAACGAGATACAGAACCATTGATCAGATACCAGCTCCAAACACATATTCCCTGCCTCCAGTAGTGGGTCCGCGTGTTCCGTTGAAGGCATCTGCACCTGCTTTCAGCCTCTCTGGCAGAATACATCGTGGAGGGCATTCTGAAGATTTGGCTCATACACCTGGTCCAGCTCATTATAAACAAACAAATAATAACCTCTATATGAGAAGAAGTCCTGCATACTCCATGCTTGGGAGGCATCACATTTCAAAAGCAGAATCTGTGGCCCCAGGTCCTGGAGCTCATAGTCCAGAGAAAGTAGTAAATCAGAAGAACAAAGCACCTGCATACTCAATGGGTATTCGACACTCTGAATATATCACTCCTCTTATAATAGAAGTACCAAACTGACTTTCACCATAGAGCGGATATAAAACTGAAATCAAGATAAATCACATTAAACATTTTCTATCTTTATACTATACATTAACATTTTAGCAACCTAATAGTGAATATCAACATAAGAAAGTTAAGGATCTTTGTAACTACTGCACTTAGCATTGTTTACCTTAGCAGTACCTTTACTTGCTAATCCTTAGTTACAGCCTGTAATATACACTGTGTGTTTGTGTGTGTGTGTGTGTGTGTGTGTATATATATATATATATATATATATATATATACACTCACTAAATAATTATTAGGAACACCTGTTCTATTTCTCATTAATGCGATTATCTAGTCAACCAATCACATGGCAGTTGCTTCAATGCATGTAGGGTTGTGGTCCTGGTCAAGACAATCTCCTGAACTCCAAACTGAATGTCAGAATGGGAAAGAAAGGTGATTTAAGCAATTTTGAACGTGGCATAGTTGTTGGTGCCAGACGGGCCGGTCTGAGTATTTCACAATCTGCTCAGTTACTGGGATTTTCACGCACAACCATTTCTAGGGTTTACAAAGAATGGTGTGAAAAGGGAAAAACATCCAGTATGCGGCAGTCCTGTGGGCGAAAATGCCTTGCTGATGCTAGAGGTCAGAGGAGAATGGGCCGACTGATTCAAGCTGATAGAAGAGCAACGTTGACTGAAATAACCACTCGTTACAACCGAGGTATGCAGCAAAGCATTTGTGAAGCCACAACACGCACAACCTTGAGGCGGATGGGCTACAACAGCAGAAGACCCCACCGGGTACCACTCATCTCCACTACAAATAGGAAAAAGAGGCTACAAGTTGCACGAGCTCACCAAAATTGGATTGTTGATGACTGGAAAAATGTTGCCTGGTCTGATGAGTCTCGATTTCTGTTGAGACATTCAAATGGTAGAGTCCGAATTTGGCGTAAACAGAATGAGAACATGTATCCATCATGCCTTGTTACCGCTGTGCAGGCTGCTGGTGGTGGTGTAATGGTGTGGGGGATGTTTTCTGGGCACACTTTAGGCCCCTTAGTGCCAATTGGCCATCGTTTAAATGCCACAGGCTACCTGAGCATTGTTTCTGACCATGTCCATCCCTTCATGACCACCATGTACCCATCCTCTGATGGCTACTTCCAGCAGGATAATGCACCATGTCACAAAGCTTGAATCATTTCAAATTGGTTTCTTGAACATGACAATGAGTTCACTGTACTAAAATGGCCCCCACAGTCACCAGATCTCAACCCAATAGAGCATCTTTGGGATGTGGTGGAACGGGAGCTTCATGCCCTGGATGTGCATCCCTCAAATCTCCATCAACTGCAAGATGCTATCCTATCAAAATGGGCCAACATTTCTAAAGAAGGCTATCAGCACCTTGTTGAATCAATGCCATGTAGAATTAAGGCAGTTCTGAAGGCAAAAGGGGTCCAACACCGTATTAGTATGGTGTTCCTAATAATTCTTTAGGTGAGTGTGTATATATATATATATATATATATATATATACATACATACATATATATACACACACACACACACACACATATATAACATCAACTTTTTGGCAGGTTCCTAACAATTTACTTGGACTGATATATAATTTTATTGTACACTGCCTGGTATAAAGACTACACAGTCATTTTTTTGGGTGATGACCACCAACATTTTTATTGATAAATGGTCTTCAAGAGTAGGCCAGTATACATCATATATGATAAAACTGGAACTCTGGTATAAAAAAGGGAGGGTCTTCGCAAAGAGGTGGACTTTCACTGAAGTTTCACTGATTCTTCCCAGTATGCAAATTATAAGAAAACGCAGGACATCCTGTCCAGACTTTGTCAGCAAACAATTATGGGAAATTTAAAGGATTACTGTATTTTCAGCAAATCGTGCTTAAATCAATAGTACAAGTGGATGTAAGAAACTTTGTAGTATATCTTATCAGAGAAAATTCTTCTTGCTTTACTTATCAGACGTTTTGGGCAGTCATAATAACAAGCCAAGTAGCTTCTCTGTGAGCTAGATAGGGGAGCAGCAAATGAGGAAGTCGCGGCACTCAGATGGATCAGTATTAAAATTCTTGTGGCAACGTTTCGACCAAATGTCTTTATCAAGCACAGTACAACAACAGTATAGTGAACACTTAAATACCTCCCCTTGGCCTCACATTGGCCACAATTAAGACATACCCTTTTAACCCTCTATGTACATTCCATCACATTCCAAGCATATAGTGTATATCCTCATTAGTTCGTTTACTAAAGTCTTTGCCTACCGTGCCTCCATGCTGCAGGAGCCCCGCCTGGACTTACATCGTTCCAGTGTATTAACACATTGTACATTTCATCACCTGGCGTCTCTCAGTTGCAACTGCGCTAGCGCCAGTAACGTCACTTCTGCCCTTATGCTTCCACTTCCGCCAGTCCTTCTGTCATGTCACGGAGTTCCCGATCACATGACTGACCATCCATGGTGACGCATTGTCACCTGATTGTAGGTTACTAAGCTACCGGAAGCCAGGCACTGACGATATACATACAGCTTCTGGAAGAGATCCTGCTGAAACACAATGTGGGCGATCCAGAGCACACCAGAGTATGACCATTCATTCCAGTATTTTAAGTTGCATATTTTACCATACCATACACGGAGCACTGTAACCTGGGAGTTATCGCTGTCATTCAGGGTCCATTTTTATCATATCATATTTCATTTTTCATTTCTCATTTCTGAGTGGATCACATGGTGTTAATCTAGAGCGCTGTTTGGCATTATCCATCATTCAAACTACTGCCGGTGTATAGACCATAAGCTCCAGGAGAGTCAGCCCCCATGGCCACCCAGCCCTGTAATCACATTCATTCTTACGGGATCTGGGGAGTGGGGGGCTATACTCCAGTAATTGGATAAGCCCTCTCCCTTACCCCTTTTCCCTTCCTTTAGTTTTTTTATGGATAAATCTGCCATTACATTAACCAGCTCAATCACCATATCACTCAGTTCACATTACTGTTTATCCTTAAAATGACAGCAGCAAACTCCCCCCGGTCACAGTCCCCGGATATTGAAACCAATTTCTTCGGTATACATCTGGACAGCGTCACATTACCTTCCAGAGGATCACCTAATGGGCTTATTCACTCCACTGGTAAACTTTTATGAATTCCAGGTACGGTTCTCACACAGCATGAGCACGGCTGCATCTAAGGGTAAAAATAGAAAAAATATGTACATAAAAAATGAGGATACATAAAACTAAAGTGATATAGTACATGAACAGGGGGTCAAATTATATAAAAGAAGGAAAACACACATATGGCTATTAGCCAGGTGTGTAAATAGCACATCTTGATCTGGGGTTCAGAAGAGTGAGCCAACCTTAAATTCCCTATTCAGACCTTTTGGCTCCATGGTCTCTAATCCATAGATCCACCGCATGTCATGGAACCATGAACCAGACGTACAACAAGAGATAAGTGGAAATAAGAAGGCTTTATTGAAAATCACGCTGTAAGGCAGAAGTCCAAACGGATGGCTAAACCGAAGCAGGGTCTTGCGAAGCCAGAGGTCAGGAACCAGAAGGGTAGTCAGACGAAGCCTGGATCAGGAACCAGCAGGGTAGTCAGACGAAGCCAGGATCAGGAACCAGAAGCAGCAGCAGTCTTAGAAGCATGTGAACACAGGAGGACCAAGCAAGGAACTGAAGCCACAGACCTCCTATATATATGAGCTAGGCATCCAGCTCCTCCCAGTGGGAAGGAGAAGCCGCAGGGTGGGAGGCTACAAGAAACCCAGAAACCAAGATGGCCGCCAGCACATGTCAAACAAAGGAGAACAGCAAGAAGGTAAGACCATGACAGTACCTCCCCCTCAAGGGCCCCTCCTCCGCGGAGTAAAGAACGGTTTCTGAGGGAAGCGTGCGTGGAAGGCTCGGAGCAAGGCAGGAGCATGGACATGTGCGGAGGGAACCCAGGAACGCTCCTCTGGACCATAACCACGCCAATGGACCAAAAACTGCACCCGACCGCGGACCAGGCGTGAGTCCAGGATATTGCTCACCTCATACTCCTCACGATTGCCCACTTGGACCGGACGAGGCCGAGGAACCGAGGAAGTGAAACGATTACACACCAGTGGCTTCAACAGGGAGACATGAAACACGTTGGAGATCCGCATGCCAGGAGGAAGCGCAAGGGCATAGGCTACCGGGTTTACCCTGCGAAGCACTCGGAAGGGACCAACAAAGCGAGGCACCAGCTTGGGAGTGGGCACTCGAAGGTTGAGGTTGCGGGTGGACAACCATACGCGGTCTCCGACCTGGTAGGAAGGAGCGGGCGCTCGTCTGCGATCAGCCTGGAGTCTCTGGCGCTGCGCAGAGACCTCAAGGGACCTCTGGATCTGTACCCAAGAAGCACGTAGGACGGAAAGGTGATCCTCCACAGCCGGAATATCCTGGGGAGAGAATACCTCCGGTAACACGGCAGGTTGGAACCCATAATTGGCCATGAAGGGAGACGTCCCAGAGGAAGAGTTCACCGCCGTGTTCCTGGCAAACTCAGCCCAAGGCAGGAGGTCAACCCAATTGTCTTGGTGATCGGAGACATAGCAACGAAGGAATTGCTCCAAGGCCTGATTGGATCGTTCTGCGGCCCCATTGGACTGAGGGTGGTAGGCCGAGGAGAAAGAGAGATGAATCCCCAACTGGGAGCAAAAGGCGCGCCAGAACCTGGACACAAACTGACTCCCCCGATCCGACACAATCTCCTTGGGCAAACCGTGCAACCGGAAGACCTCCCTGGCAAAAATCGTGGCCAACTCTTGTGCAGAGGGTAACTTCTTGAGAGGAACACAGTGGCACATTTTGGAAAACCGATCCACAATCATGAGAATGACCGTATGGCCTCGGGATGCAGGGAGGTCCACAATGAAATCCATCCCCAGGTGTGACCATGGACGCTCCCCGGTGGCTATGGGTTGCAAAAGGCCCAACAGAAGGTGCCGAGGGGACTTACTCTGGGCACAAACGGAGCATGCCGCTACATATGCGGCGATGTCGGAACGTAGAGAAGGCCACCAGAACAGACGTGAAACAGCCCAGGACAGCTGATTCTTTCCAGGATGCCCCGCGGCCTTGGAGTTATGGTAGGTTCGCAACAACCGAGTGCGCAACTCCTCAGGCACAAAACATCTGCCGTTGGGTCTCCCAGAGGGAGCACCAGATTGAGCCGCCAAAATCTGCTCACCCAGGGGAGAGGTCAGGCTGGTGCGAATGGCGGCCAGGATCTGATTCGGAGGTATGACCGAAGTCGGAATCGACTCCTCCCCGGACAGCTCGGAGTACTGCCGTGATAAGGCATCCGCTCTGATGTTCTTGGAACCGGGTAGGTAGGAGACCACGTAATTAAAACGTGACAAGAACAGAGCCCATCTGGCCTGACGTGGTGTCAATCTCTTGGCCTCAGAGAGGTAGGTCAGATTCTTGTGGTCCGTCAGGATGAGAACCGGAACCACCGAGCCCTCGAGCAAGTGCCTCCATTCTTTAAGGGCCTGCACGATGGCCAATAGCTCCCTGTCACCAATCTGATAGTTGCACTCCGCGGAAGACAGTTTCCGGGAGTAAAACCCACAAGGAAGCAGAGGACCCTCTGGTGTTCTACGCTGAGACAGAAGGGCGCCTACTCCCGTCTCAGACGCGTCCACCTCGAGGACAAAAGGCAACCCAGGGTTGGGATGCGACAGAATCGGAGCCGACACAAAGGCGGACTTTAGAGCCTCAAAAGCTCGGATGGCCTCGAGCGGCCAGACCTGGGGATTACTGCCCTTCCTGGTCAGATCCGTGAGAGGCTTGGCTAGCATGGAAAAGTCCCTGATGAACTTCCGATAATAATTGGCGAAGCCCAAAAAGCGCTGCAGGGCACGAAGACCACTGGGCTGGGGCCACTGTAAGACAGCCGAAACCTTCTCAGGATCCATGGAGAACCCCTCAGCGGGAATGATGTAACCTAAGAAGGTTACCTGGGATCGGTGAAATTCGCATTTCTCAAGCTTACCGAACAGCTTGTTCTCTCGTAACCGTTGCAACACTCGTCTGACATCCAGAATGTGGGCCTCCATGGATTCAGAATATACCAAGATGTCATCCAAATAGACCACCACACACTGCTGCAACAGGTCACGGAAAACATCGTTGATGAATTCCTGGAAGACTGCGGGCGCATTGCACAACCCAAAGGGCATAACCAAGGATTCATAATGACCGGTCCTGGTGTTAAACGCGGTCTTCCACTCATCGCCCGCCTTGATCCTTACCAGGTTATATGCCGCCCTCAGGTCGAGTTTGGTAAAGACCGTGGCCCCTTTGAGGCGATCGAACAGCTCGGAAATCAAGGGTATCGGGTAAGCGTTCTTGATCGTGATGCGATTGAGACCCCTGTAATCGATGCAAGGCCTCAACTCACCGCCCTTCTTTTTCACAAAGAAAAATCCAGCCCCTGCCGGGGACGAGGATTTGCGAATGTGTCCGCGTGAAAGCGCCTCCCTCACGTACTCCTCCATGGCCTCATTCTCCGCTACCGACAGTGGATAGACCTTGCCACGAGGAGGAACGGCACCAGATTGTAACTCTATGGCACAATCGTATGGGCGGTGCGGAGGTAGGGCAACCGCACGCACCTTATCGAATACATCCCGGTACTCCTCGTATTCAGGAGGCAACAGAGAGTCCGAGGAAGTACACAGCAACTTGACAGACCCATGGATGCAACTAGCCCCACACTGCGGTGACCACGAGAGGATCTCGGCCGATCTCCAATCGAAAGTCGGATTATGCTTCTGGAGCCAGGGGTACCCCAAGACCACCGAGTAGTGTGGAGACGAAATAACCTGGAGACAGACCGACTCTCTGTGAACGGCACCAATGGCCATCCCCACTGGAAGGGTCTCATGAGTCACGTGTGGCGGCAGAAGGGGTCTGCCGTCTATCGCCTCAAGAGCCAGTGGGGAACCTCGAAGCTGCAGAGGAATGGAATTGGCGGCAGCGAACACACTATCAATGAACAAACCACCAGCACCAGAGTCCACCAACGCCTGGGTCGTCACCGAGCCCCCGACCCAGGAGAGGACAACAGTAATCAGTGGTTTGTCAACACGGGAAACCGGGGACGAGGAGACTCCACCCAAGATCTGCCCCCGACAGGATCTCAGGTGCGAGCGTTTCCCGGACGGTTCGGGCATGCCAACCGAAAATGCCCACCGAGACCACAGTACATGCATCGGCCCTCGCGTCTCCGGAGTACCCTCTCCCCCTCGGACAGGCGCGCAAACCCCAGCTGCATGGGTTCACCCCCAGACAAGTCATCCCCAGGAGGCGTGGGAGGAGAGGGAGGCACGGGTGGGACAGCAAACGTAGGCGCCAATCTGTTAGAAGACCTCCGCAGGCTCTCCTTAAAGGAAGGTCTCTCCCTGAGTCTGGTGTCAATCAAAATCAGGAAAGAAATAAGAGACTCGAGCTCCACTGGTAGGTCCTTAGCTGCAACCTCATCCTTCAAGGCATCCGAGAGACCATGAGAGAAAGCAGCAACCAGAGCCTCATTATTCCAGCCCACCTCTGCTGCCAGGGTACGAAACTCAATGGCGTATTCAGCTACGGATCGTGAACCCTGTCTGATGGACATAAGGAGCTTCGCAGCAGAGGCAGCACGAGCCGGCACATCGAATACCTTCCGAAGAGAAGCAACAAAACCGGAAAACTCGGCAACCACCGGATTGTTGTTCTCCCATAAAGGGCTGGCCCAGGCCAAGGCCTTGTCCGAGAGCAGCGAGATCAAGAAGCCCACCTTTGATCTCTCAGTAGGAAAGGCATGTGGCAGCAACTCGAAATAAATGCCCACCTGGTTAAGGAAACCTCGGCACTGAGTTGGCTCTCCCCCAAAGCGCTGTGGAAGGGGGGCAGAACCGGTCATACCCCGAAACACCGCAGGCGCAGCAACAGGTGTCGGGGTAGACTCTGGCACAACAACCGGAGCGGCAGTAGGAGCGGGCCCAGGAGCGACAACCGACCCATCGGCAACGGAAGCTAAATGAGCCGTGCGTTCAAGCAGGGTTTGCAACGCCACAGCGAACCGACCCAACAGGTGATCCTGCTGATCAAGTCTGGCAACCAGCGTAGGTAGCGAGGATGGCCCTGTACCGTCAGAATTCATGGCTTGGTCCTAATGTCATGGAACCATGAACCAGACGTACAACAAGAGATAAGTGGAAATAAGAAGGCTTTATTGAAAATCACGCTGTAAGGCAGAAGTCCAAACGGATGGCTAAACCGAAGCAGGGTCTTGCGAAGCCAGAGGTCAGGAACCAGAAGGGTAGTCAGATGAAGCCTGGATCAGGAACCAGCAGGGTAGTCAGACGAAGCCAGGATCAGGAACCAGAAGCAGCAGCAGTCTTAGAAGCATGTGAACACAGGAGGACCAAGCAAGGAACTGAAGCCACAGACCTCCTATATATATGAGCTAGGCATCCAGCTCCTCCCAGTGGGAAGGAGAAGCCGCAGGGTGGGAGGCTACAAGAAACCCAGAAACCAAGATGGCCGCCAGCACATGTCAAACGAAGGAGAACAGCAAGAAGGTAAGACCATGACACCGCAGCTCTTTCTTTTTTAACAACTTCTCCCTATCACCACCCCTCCTCAACACAGGGACACTATCTATGATCCTAAATCTAAGTTGGGAAACATTATGCCTATATTTCCAAAAATGCTCTAGTACCGGTAACTCGACCTCATCCTCACAATCCTGATTTTGCTGACTTTTTCTTTTTTAACTAATAGCTTGCGTATTGTGTACCTATGTTGGTTTATTCTTTTTTTGCATGGCTGCGTCATCTCACCAATGTAGAGAAGGCCACACGGGCACTGCAAACTATAAATAACAAACTCTGTATTACACGTGTAATGTCCCCTGATGTCATATTTTCTCCCAGTTCTTGTGTGGAAGAACGAGTCACCCTTGATTAGGCTGCAGCAATTGCAGCAGCCCAAGCAAGGGTAACATCCCCTTCTTCCATCCTCTTTCTTTTTAATTTTTACATCTGCCGACGTCAGACTGTCCCTGAGGTTTTTTGGTCTCTTATATGACATTAGCGGGGGAGATTGAAATTCAATTACCTTCGGAAAGGACTGTCCCAATATATGCCAGTTCTGCCTTAGTACATCGGAGATCTTATTACTCATTTTAGTATAAGTAGAAACAAATGGGATTCGACTAGCCTTTTGCTCTTTACTTTTCTCTGTTATATTTAATAACTGCTGTCGATCTTGATTTCTCACTTTTCAAGGTGTCGATCTATCAACTTTTTGGGATATTTCCTGTCCCTAAACCTTTGTCCCATTCTTTGTAACCTGTCCTCTACCATACTCTCATCCGATACTATCCTTCTTGCCCGTAAAAATTGGCTCAGAGGCAGGGATTCTACTGTCCTTTTTGGGTGTGCACTGTCAAAACAAAGCATGCTATTCTTGTCCGTTGGCTTAATGAATAGGTTGGTTTCAAGTTTACAGTCCCTAACATAGACCATCGTATCTAAGAATTGTAAAGATTCTGCCAAATACACTATGGTGAACTTTAGCTGATCATGCAGCGGATTCACAAAGTTATAGAAACCCTGTAACTCTACCTCCGTACCATTCCAAATGAGGAAAATGTCATCTATATACCTCATCCACCCCCTCACATTCGTAAAGAAGGTGGATGGGTATATAGATGACTCCTCTAAATTGGACATGTATATATTTGCATATGTCGGGGCCACGTTGGACCCTATCGCGGTGCCCCGACATTGCTCATAATACACATCTTCAAACAGGAAGTAATTATTGTACAGTAAAATTTCAAGAAGGGAGATTAAAAAGGACTTAATTTCAAGCCCAAAATCGGATCTCTCCAGGGCCCACTTCACTGCCTCTAGCCCCAGCTCATGATCGATACTGGTATATAGGCTAGTGACGTCAAATGACACCAATAGATCTCCCTCCTGAAATTCCAATATCGCAAGTTTGGATAAAAAATCTGTAGTGTCCCTGACATAGGATCTGGCCTCCATTGCATATGATCTAAGAACTTTATCAAGGAATGTAGCGGCATTTGAGAACACAGATCCTATGCCAGACACTATAGGACATCCTGGTGGGTCCTTTAGCCCTTTATGTATCTTTGGGAGGGTATACAAGAGAGGAGTCACTGGGTTCTGTGGAACAAGATAGGTATGTAGATTCGCATCAATAAGATCATTTGCAAAAGCATTATCTGCCAATAACCTAATCTTACGCATAATGGCCCATTTTGGGTCCTGACTTAGGGGTTTATAAACTTCCCTTTTTTCTACTTGTCTCATCACCTCAGCTTAATACCTATCTGTATCCATCACCACAGTGGCTCCTCCCTTGTCTGCCTTTTTGATGGTAATTTCCCTTCTATTTTTTAATGCCGTCAGTGCCACTTTCTCACCCCTAGTCAGATTGGTGATATTGGCACCCACTCTAGTTCTCTTTAGTTTCTCTATCCCCAATCTGATGAGGGAGACAAAGGTCTCTATGGCCTTATTATATATAGGCGGCTGAAAGTCACTCTTTAGAAAAAGACCCACATTCTTAAGTGATAACATTTCCTTTTTTACATTTACATTCTCTGGTGATATATTCTCACTAAAATGCACTTTAGCTTAATCCGTCTGAAGAAATTATGTAGGTCCATTTCTACCTGGAACCAATCAATCTCAGCCTCAGGGCTGAAAGAAAGTCCCCTGTTAATGAGTGTCATTTCATCATGAGATAACTCATAGGAGGAAATATTTACCACCAAAGTAGTATTCAGTCCCTCTTTCATTTCCTTTGATATCTGGCTCCCGTCGGTGGTCTCTTCGATCGGGTGACTCTCCCCATTTCTTCTCCTTTGTCTCCAGTGTTGGCATTTTCTTCCCCCTCTCCTTGTGTTCCTCTTGTTCTTTCTCCTAAAAAAGCTTCACTTTGCTCCCCTGAAGATTCCGTACCCGTCAAATTTCCACGATTCGCTCTCGGTGTCTGCATCTTATACCGTCTTTGGGTCCTTGCATACATATTCTATTTATTAAAAGAAATGACTGGGCACACCCGAGATATTTGTAGCTAGTATTTATTAAGAATATTCGAAATGATTAAGAAATAGATCTAAAAAATGGAGATGTATAGTACCGAAGTAAAACTTAAATCACTGTTACACTAATAAGCAGCATACAAGGTAAAAATTCAGCGTATTGGTGATTGGGATGATGCTGAAGTGGTCACCTGCGATAGTATA
The DNA here is from genome assembly GCF_014858855.1 of Bufo gargarizans. Taxonomy (NCBI): domain Eukaryota; kingdom Metazoa; phylum Chordata; class Amphibia; order Anura; family Bufonidae; genus Bufo; species Bufo gargarizans. The sequence goes on from NC_058080.1 coordinate 368,993,722, forward strand.
TCAGACCCGACAGCCTCAATCCATTCTCAGCATAGGCAGAAAAATGATTGCATAAGATATAGACTACATCTAATCAAATTACAATGGTAAAACAATATATTGGCGGTAAAAAGAGTGATCTAGTGAAGGTGGGGTAAAATCAGATACCAATAAAATGTATTGTAAATCAGGTATCCATAAGGTAAAATGGAAATTCGTTTATCCTGAAGGTTTCCGAATGTCCAACTGGGGATAGAGAAACTAAAGAGAACTAGAGTGGGTGCCAATATCACCAATCTGACTAGGGGTGAGAAAGTGGCACTGACGGCATTAAAAAAAATAGAAGGGAAATTACCATCCTGAAGGTTTCCGAATGTCCAACTGTACCAAGGTACCTTGGTACAGTTGGACATTCGGAAACCTTCAGGATAAACGAATTTCCATTTTACCTTATGGATACCTGATTTACAATACATTTTATTGGTATCTGATTTTACCCCACCTTCACTAGATCACTCTTTTTACCGCCAATATATTGTTTTACCATTGTAATTTGATTAGATGTAGTCTATATCTTATGCAATCATTTTTCTGCCTATGCTGAGAATGGATTGAGGCTGTCGGGTCTGATATACTATCGCAGGTGACCACTTCAGCATCATCCCAATCACCAATACGCAGAATTTTTACCTTGTATGCTGCTTATTAGTGTAACAGTGATTTAAGTTTTACTTCGGTACTATACATCTCCATTTTTTAGATCTATTTCTTAATCATTTCGAATATTCTTAATAAATACTAGCTACAAATATCTCGGGTGTGCCCAGTCATTTCTTTTATATTCCTGTTTCTCCTAGCAGCGGGGTGACGCTGCTTAACTGAGAGCACCCTGTTTGGTGCATCAGCCATTCTGTGCATCTAACTAATATATTATTATTATATTCTATTTATTGTTGTCATTTTATAGATGTTGCCTTTACTGTAATCGTCCTGGTCTCTACTCCACTTTTGCCTTTTAGTTATTTCTATATTCTCACGGTATTTCCGTAAATCTTGCTCCATCCGTTCCTTTATCAACTAATGAGTAGTGCTGACCTGATTTTTCTTTTGTGCTAGATAGGGGAGCAGTATCTCCTTTTCTTTGTGAGCAGTGTATGGGGAGACATAAATACAGCTAGTCTCCATCCACCAGCTTAGGGACAACTGAGAATTAGATATGCAGCCTACAGAGGGAAAAACTGCTAAAGATTCCATATACAAGTCATATAATGGATAGAAATAGTGCATATTCCTCATGCACATACACAACAGCTCATTCTGAATAGTTATGTGAAACTACAAGTGTGCTTTAAGGTAAGAAGCCTGCAAAATTGAGAATGCAGCTGTGCTTTAACACATTTAGCCTAAGATAGAGATTGGAATATATTTATAAAGTAACTCAATATTTTATGTTGCCTAATTCCATATAAACTCATAAGTGAACATAACGCTGAGAGTGAACTTGCAACTAATAAATGTTTACAAAAAAAATGGCAGCCGCTGTGACCAGTAAGCGGAAACCAGCAGGCACCTGGTAAGCGTCAGAACAGTAGTATGGGGATTGGTTAGGTTAGTTATGTTTGTTTTATTTTACTTTATTTGGACCTATTCTGCCCCTTATTTAATTTTTTTTTATCCAAACAGAAAACCCCTTTAAAAAGGCTTTTACACAGGACTGATTATAACAGTAGCAATATGGGGTACTGCTCATGGGTGGGGCACCTAGTTGTCTAGGGGAGGCAGGAAGTTTGTCTTCATTACATCTCGCACCTGAAGTACTTAGCATCCTTGTACATATAGGTGAAACTCAAAAAATTAGAATATTGTGCAAAATTTCATTTATTTCAGTAATGCAACTTAAAGGGAATCTGTCACCTGGTTTGAGCATATTAAGGTGTTACTACTGCCATGTACAATAAAATACCTTATTTCTTGCTGTAGTCTTTGTTTTTTGTTTCATGGTTTCATTAGCGATAAAATCCACTTTTTATGTTATGCAAGCAAATGACCAAGGTGCCCAAAAGGAAGTTATTATCCTAATCTGGAGCCCAGGAACTCCCCCGTACAGTGCCCAGCCCGCCTTCCTTTACATTTGCATAACATAAAAAGTGGATTTTATCGTTAATGAAACCATGAAACAAAACATGAAGACTACAACAAGAAATAAGATATTTTATTGTACATGGCAGTAATAACACCTTAATATGCTCAAACCGGGTGACAGATTCCCTTTAAAAGGTGAAACTAATATATGACACTCATTACATGCAAAGTGAGATATTTCAAGCCTTTATTTGTTATAATTTGGATGATTATGGCTTACAGCTTATGAAAACCCCAAAGTCACAATCTCAGAAAATTTGAATATTGTGAAAAGGTTCAGCATTCTAGGCTCAAAGTGTCACTCTAGTCAGCTAATTAATCCATAACACCTGCAAAAGGTTCCTGAGCCTTTAAATTGTCTCTCAGTCTGGTTCAGTAGGAATCGCAATCATGGGAAAGAGTGTGGATCTGACAGTTGTGCAGAAAACCATCATTGACACCTTCCAGCAGGGATGACCGCAGCATGGAGAGGATTGTCAGGAAAAGGCCATTCATAAGTGTTGAGGACTTTCACAAGGAGTGGACTGAAGCTGGAGTTAGTGTATCAAGAGCCACCACACACAGACGGATCCTGGACATGGGCTACAAATGTCGTATTCCTCTTGTCAAGCCTCTCTTGAACATGAAACATCAGAAGGGTCTTAACTGGGCTAAAGAAGAAAAGAACTGGTCTGTTGCTCAGTGGTCCAAAGTCATCTCTTCTGATGAGAGCAACTTTTGCATCTCATTTGGAAACCAAGGACCCAGAGTCTGGTGGAAGAATGGAGAGGCACACAATGCAAGATGCTTCAGTGTTCAGAAGTCCAGTGTGAAGTTTCTACAGCCTGTGTTCATTTGAGGAGCCATGTCATCTGCTGGTGTTGCTTGGTCCACTGTGCTTCATTAAGTCCAGAGTCAACACAGCCGTCTACCAGGAGATTTTGGAGCACTTCATGCTTCCTTCCGCAGACTAGCTTTAAGGAAATAGTGACTTCATTTTCCAGCAGGACTTGGCACCTGCCCACACTGCCAAAAGTACCAAAAACCGGTTCAATGACCATGTGTCACGGCTGACGGTGGGGGAAACCCCCAGCCGTGCGGTACCCGTAGATGTTGGGTCGCTGCAAGGCCAGGACCACAGGATCAGGGAGCAGGTCACCTCCTAAAGTCTCCCTGATCTGACCCTAACTCCTAACCTGCATGGGCCGACCTTTAGGGTAGGAGGACCCATGCGCTGGAACCTCGGGTCCCTACTATCCCTCCGCAGGTCCCTAGGCTAGGAGCTGGATAGACTACCTGTTCCTCCAGAACACGGAGGAACAGGAGCCTAGAAACGCCAAGCTGGTAAATAAGGGGAAACCAATACACCTTATGGCAGTGGCAGGTATGTGGAACTACTACCTCACCTACCTGCCATAAACACACAGCCCGGAACCCATGCAAAAGTGCTGTCTGTCTAACAACCACAGAAAAGACAACAGCACACAACATACATCACACGGGGAACCAGGGAACCATAAGGTGCAACAAACCAGCAACCACATACACATAAACATAACATCCCATAACATTAAAGGAGCTGCAGGAATATCTGGCAAGTAAGTATGGTACATGTGACAACAACAATCTCCTGTATTCTTCATATGTATGGGCTATGGGATAGAGTGGCAAGTCAAAACCCCTTTTCCTATGAAGAAAAACATCCAAGACAGGCTACATTTTGCAAAAACACATCTGAAGTCTCCCAAAAGCACGTGGGAAAAGGTGTTATGGTCTGATGAAACCAAGGTTGAACTTTTTGGCCATAATTCCAAAAGATATGTTTTGTGCAAAAACAACACTGTGCATCACCAAAAGAACACCATACCCACAGTGAAGCATGGTGGTCGCAGGATCATGCTTTGGGGCTGTTTTTCTTCAGCTGGAACTGGGGCCTTAGTTAAGCTAGATGGAATTATGAACAGTTCCAAATACCAGTCAATATTGGCACAAAACCTTAAGGCTTCTGCTAGAAAGCGGAACATCTTTCAGCATGACAACAACCCAAAGCATACATCCAAATCAACAAAGGAATGGCTTCCTAGGTCCCTAGGCTAGGAGCTGGATAGACTACCTGTTCCTCCAGAACACGGAGGAACAGGAGCCTAGAAACGCCAAGCTGGTAAATAAGGGGAAACCAATACACCTTATGGCAGTGGCAGGTATGTGGAACTACTACCTCACCTACCTGCCATAAACACACAGCCCGGAACCCATGCAAAAGTGCTGTCTGTCTAACAACCACAGAAAAGACAACAGCACACAACATACATCACACGGGGAACCAGGGAACCATAAGGTGCAACAAACCAGCAACCACATACACATAAACATAACATCAGACAAGGTAACAAAGGTTTTACTAACAAGGTTTTATGACCAGAAGGTTGGTCCTCACCAGGCAGATGGAGGAGACAGGAGGCTGCTCCAGCCAGCATGGCTGAGAGCAACCTACTGAAGCCTGCAGGAGTCTCAGGCTATATAGGCCGAAAGGCCACACCCACCAGTCAACCACACCCAGTGACAACACACACACTGGGAAGGGAGTTAACCCTTCCTACACCACAGAAGGGAAAACACCAACTAAAAGGGGAATAGCACACACACTCACTCACCTGTCACCGCTGGCAACGGCATGCGTGGCCACCGTGTCCTGCAGAACAACCAGCAGGCAGAGACCCAGCCACCACATGCACAACACCAGACGTTGCCGCGGACAACCACAGGTGAAGGGAGGTGTCCAAGTGCATACAACCTCGTGCACAACAAACAGACCAGGAAGTGCACACAAACACAGACGAAGGACGTGCACACCAAAACACGATGCCAAGGGCAACCGCACGCATGCCTGTTATTCGCGGCAACCGCACCTGAGGCAAACCACTAAGTGCCCCCAGCTGCGGTTGCGACAACACCAGACCGCGGATAACTGCATGCGGCTCCCAAGGAGTCACGACCATGACCAGGGGTCGTGACACCATGGGATTACTGTGCTTGATTGGCCAGCAAACTCACCTGACCGGAACCCCATAGAGAATCTATGGGGCATTGCCAAGAGGAAGATGAGAGACAGGAGACCGAACAATGCAGAAGAGCTGAAGGCTGCTATTGAAGCATCCCGGTCTTCCATAACACCTCAGCAGTGCCATAGGCTGATAGCATACATGCCACGCTGCATTGAGGCAGTAATTGATGCAAAAGGGGCCCAAACCAAGTACTGAGTACATATGCATGATTATACTTTTCAGAGGTCCTACATTTTTATATTTAACATCCTTATTTTGTTATTGATTTCATGTAATATTCTAATTTTCTGAGATTGTGAATTTAGGGTTTTCATAAGCTGTAAGCCATAATCATCCACATTATAACAAATAAAGGCTTGAAATATCTCGCTTTGCATGTAATGAGTCTATCTCATATATTAGTTTCACCCTTTAAGTTTCATTACTGAAATAAATGAACTTTTGCACAAATATTTTCGAGTTTCACCTGTACTATTCTATGTATGTGTAAAATGTATCCAATGAGTGTGTTGTATGTACAGTGTATATTAAAAGTCTACACTCCCCTGTTAAAATGTCAGGTTTCTGTGCTGTAAAAAAATGTGACAAAGATACATAATTTCTGAACTTTTTCCACCTTTAATGTGACCTATAAACTGTACCACTCAATTGAAAAACAACCTGAAATCTTTTAGGTGGAGGGAAGAAAAAAATAATAATAATGTGGTTGCAAAAGTGTGCACACCCTATTATATAGTTAAATATGAGTCAGCATACACCTGCCATCATTTAAAGTGCCTCTGATTAACCCCAAATAAAGTTCAGCTGCTCTAGTTGGTCTTTCCTGAAATTTTCTTAGTCGCATTCCACTGCAAAAGCCATGGTCCACAGAGAGCTTCCAAAGCATCAGAGGGATCTCATTGCTAAAAGGTATCAGTCAGGAGAAGGGTACAAAAGAATTTCCAAGGCATTAGATATACCATGGAGCACAGTGAAGGCAGTCATCATCAAGTGGAGAAAATATGGCACAACAGTGACATTAACAAGAACTAGACGTTCCTCCAAAATTGATGAAAAGACCAGAAGAAAACTGGTCTGGGAGGCTGCCAAGAGGCCTACAGCAACATTAAAGGAGCTGCAGGAATATCTGGCAAGTAAGTATGGTACATGTGACAACAACAATCTCCTGTATTCTTCATATGTATGGGCTATGGGATAGAGTGGCAAGTCAAAACCCCTTTTCCTATGAAGAAAAACATCCAAGACAGGCTACATTTTGCAAAAACACATCTGAAGTCTCCCAAAAGCACGTGGGAAAAGGTGTTATGGTCTGATGAAACCAAGGTTGAACTTTTTGGCCATAATTCCAAAAGATATGTTTTGTGCAAAAACAACACTGTGCATCACCAAAAGAACACCATACCCACAGTGAAGCATGGTGGTCGCAGGATCATGCTTTGGGGCTGTTTTTCTTCAGCTGGAACTGGGGCCTTAGTTAAGCTAGATGGAATTATGAACAGTTCCAAATACCAGTCAATATTGGCACAAAACCTTAAGGCTTCTGCTAGAAAGCGGAACATCTTTCAGCATGACAACAACCCAAAGCATACATCCAAATCAACAAAGGAATGGCTTCACCAGAAGAAGATTAAAGTTTTGGAATGGCCCAGCCAGAGCCCAGACCTGAATCTGATTGAAAATCTGTGGGGTGATCTGAAGAGGGCTATGCACAGGAGATGCCCTCGCAATCTGACAGATTTGGAGTGTTTTTGCAAAGAAGAGTGGATAAATCTTGCCAAGTAAAGATGTGCCATGCTGAAAGACTAATATCCAAAAAGACTGAGTGCTGTAATTAAATCAAAAGGTGCTTCAACAAAGTATTCGTTTTTTTTTAAAGGCTTTATTTTTCAATTTTCACAGAAATAAAGAAACTTTAAATAGGGGAACAACCCCCTCAACAAGGTGTAACCTCGAACATCACATTCAGTTGACAGGCAAAATAATAGGATTACATATAGATAATTTGTGGTCAAGGCTCCGGGGGAGCGCTGGCCGAAGGTGGAGAACTGGAGATGTGGAACCTAACTTGGCTAGTGGTGTGCCTTTAGCCATGTAACGCGGGTGAGCCAGAAAAGGGGGCTAACCCAGGGAGTCTGAGCTTGGAGCGAGACTGGAGATGAGGGAGGGTAGGGTGGGGCACCACGCGATGCCGACGTCTGATGGATGCAGCGAGGGAAGGTTAAGTACCCTATGCCCCTCCCACAAATGCAGGCTGGAAAACCAGCCTGCTGTACTTGTGGTCAAGGCTCCGGGGGAGCGCTGGCCGAAGGTGGAGAACTGGAGATGTGGAACCTAACTTGGCTAGTGGTGTGCCTTTAGCCATGTAACGTGGGTGAGCCAGAAAAGGGGGCAAAACATGGATTTAGGCAGTTTATTGGTTGAGCAATTTACAGAACCAGACTGGAGAAGGCCCTGGCGATCTCGGCCCGTGGATGGGGGACGTAACGGGAAAAGCACGAAGACTGCCACCGTCCCATCTTCCGCATGACGTGAGCGGGCACGCCGTGTTTGGAAGCAGCGGATGCGGCTCCGATTCGGAAAGAGTGCCCGGATATTGAGGCAGCGTGAAAACCTAGCCCTGAGGCTAAGGAGCGGATGTGTTTGATGAACTGCGCAGAAGTCAGTGAGAGCACGGGAAAAGGCAGTAATGGGCTGTCGGGAGTTCTGTCACGTAGAGCGGAGAGCAGCTGGTTGAAAACTGTCACGGGACACCAAGGGTTGAATGAATTGAAATACTCGATCTGCACTGGCGGACCGACTTGGGAGGTCTTGGAGGAAGGAAGGAAGAAAGTGAAATGGTCGAGACTGCGGTGGAGCTGACCGATTGCTGGCCCTAAGTTCCGTGCCGAGGTGCAGCAGAACTCCCCAGGCCTGAGGAACCCGTAGAAGCTGAGATAGAGGGCAGCTTTGAGGACCAGGCTTTTGAAAGGGCCAAAGGGACTACCATCTAGGGCGGCCGAAATTTTTGGGAAAATGTCCCCTGTGACCGGTTGCCTGGTGGGAGCGGGTGGAGGAGAGAGCTTCTGGAAGCCCCTCAGGACCGCCTTGACCGCCTGAGAGGAAAAAAAGGAGGAGTGACTGGGGTGACTGACCATGTGGTGATGCTGGATCCCTGCCAGGTAGAGTCTGATGGTATTGTGGGATAGTCGTAGCTCCTTGTGGCAGTAAGCCAGGAAGGCCAGGACGAAAGAGACTTTGTCCCTGTCCCCCCTGGGGTGAAGAAGTGAAAACCGTCTGAAGGTGTTCCACCCCGTTAAATAGTTCCGGGCAGTGTTGGCTGAGAGTGACTTGCGGATGAGACCATGGGCTGCGGAGATGTACTTATCTAGTCCATTATCAAGTCTTCGAACCCTGGGGGGGTGATCCCGACTCTCCGTGCTCCCTGCATGATCTGAAAAAACAAATTAAAGTTTAGGCGGGACAGGGCATCAGCTGCGGTGTTTTTCTTGCCTTCGATGTGCCTGCAGATGATACGGAAATTGTGTTGTAAGGACAGCCAGGTGAGCTTGCGAACTAGACGCATAACCTTGGGGGAGCTGGATCTGCCCCTGGCGAGGATGTCGACAACTGCTTGGTTGTCTGTCATGCAGCACACCGGCTTGTCCCTCCATGACTGCCCCCAGACGTGAGCAGCCGCTACGATGGGGTATACCTCGAGTAAGGGGGAGGACTTGGCAACCTCCTGGTCGGAAGAGACCTGCGTGGGCCAAGGACCCGCAAACCATTGGTCCCCGCAGATGGCCCCGAAACCGAGGGAAGCAGCAGCGTCAGAGAACACCAAGGGGGAGGCATCGTTCCACTGAGGAACGAAGAGGGAGATGCCATTCCAGCTGGACAAAAAGACTGACCACATGGCCAGGTCTGCCAATGCATCGCGTCCGAGGTGGACGAGGGCATGCTGATCCGAGGCTGTTGGGAGGAGTCTGAGCAGGCCAGAGGTGAAGGATCTGCCCTGGGGCATGATCCTGGCGGCAAAATTGAAGGACCCCAATAAAGATTGGAGTTCCAACTTTGACACCGTGCGGGTACCCACGAGCCTGGCCACAGAGTCCCTGAGTCTGACTAATTTGTCCAGGGGAAGGCTGGCCTCCATCTTGACGGTGTCCAGGGTGATGCCTAGGAAGGTGATCACCCTGGACGGTCCCTCGACCTTTGCCGAAGCCACGGGAACGTTCAGGCGGCTGAACAGGTTGAGTAGGCTGTCCAGCCTGTCCGGGGCGGGCACCGCCTGCTCGATGAGCAAGAAGTCATCCAAGTAATGGATCACCTTCGGACAGTGGACATGATTCACCAGGATCCAGTGGAGAGTTTGGGCGAACTGGTCAAAGAGCCAGGGGCTGCTCTTTGACCCGAACGTCAAGCGGGTGGCGAAATAATACTTAGCCCTCCATTTGATGCCATAGAACCTCCACAGGTGAGGCAGGATTGGCAGCAGCTTAAAAGCATCGGAAATGTCAGCCTTTGACAGCCAGGCTCCTGCCCCGACCTGTAAGATGAGCTCTATGGCCTCATCCAAGGAGGAGTATTGCATTGAAAATTCGTCTGAAGGGACCAGGGAATTTAAGCTGGGGGTGCTGGATGCATGAGGAGCAGACAGGTCATATATTAATCTCTTTTTATTTGAGGTTTTTTTGGTGACCAGACCTATGGGGCTGACCCGATACACCAGGAAAGGAGACTGAGCGAACGGCCCGATCATGAAGCCCTTCTGCAATTCGGCCTCCAACAACTCGTCCACTGCCACGGGGTCCGCGAGAGAAGACAGAAGGTTGGGGCATTCATGGGTGACCTGTGGGAGGGTGACTAACCCTGTGTGGAAACCTTCGGAGAAACCCTGCTTGAGGAACAGGACGAAACTGGGATCATGATGCCGTTGGAGGAGGGAGAGTAATAGGTCAATGTTGACCCCGCCTAGTCATGAGCGCTTGGCCGTGCGCTGGGAACAGGAGGACTGCGGATGGGCCCTAAAGCAAATGGAGCAGATGTGTAAGGCTTTACACTTGTCATAACTGCAGAACCCCAGATTAAAATTATTGCAAACTTGGTTCTTCCCTAAAAAGGTGATAGGTCGCCCGAGTTTGTCCGTAAGGGGGTTGGACCTTGGCGCACTGGAGCTGGTCGTTGGTCTGGCAGAAGTTGGATTGGAGATATGGGGGCACCAGTCGGAAGCATGGAGGACAGACTGGCAGCTGGCACAAGCCGGGGCTTTCTGGCCGGCAAAATGCCTGCAAAAGAGTTCCATATCCAGGACGGCCCAGTTGGTGACATGCTGGTACTGGAGGAACGCCGCTGCAGCTTTTGCGGAAAACGACCGGTGATACTCGTAGAAAGCAGAGCCGCCGTACTTGTAACCTAGCTCGGTGATCCGGTATAGGTAGGTATCTAGTTCTTCCCTGCGATGGGGATGAACGGAGCACACAATGTCACGGTACAGGCTGAAGGTCAGCATGAACTCGGGAATGGTGAGTTTCCTGTTAAGTCGGACGTCTTTAGATCTCAGCACCACCGATACGTCACCGCAGGCAATTGTCCGATTTTCGACTGTGTCGTGGGTAGAGATCAGGATAGCGGCCAAGTTGATGTCCTTTCCTGCTAGGATATCCCGCCTGATGTTCTCTGGTACAAAGAAAGCGGGGGCGATGTCGGGAGTGCCAAGACTTGTACCTGGTGGGTTGGTCCGGGAAGTAGAAGGAACGGCTTCGGGCTCCGCCGGGGGAGGAGATGCGGAATCCTTGTTCTCAATGACCTGGAGTCGTGAGTCGATGTCCGAAATCGAGGATGCCAGATTGTTTATGGTTGCGTGGAGCTGGGTCAATGATAGCTGGATGGTCGACATGGAGACCAGGTCTTCGGAAGCTCTGGGTGGTTCAGGGGCCCTGGGCGTTTCAGGAAAGTGCAGACGATATAGCTCTGCCTTTCGAGCCGATGCAGAGTAACGGATCCCCTTCTTTTTGAGTTCGGTGATTAACCTGGGGATGGTCCAGTGCCTGTATGAAGCATGGCTGGCTGCCTCGGAGATTGCTGACTCCGGGATAGACATCGAGTCTTCAATGTCGGACACGTGGGACATGGTATCGGGAAGGATGGCCCTCGTTTGAGCTGGACCCTGTTGGGAGGATCTCAATTGAAATGACAAAACTCATGCAAATAACCCCACGGAAAAATATATATATATTTTTTTTCCTTACCTGAAGTCAAGAGGAATTGGGGTGGAAAAAAAGGGGAACCTGGGAGCAAGCGAAAGCCCGGGAAAATTCACGAAGAGGGTGAGACCTCGCAACCGCAACCTGGGACGTGTAAGCGAGGCAGAATTTAACAGGTACCTGCGTGAAGAGGTACGCCGAACAATATTTCTGAAAACGGAACTTACGCAGATGATGATCAGGAAGAACGAGACCTGAATGAGGGAAGAAAAATGACAACCTGAGCGGGCCAGGAATTAACGAGAGTGATGGATTGTGCAGAAAGATCGGACTGAAGACCCCGGGGTATCCCGGGAGATGGTTGCTGGAAAAAAAGAAAATGGTACCATGGCCGAGAGGCCCCCACGAAGCCGGAAAACGAGTTGGCCTGAGCGTGTCGGGAAATGAAAGGAGCATGAGCTGCTCGACAGGTGACTTGGAAAGGTTGGGTCCCGTAAACGAGACCGAAAGCCGAGATGCCCCTGGTGACGAGGCCTCAGCTGGGTGTCAACGTGGAATTTACCATAGTGGCCGCCAGCGAGGCAACATGACCCGCGCATGACGGCGACGGAGAGCCAACGGGACCCGAATGAGAGAGGCGAAGAGCCTGAACTGACCGTGATGGCAGGTTGAAGCCGAAAAAAGCGTGACAGGACAGTGGGGAGGGAGTTGACATGGGTGGACAAGTGAAGGACCTGACGGGACGACTGGAAAACATTGAGTGATAGTGGGAGAGTCAGGCAACCGGCCCTGAAAATCCGTGCGGATCGTGAAGGAGACAATCTGAGCCTGACAAGCAAGGGGACATGACGAAACCTGACCGTATCGGGCGCCCGGACATGAAGGGTAACAGAACATGAAGAGAAAGCTGAAAAAATAGGTGACAGGACACGAGAAAACCTGAACCTAAAAGGTGACAGGACACGAAATGAACCTGAAAGTGTCAGATGAGAAGGCACGAACGAACCTGAACGTATCAGGCGGCAGGACATGAAACGAACCTGAACGTGTCAGGTGGCAGGACATGAAGCAAACCTGAACGTATCAGGTGGCAGGACACGAAACGAACCTGAACGTATCAGGTGGCAGGACATGAAAACGAACCTGAAACGCATCAGGTGGCAGGACATGAAACGAACCTGAACGTATCAGGTGACACTTTTTTTTTTTTTTTTTTGGACCCGAACAGAACCTGAGAAGACATGGAGACAGGACACGAGAGAGAACATGAACGTATCTGGAGGCGGGACACGAGGCGAACCTGAATGGATCAGGTGACAGGACATGAAGAGAACCTGAACGGATCAGGTGACAGGACACGAAGAGAACCTGAACGGATCAGGGTGACAGAACACGAAGAGAACCTGAACGGATCAGGTGACCGGACACGAAGAGAACCTGAACGGATCAGGTGACAGGACACGAAGAGAACCTGAACGGATCAGGTGACGGGACACAAAGAGAACCTGAACGGATCAGGTGACAGGACATGAAGAGAACCTGAACGGATCAGGTGACAGGACACGAAGAGAACCTGAACGGAACAGGGTGACAGAACACGAAGAAGTATATATTTTTTATTTTTATTTTTTTTATTTTGCCAGGAGCAATGGACGGGTGAGGGGGGGCTGGTGAAGGGTAGAAGACACGCCTGTGCCGTGCAGCGTGCCAGGAGCCAGGAAAGGGGACCTGACTTGCCCTGCTGATCCGTCCTGGGCAAGATCCCCCCACCACAGCTCCGGCACCGGAAACCGGGGTGCACGAACCCTGGGGGAGCTGTAGCGGGGCGGACCCGCCCCGAGCAGAAGGCCCCGGCACTCTGCTGCGTGTGCGCGTCTGGGTGCAGCCCCTCCGGGGTGAGTGAGGGCTGCTCCTCTGAGGAGTGATGGCGTGCTCCGGAGGTCACTGAGCCTGCCGGAGACTGCCTGGCCCGTCAGGAGAGTTGTTCCTGGCAAAAAGGTGTGTGAACGTGGATTGAAAGAACGTGCAGGGAGGAAGCAATGGATGCACGTTTTCGCAGTCCCTGTGCAGTATTGGACCGCACAGCGCCCCCTGTAGGCTGCCTCGGGCTAGGAGGAGGAGCTTGTGTGGCCGGCGCGCGTATCCGTAGCACGCTGCCGCTTGGTCAGATTATGTCATGTGCGGAAAACGGCTCATAATGGGAGAATATGCGATACAATACAAGTTTATTATGATCACTTGGGCAGGCCCTGCCGTAGGGACGGCGAAAAAAAAACCCCCGCTGCTGCCCGCGGCCCCCCCCGGCGCCCAGCTGCGGTGGCCACTTGAACCGAGGATGGCGCACTCGAGTCTGACGAGGGTGCCGGACGTGGGAGGGACCGGGCGGGAATCAGCAGGGGCTGCCAGTATGGCCGTGCGGAGGGAGCTTGGTGAGCGAGGTGAACTGGGGGGGGAGGTCATGAAGCTGGGGCCGGCCGACCGGACGTACCGACGGGCGGCAGTACGAAACCGGGCCCGAGTCGCTTACCACGGAGATGAAAGACGCCGCCGCCGCTGCTCGTCTACACAGGGAAGGCCGGAACCGGAAGTCGCACCCGGATGACGTCACCGAAACACGAGATGCGCACCACGCGATGCCGACGTCTGATGGATGCAGCGAGGGAAGGTTAAGTACCCTATGCCCCTCCCACAAATGCAGGCTGGAAAACCAGCCTGCTGTACATGTCTTCAAATGCAAAGGTTGTCAATGTAATTCACATCAATCATAAAGCAGAATTATTGTCATAAAGTCGAATTGTTTCATTAAAACCTGTCTCCATTCACGCACACATTCATACTGGCAGTGACCTGGACATCTCAAAACTCCTCCAGCCCCATTAACAGTGACCGAGTTTGCACTCAGCCAAATATCCCAAATTTTCCCAAATTTTTCCGGTATGCCCCTAGCTTCATAAGTTAGCTTATATACTAATAGTGTGGCATTAATAAGCTGGATCCAATGAGACAATGTTGTTGTTTTTTGGGGGGGGGGAGCTTCCAGTTTAGCAGAATTGACTTTCTCGCATAAAACATCAGCAACCTATAAAGGATTTTGGTATGGTATGTTTAGTTGGAAAAATATCGTTGACAAGACCTAGTAGACTAACTTCAGGTGTTATAAATGCTAGGAAGCCCCAGACGAGCATCAAGATAGTCATGTACCTGCGTCCAGAATTCAGCAATGACGGGACACTCCCATACCATGTACAATAGGGTCCCCCTGCCATTATCACATATTGCACATGTATCTGAAGCAAGTTTATGCATGCATACCAATCTCACTGGGGTATAGTAGACTCTGTGTAACCATTTCGTCTGAATCAGCTGATCCCGTGCACAAATCACCGTCCTCCTCCAGGAGGCCGACAGCTCTTTCTCATGATAATCTTCCAATGCAGGAATATCAGCCCTCCACTTAAGAAAAGCCCTTGTCATCGGCGAAGGCCGGGAGGATAGAAAGAAAGCGTAAAAAGACGACACCATTTTAGTATGGTTTGCCCGTCTGGCAATTTTCTCTACTGCACTATATTCTAGCCTAAAAGGACCAGCCCCAAACTGGGATTCACATGCATGTCTCAGTTGAAAAAATCTAAAAAGAGATGCTTGTGGTAAGTTGTATTCCGTTTGCAAGGTTGAGAATGTTTTAAAAAAAACATCTTCATACACTTGAGTAAAGTATTTGACGCCCTTTCGCAGCCAGAACTTAAAATCAAGCAGAGAATTTGGTTCCACCAGTTTGGGATTTCCCCACAAGTGCATCACTGGGGATAGTATATTGCTTTTTTCTCCATTCCCCCCACCCCCGCAAAAGTATTCCATGCATTGATCACCCCCACCATTAGTGTAGTAAGATGCTTTACCGGGTACTTTCCTGCTCTTTACACTAAGTTCGTCATCGCTTCATACGACCCCATGAGAACCTCCTCCAATACCACCGCCGGGTTATAAAGGTCTGCCTTAATCCACCAAGCAGCATAATTTAGTTGTGTCGCAATATAGTATAGGTACATATCCGGAAGTGCCAGGCCACCTCTCTCATTAGTAGCTTTCAAAGTATCCCTAGCTATGCGAGGAATATAATTATTCCATAAAAAGGGCTTTAGTAAGCGGTCTAGGGTCTGAAAATGAGATTTCTGTAAAGTTAAAGGGTTGCTCTATATATGTACAGTAGCTTAGGAAGAAGGATCATTTAAAATATATTAATGCACCCTATCAGTGACAGTGGTAACGCCTCCCAAGCTTTCAGTTTTTGCGAAATGTATTTAAACGCCTCCGGACCACCTAACGCAGGATCGCGGTCCGGAGGCGGCAGCTGCTGCGCAAAGTCACGCATATATGCGTCATCTCGCGAGACTCGAGATGGCGTGCTTAGCCGTCCCGCGCATGCGCATCGCGGGCCGGCAAAAGTTAGAGGGGGGTCACGTCACCAGCCTGCCAGCCAATGATGGCAGGCTGGCGATTTTTAAAAAAACTAATCACAAGCCATCTAACACATCATATTAGTAAATATGATGTGTTAAATGGCTTCCCTGCTCCTCTGCTGGTCCTTTTCGTCGGTTGGTTCCAGCAGAGGAGCAGGCTTCACAGTGAGTAGCACCAAACACTACACATAGCCCCAGATCACCCCCCTGCACCCCAATTAACCCCTTGATCACCCCTTCTTGCCCCTGTCAATCACTAGTGAAAGTGAAAAAAGTGATCAGTGTAAACTGTCACTTTTTTTTTTCACTGGTATTGACGGTTTTAGGGATAGTTTAGGCCCCTTGGTTAGGTAGTTTAGCGATCGCGTTAGTGCCCAGCCCACCGCACCGCAGTCACTTATTCGCTGATTAGCGTATCGCTAATCAGCATTTGTACTTTTATAGTATCTGTAAGTGATCAGAACTGATCACAGTCAGATCTATAATTGTATTAGTGTCACCTTAGCTCGCCCTCCACCCAAAACGCAGTGTTTGCCCGATCAGGCCTGATCGGTCGCCCACACGTGCGTTCACCCACGCCCGCCGCACCGCAGTGACAAAAAATAAATATTTTTTGATCACTGCACAATCACTTTACACGCGCTGTTTTGATATTTTTTATCAACCGCAGCGGCCTCCGGTACTTCGCTAGCCTCCCATTTGTAAGACAGGCTTGCTTTTTTTCTTGGGTAGTCTCAGGGAATACCCCTAAATTTAGTTGCCCAAATGTCAAACAGGGGGTATTCTTCTGAAGAGGCCTACAGGCTTCTGACCCAGTCGGATGAGGAATGGGAACCCTCATCTGATGAATCCAGCGGGTCAGAATATGAACCTGTAGAAAGCAGTGGCAGTCTGACCCAAAGTTCGGACGAGGAGGTTGAGGTCCCTGATACCACCAGGCGTACTCGGCCCTGTGTCGCTAGACCACAGGTTGCGCAGGATCCGCTTCAAGGGCAGCAGAGTGGGGCTGGCGCTGTCGGATTACGTGGTGAGGCATACACCAGCAGTGCAGCCCTCCCTGGACCTAGTACCAGCACTGCCGTACAACATGGTGAAGTGGCGAGCACCAGAAGGGCAGTTGAAGCTGGTACGGTGGCACGTGCATTAGTTACCCCGTCCCAGCCACCGCACAGACGGGCCCGTAGACCCCCTAGAATCCCTGAGGTTCTGGCAAATCCTGATTGGCAGTCCCCAACTTCAGCCGCACCAGTAGTTCCCCCTTTCACCGCCCAGTCTGGAGTTCGGGTTGAGACAGCTCAGATCGGTTCGGCCCTGGGATTTTTTGAGCTGTTCTTGACTGCGGAGCTCTTGGACTTAGTTGTGGCAGAAACAAACCGGTATGCCACACAATTTATATCCGCCAACCCGGGAAGCTATTATGCCCAGCCTTTCCGGTGGAAACCAGTCTAAGTTTCCGAAATTAAATTTTTTCTGGGCCTTCTCCTCAACATGGGTCTAACCAAAAAGCATGAATTGCGGTCATATTGGTCCACAAACACAATTCATCACATGCCCATGTTCTCTGCTGCTATGTCCAGGGCACGATTTGAGGCCATCCTGCGTTTCCTGCACTTTAGCGACAACACCACCTCCCGTCCCAGAGGCCACCCAGCTTTTGACCGGCTCCACAAAATTCGGCCCCTCAAAGACCACTTCAACCAGAAATTTGCAGATTTGTATACCCCTGAGCAAAACATCTGCGTAGACGAGTCCCTAATACATTTTACCGGGCGCCTTGGCTTCAAACAATACATCCCAAGCAAGCGCGCCCGGTATGGGGTCAAATTGTATAAGCTCTGTGAAAGGGCCACAGGCTATACCCACAAATTTCGGATCTATGAGGGACAAGATCAGACCCTGGAGCCGGTCGCTTGCCCTGACTACCTGGGGAGCAGTGGGAAGACAGTCTGGGACTTGGTGTCACCCTTATTTGGCAAGGGGTACCATCTTTATGTGGACAATTTCTACACAAGTGTGGCCCTCTTCAGGCATTTGTTTCTAGAACAGATTGGCTGCTGTTGCACCGCGCGAACTAGTCGCGCGGGCTTCCCCCAACGGCTCGTCTTGCAAGGGGGGAGAGGGCTGCCTTGTGTAACGAAGAACTGCTCGCGGTGAAATGGAGAGACAAGTGTGACGTTTACATTCTCTCCTCCATTCACGCAGACACGACAATCCAAATTGAGCGAGCAACCCGTGTCATTGAAAAGCCCCTCTCAGTCCACGACTATAACCTTCACATGGGAGGGGTGGACTTCAATGACCAGATGTTGTCTCCGTATTTAGTTTCCCGACGCACCAGACGCTGGTATAAGAAGGTGTCTGTATATTTAATTCAATTGGCTCTGTATAATAGTTTTGTTCTCTACAGTAAGGCTGGGAGAACAGGATCCTTCCTCAAATTTCAGGAAGAGAACCCAGGAGGTTCCGTGGCCCCATCCACCAGTGTAGTTAGCCGTCTACACGAGCGACATTTCCCCAGTGTCGTTCCTGGTACCTCAACCCAATCGTCACCCCGAAAAAGATGCCGCAGGAGTGGAATAAGGCGTGACACCCGCTATTTCTGTCCTGACTGCCCTGACCACCCTGCCCTATGCTTTGGAGAGTGTTTCCAGAAGTACCACACACAGGTACACTTAGCATAGGGATTGCATCTCAGAGGACAGGCACACAGGGCTATTAGGGCCCATTCACACACAGCTGCTGCAAACCTCTCCTTTCACCTGGGACAAAGTGCATAACACACTTCGCCACATCTTTGGGCGCTTTGCGCTTTGCACATTGTCCCATGGGGAAGGAGAGGCTTGTCCTATAAAGGTAAAAAACAACAACAACAAAAAAAAACACCAGTAAGTAACGTTCAGTTTCAAAAGTTAAATAAAGTTTATATGTTCTGTTCTAAAGTTATTATAAAGTTAATAAAATTTATTGTGTTGCGGCCTGGTTTTTTTCTTTTTTGTTTTGTTTTTTTTACCTTCCAGGTGGACCAACCGATCCATCCGAAAGGTGCTCTTTGGAATGTGTGCCCCTTTGCCCACCTTGGCTGCAAAAAAGTGTCACACATGTGATATCGCCGTACTCAGGAGAAGTTGGGGAATGTGTTTTGGGGTGTCATTTTACATATACCCATGTTGGGTGAGATGGCAAATGCCAACTTTGTATAAAAAAATGGGAAATGTTGTCTTTTGCCAAGATATTTCTCTCACCCAGCATGGGTATATGTAAAATGACACCCCAAAACACATTCCTCAACTTCTCCTGAGTACGGCGATACCAGATGTGTGACACTTTTTTGCAGCCTAGGTGGGCAAAGGGGCACACATTCCAAAGAGCACCTTTCGGATTTCACCGGTCATTTTTTACAGATTTTGATTGCAAACTACTTCTCACGCATATGGGCCCCCTAAAAGTGACCCCATTTTGGAAAGAAGACACCCCAAGGTATTCCGTGAGGGGCATGACGAGTTCCTAGAATTTTTTATTTTTTGTCACAAGTTAGCGGAAAATGATGATATAGTCCACGACTATAACCTTCACATGGGAGGGGTGGACTTCAATGACCAGATGTTGTCTCCGTATTTAGTTTCCCGACACACCAGACGCTGGTATAAGAAGGTGTCTGTATATTTAATTCAATTGGCTCTGTATAATAGTTTTGTTCTCTACAGTAAGGCTGGGAGAACAGGATCCTTCCTCAAATTTCAGGAAGAGATCATCGAGAACCTCCTGTACCCAGGAGATTCCCCACAACTAAGGTATTGCAAACTACTTCTCACGCATATGGGCCCCTAAAATGCCAGGGCAGTATAACTACCCCACAAGTGACCCCATTTTGGAAAGAAGACACCCCAAGGTATTTCATGATGGGCATAGTGAGTTCATGGAAGTTTTTATTTTTTGTCACAAGTTAGTGGAATATGAGACTTTGTAAGGAAAAAAGAAAAGAAAAAAAAATTCATAATTTTCCGCTAACTTGTAACAAAAAATAAAAAGTTCTATGAACTCACTATGCCCATCAGCGAATACCTTAGGGTGTCTACTTTCCGAAATGGGGTCATTTGTGGGGTGTTTGTACTGTCTGGGCATTGTAGAACCTCAGGAAACATGACAGGTGCTCAGAAAGTCAGAGCTGCTTCAAAAAGCGGAAATTCACATTTTTGTACCATAGTTTGTAAACGCTATAACTTTTACCCAAACCATTTTTTTTTTTTTTGCCCAAACATTTTTTTTATCAAATACATGTAGAACAATAAATTTAGCGAAAAATTTATATATGGATGTCGTTTGTTTTGCAAAATTTTACAACTGAAAGTGAAAAATGTCATTTTTTTGCAAAAAAAAGTTACATTTCGATTAATAACAAAAAAAGTAAAAATGTCAGCAGCAATGAAATACCACCAAATGAAAGTTCTATTAGTGAGAAGAAAAGGAGGTAAAATTAATTTGGGTGGTAAGTTGCATGACCGAGCAATAAACGGTGAAAGTAGTGTAGTGCAGAAGTGTAAAAAGTGGCCTGGTGTCACGGCTGAGGATGGGGAAAACCCTCAGCCGTGCGATGTCCAAAGATGTTAACCGCTGCTCGGCCAGGACGAGAGAATTAGGGAGCAGGTCACCTCCTAGAACATCCCTAATCCGTCCCTAACTCCTAGCTGCATGGGCCGACCTTGAAGGTAGGAGGGCCTATGCTCAGGAACCTCGGATCTCTACTCACCCTCCGCCGGTCCCTGAACTAGGAGTGAGGGTAAGACGACCTGTTCCTTCTGGACGCGGAGGAACAGGAGTCTCACTGGCCAAGCTGCAAGGAATGGGGAACAAATACAACATACAGATATGACAGGCGAACTACAGTAGTTCCAAACGTACCTGTCACAGCCATGCTGACTGGAACCCATGCATGACTACTGATGTCCACAAAACACTAAGGGACACAGCACACATATCACATATCACACAGGTAACCAGGACATCCATAGTTGCAATAACAGATAAGAAAGGAAAACATCAGGTGAACATCAGTATAAAACCTAAACTTATGACCACAAGGGTGGCCCCCACTAGCAGGTGGAATACACAGGAGGCTGCTCCAGCCAACCATGGCTAAAGTACCCCTCAGACACGTGCTAAACACTGAGGCTTTATAGGCCCAAGTAGCCACACCCAACAAACACACCCAGTGATCACACACACACAGAAGGGAATTAACCCTTCCAACACCAGACAAGGGAAGATGGCCACTTAAAGGGGAATACACACATAAACCACACACTTCACCTGTTGCCGCGGGCAACGGCATGTGTGACAATCATGTCCTGGGGATCAGCCATAGGACTGGGACACTGCCACCACACGCACTCAACACCACACATTGCCACGGACAACCAAATGAAGGAAAATGTCACACAACATACCATAGGCCGTGACACCTGGTCATTAAGGGTGTTTCAGCTAGGGGGGTTGAAGTGGTTAACTACCGGGTTTATGTTCAAATCTATAAACTGGGTGACATCTTTATGTATGACTATCCCCGGGTATGTGAAGTTACTCACCACCTGAAGTGATGACCTGGGTGAGACATTCTGCGGGGAAAAATCATCAACCAAATATAATGCCGATTTAGCCCAATTAACCCTTAGTCCTGAAAATGTTCCATATAAATCCACTATCTCTAGTAAGGCTTCCAAAGAATGGCCTACATCTCCCAAGTATATCAGCATATCATCCACATAAAGCAAGATCTTTTCGGATATACCTGCAATGTCCCAGCCTTGTATTCTATTACTGCCTGCTATATACACCGATAGTGGTTCCATTGCTAAAGAAAACAGAAGGGGTGACAAAGGACACCCCTGTCTGGTGCCTCTTTTCAGCGCAAACGACTTAGACAAATATCCATTGACTCTTACCCTAGCCGTCGGTTGTAAATATAGCAAATGCAACCACTGGAGGAAATTCTTGGGAACCCCTATTTTCTTTAGGACTTCCCACACAAATCCCCATTCCACCCAATCGAATGCCTTCTCGTTATCCAACGAGGCAATCGCTCTGCTGCCTGCATTATCATGTGTGATTTGTAGGTTTGTAAAAAGGCGTCTTAGGTTTATGTCTGTCGTTTTCCTGGGCATGAAACCGGATTGATTCATGCCTACTACCGATGAAATGACTGACGCCAATCTAGTAGCCAGCACCTTAGCCAATAGCTTAGTGTCTGAATTTATCAACGATATGGGCCTATATGAGCCACACTGATCCGGAGGCTTTCCCTCTTTGTGTATGACCACTATGGTAGCTTCATGGAACGATGTTGGCAAGGCCCCACCCTCCAGAGCATAAATAGTTTGCTGAGCCTCTGACTCACTGCCTCAATCTGGAAATTGTACCACTCCACAGGGAAGCCATCCGGACCAGGAGTCTATCCTTTTGCCATAGATAATATTGCATGCTGGATTGCCTGCGGGACTATGGGGCCATCTAATAATTGCTTCTCTGAATGCGCTAGCTCCGTCACCAGGATAGTTTCCAGAAAAAGTGCTATTTCCTCTGTAGTTTTAGTAGTTTTAGAATATAAGGAGGAGTAATAATTAGCAAATTGGTCACATATTTCCTCTGGTGCAGTAAAGAGTACACCCTGCCCATCCCTAATAGCTGGTACTACTGTTAGTGGGACTTCTGTTTTAGCCAGATACGCCAACGTTCTCCCACTCTTATCCCCTTCAGAAAATATGTTTTGCTTCTGAACCATGAGGCGTTTCTGTGTGAATTCAGTTAAGTA
Organism: Bufo gargarizans; assembly: GCF_014858855.1. Lineage (NCBI taxonomy): Eukaryota > Metazoa > Chordata > Amphibia > Anura > Bufonidae > Bufo > Bufo gargarizans. The sequence continues at coordinate 369,016,334 of NC_058080.1, forward strand.
TACATTGTATTGTCTTTGAGCTAGAAACCAAAGTGATTAAAGCTCTGGCGTGGGGTCATCTATATATGCTTTTTCTGCAATATCTAACTTTCCCTCTAATTTCACACGCGAAGAGAGCAGTTCCGTCCTGTGTGTTGCTATCGCCGCTATTAGTACACCTCTCAAGACAGCCTTACTTGCGTCCCATGCCACCAGTGGATTGGAGGAGCCCTCATTGACTTCCCAATATGTTAAAATAGCTTCCCTACACGCCACTCCCACAGGAAGGACGTCCAACCACTTTGGATTCAACCGCCAAGTAGAACGCGGCCTACTGCTCGGCAATGTAAGGATTATCTGCAAGGGGGCATGATCTGAAATACCCCTCGGCAGATACTCTGCAGCTTTCACCCATAAAAGCCCCTCCTGATTTGTAAAGGCCAGATCTATACGGGACAATGCATTAACAGAGGTCGAGTGACATGAGTATTGCTTTGTGTGAGGGTGTAAGTTCCTCCATATCTCCGTCAAGTGATGTGCTTGCGCCCAATATAGTAGAGCGGGGTTATGTCTGGGAGAAGGTCTAAGTCTATCAAGATTGCTATCTAGCGTGGCATTAAAATCTCCCAATATGAACAAGGGAGCCACAGGGAGAACAACTACTCCGGCCATGATTTGGTCAACCACTTCCCTCTCAAATGGTGGGGGTACATAAATACCTACTATTAAGACTTCACAACCTCTAATGTTAGCCTGCAGCAGTACATATTTCCCTGCCGGATCAATGTGCACGGACATCAGCTGAAACGGAAGAGTCTTACTGACCAGTATGGAAACTCCTCTAGCGTAGTTAGAATAAGTCGCATGATAAACAGATCCCACCCATGGTCTTTTAACCACCAACACTTTTTGACCCCGGAGATGAGTTTTCTGAAAAATAAGAACATTTGGGTTATACTTCTTAATGTAATTAAACACTAGCACTCTTTTAACTTTGTCATTCAGTCCCCAGACATTCCAGGAAATTAGCTTACATATAGCCATTGTTGATTAAGAGATATATCCCCTTCTTCTCCAGATCCTTCAGCATCACTGCCCCATTTACACACACACATTCCAAGTTGTATCTAACGCAGAACATCCCATTCTGCACCCACCCTGCCCAGACATCCCCAACTCGTCTAAGCTTCTATATCCCTAACCTACCAATCCTTTTAGTGTAAACTAAGGAAAACACAGTCTGCCTAAAAAATACTAAGACATAGTGTACAGGGAGTGCAGAATTATTAGGCAAGTTGTATTTTTGAGGATTAATTTTATTATTGAACAACAACCATGTTCTCAATGAACCCAAAAAACTCATTAATATCAAAGCTGAATATTTTTGGAAGTAGTTTCTAGTTTGTTTTTAGTTTTAGCTATTTTAGGGGGATATCAGTGTGTGCAGGTGACTATTACTGTGCATAATTATTAGGCAACTTAACAAAAACTAATATATACCCATTTCAATTATTTATTTTTACCAGTGAAACCAATATAACATCTCAACATTCACAAATATACATTTCTGACATTCAAAAACAAAACAAAAACAAATCAGTGACCAATATAGCCACCTTTCTTTGCAAGGACACTTGCAAAAAGCCTGCCATCCATGGATTCTGTCAGTGTTTTGATCTGTTCACCATCAACATTGCGTGCAGCAGCAACCACAGCCTCCCAGACACTGTTCAGAGAGGTGTACTGTTTTCCCTCCTTGTAAATCTCACATTTGATGATGGACCACAGGTTCTCAATGGGGTTCATATCAGGTGAACAAGGAGGCCATGTCATTAGATTTTCTTCTTTTATACCCTTTCTTGCCAGCCACGCTGTGGAGTACTTGGACGCGTGTGATGGAGCATTGTCCTGCATGAAAATCATGTTTTTCTTGAAGGATGCAGACTTCTTCCTGTACCACTGCTTGAAGAAGGTGTCTTCCAGAAACTGGCAGTAGGACTGGGAGTTGAGCTTGACTCCATCCTCAACCCGAAAAGGCCCCACAAGCTCATCTTTGATGATACCAGCCCAAACCAGTACTCCACCTTGCTGGCGTCTGAGTCGGACTGGAGCTCTCTGCCCTTTACCAATCCAGCCACGGGCCCATCCATCTGGCCCATCAAGACTCACTCTCATTTCATCAGTCCATAAAACCTTAGAAAAATCAGTCTTGAGATATTTCTTGGCCCAGTCTTGACGTTTCAGCTTGTGTGTCTTGTTCAGTGGTGGTCGTCTTTCAGCCTTTCTTACCTTGGCCATGTCTCTGAGTATTGCACACCTTGTGCTTTTGGGCACTCCAGTGATGTTGCAGCTCTGAAATATGGCCAAACTGGTGGCAAGTGGCATCTTGGCAGCTGCACGCTTGACTTTTCTCAGTTCATGGGCAGTTATTTTGCGCCTTGGTTTTTCCACACGCTTCTTGCGACCCTGTTGACTAATTTGAATGAAACGCTTGATTGTTCGATGATCACGCTTCAGAAGCTTTGCAATTTTAAGAGTGCTGCATCCCTCTGCAAGATATCTCACTATTTTTGACTTTTCTGAGCCTGTCAAGTCCTTCTTTTGACCCATTTTGCCAAAGGAAAGGAAGTTGCCTAATAATTATGCACACCTGATATAGGGTGTTGATGTCATTAGACCACACCCCTTCTCATTACAGAGATGCACATCACCTAATATGCTTAATTGGTAGTAGGCTTTCGAGCCTATACAGCTTGGAGTAAGACAACATGCATAAAGAGGATGATGTGGTCAAAATACTAATTTGCCTAATAATTCTGCACTCCCTGTAAGTCCCTTAAAACTATTAAAAATAGAGTGATAACTCTGAACTGAGATTAACCCCTGTCAGTACCAAAACTTCCTGGCATTACTATACTATCCTGCTATCTGTGTGTAAAATCATATCTGTCCCACAACAGCTGAGGTGTGTCGCCTAAGGTCCAGATTGATATAAACAGAGCTCCATTAGTAGAGCAAAACATTTGCAGCGGTTCTCTGCGATTTCATAGTCCTTCACTTCATCTCGGACGTTGTCGATCAATCCAGTCTGGAGTCTGGAAGAATCTGGCTCTGTCACCCTCTTGGATTCTCAGCTTGGCCGGGTATATCATTGCGTACTTGATTCCCAGCTCCCGTAGACGATCCCTGGCATTTGAAAACTGTCGCCATTGCTTCTGCACCTCTGCTGTAAAATAAGGGTAGAAGGATAACTTCGCATTTTCAATTTGAATGTCCTTCTTTTGTCTGGCAGCCGACCAGAATAGCATCCCCATCCCTGTAGTTTAATATCTTCATTATGAAAGGCCTGGGAGCAGCCCCTGATGGTAACGGTTTTGTAGGGATCCTATGGGCTATCTCCACCACAAAACTGGATCAGGCACAGTATAGTGCAAATCAATTGCTCAGCGTATGCCTCTGGAGCGGAACCTTCCACCCTTCGGTACCCGCCCTAGGATTCTGACATTATTTCTTCTATTGCGGTTCTGCATCCTCCACTCTGGCAAGCAAGATTTTCACCTGTTGCAGGTTTCTGGTCGTTTCAGACATGGTATTTGCAGAGTCCTCCACATCACCCAGGCGGTGTTCCACCTCTTTAGTGCGGTCTCTCATTTTATCCATATCATGTCGTAGACAATTAATGTCGCTTTGTAAGTGATCAATCTTTGTTGTTAGAGCCGCCTGACATGCAGCAATGGCAGTAATTATCTTGTCAGTTTGGAGCTCAGCACTCACAGCGCCACTCTGGTTTATGTCCATCTCAGTCTGGCTCATATTATCTACCACTTCTTTGGCTGGTGTGGAGCTTGCAGATGTCATGGTTTTGCGGCCCCTAGGTGAGATTGATAAATGGCTTCTGCTGTTCGCAGGTGTAGAGGAGGGGGTACAATCGGCGACTCTTTAGGCTTTGTTGTGGACATTTTATTAGGATGTGTATTTAATATATTGTGTATTGTCATCATGTCTCAGGGTAAACCATTGGAGTGGATATCTTCCTGTATGTCCTGTCACAGCTGCTGGGAGCAGAGGTCTCCGGAGAATGGTCCATGTGCTAAGCACTGGGCTGTGGGCCGGGGGAGACTGATGTGTTCTGCAGAGCAGTGTTTTGTTGGCTCATGTATGGACATCGGCTAGGGCCCCCATGCAAGAGACAAATTTATTGGCTTGGCGTGGATGCATTTGTTAAGAGAACAATATAACAAAAGGAACGTGCGCTTGTTGTCTCTAGTGCGCCTGATCAGCCGCTGGAGATAATGACGCTGTACTGTAAATAAACATGCATGAGGATCATAGTAACTTTATCTGGCATTGATCACTGAGCAAGGCTGGATAAAGTTCGCCCAATGGTAATGTTAGATTATTGTATACATGTGTTTGTTAGCTGGCTATGTTATTCTAAATGATGGTGTCTTGTCTTCCTATGTCATCACTTCCTGTATGTCATCACTTCCTGCATCCTTGTGTTGGGCCAGCCCCTTTTACACATTTTGTTGGTAAATAACAGTGAACCGACTGAGCAGGGCGGGACAGATGCTCAGCAAGAATTCAATCAAGATGGTAGCACCGGGGTCTGTCTCTTACTGCAGCTGATGGAAGATGGATTTACCTTTTTCCTTATACAAACTTTGATGCGAGCTGATTACAACTATTAATTTTTCTTCAACAGATGGCGAGCTGGGAGGATTCAACAGATTTTTTTCTCTGCACAGCAGGTAAAAGGGAGAGAAACTATAGTTTTGTCTGCTGTGTTCGAGAAAATTTCTGCTTGTTAAAAGAACATTTTTCGCTCTATTTGTGTAAGGATAAGGTAACAGTTTTTCCGTTGTATAGTTATTGGTGGATCTGTGTTGATTGTATGGAGGTTGTATGATGCGATTGTGTGCTGAATAGTACAGGGAATTGTGTTTTTTGTAACTTCCTAACTTTTATGTTACTGTGATTTTGTAAGAGGCAATTTTATAGAGGCAGCAATTGGTTTTAGTGTGTGTATAACCGTGTGCTTGCCGGCCATCTTTATGACCATGTGCTTGTCGGCCATCTTAGTTAGTTTGCTATGGAGTCGATTTGATTGTTTTTGCCTGAAATGTTCGTTTTGTCGAATAGTTATCTTGTCTTTTTGTAACCTTTCTATGTACAGTTTGACTTTGTTTTGATACGTTTTGTGCGGGATATCAGTTGAGTGTTCGGTTATGGTATAGCGCAGTGACCAGTCTGATACAGGAATCATTGTGTGAACATTAGTGACAGTTTAGTGGTGAAAATCGTCCTATAGTTGATGATTCTGCTTAATGTTTGTATATCTGTGGCTGTTACACTGAATTGTAGACTTGTTTGGCATAATTAATACGGGTACTACAATGTAGAAAGGTTCTGTGCCAAAAGTTTTGGGACAACTCCTAGAGATTGGTACTAGTGTTCAGTTTTTTGTAACAACCATTGTGGTGTTTGTTTTTTGTAGCAACCATTGTGGTGTTTGTTTTTTGTGCAATGGTAAGTATTTTTAAAGAAGTAGCAAAGTTGAAGGACATGGTGGCCATTCTTCAGGCTATGCAAGGATCTACTGATCCATGGCTGCAGGCTCAGAATTGTGTAGAAAACCTGATCAGTACAAAAAAATGCGCAAAAGGAAAGGCAAGTATGCTCTGATTTTTGCTGCTGGGTGGATAGCGGATAAATATCAGGAGTCCTGTAGGCTGAAGCTGAGTTTGGAAGGAGAAGTGGAAGATTTAAAAGTGGAAATTCTTAAATTGAGAACTCTTGTCCAGCAGGCAGCTGAAGCTAGCGCTAATTATGAATGTGCTGTGAGGTGTAATACTGAGCTGCGCAAGGAGAATGAAAGTTTATCTGAAATCTTGACAAAACAACCGTTGGAGAGTAATGTGTCTGGGATTAGAGGCAATGTATGGGCTGAAAGCATGGATAAGTCTGAGGACTGTGGGTCGCATGGTGGATCTGACTCAGGGATGGAGATGGACAATGTGTCTGACCCTGGAGTTGGGCATATTAACACAAGGCCAGAAGATTCCTCAGATGAGTCCGTGGTAAGTGGACTCAATACAGATAGTATTGTGGGATCTAGTCATGCTGGGATGGTTAATGTTGTGCGCCAAGTCAAATCTCCATGTGCACGGAGGCGAGCTATCCGTTGTTTTGCATGCAGGGAATATGGTCACATTGCGCGATATTGTAACGTTGCTAATGGCAACAGACACAGGTTTGTTAAGTACCCCAGAACCACACCTAGAAGCGAAGTGGTTTATTCAGCAAGGTGGGGTAATGGTCCCAGACATGCTTCTTTGCAAAGGCAGAGAACCCAGGGACAGCCAAGGTCATGGATCAATGAAGCGGATTTTAAATCACAATATGAACGGTTAAAATGTGAAAGAAATCGGTTTTGGGACCTTGTGATGTTAAATCCTGCGTCTCTGGTCAAATGAATCTGAAGCTGTTTGGGGCTGGGCAAATTAACATTTCAATTACTGGGTGGGTAGAATTTCTCTAGTACGGTTTCAGGGGAACCCTCCAGGACATTGATTTGTTAATTCAGTCCTATACAATTGTATGTGTTCCTAAGGGTTTAGGTTTTGTATTTGAGTGTTGGGTTTTAAGTTAAAAAATACTTTTTACTGAATCTCAATGTATGTAACAAGACTGTCTGTAACTGAAGTTTTCTATATTCTTTTTTTCTCTCCTGTTTACAGGACTTCTACTAATCCATTTTTATTTTTAGGTTTTATTGTTGTAATCAAGTTTATTTTTGAGTGATTTTGGTCTATTTTTGTTTGGGTATTTCTTTGATTAATTTATATTTACATTTTTCTGCAGTTCTATATTCAATCTTAACATACTTTTTTCCTTCTATTGGTCTTTTCCAAGTGACAGTTCTCCACTACAGGACTCTTCTCTCTTTAACAACCAGAGGTTAACCCTGTATTTATTTTTACTTTATCAGCAGGAGATTGACTGGAGGAGCCACATTGAGCTGGAGAAAAGCGGGTCTCAATTATTGGCTAGTCGTGGCTGACCAATCGCAGGCGTAGCTCAGCTGTGTGTATAGCCCTTTAGGAGGCATACTGGGAATCCAGCAAATGGAGCTCTGGCTTAAATGCTTTGTGGGAGTGGAAATAGCATTGAGAGTAGCAATAGGCCGCCCTCAGTGCAGGAGATTTCTAGCTGTCCGACATAGGCTGTGTAAAAGTCGGGGTCGGGCAGACGTACCGTAAGAATGAGCCGGGCGGTACCCTCCATGTACGGTCAAAAGCGTGTCCCTGGACGCAGGCAACACTGGTAAGGCTTGGTTAACCAAGGATGGGTTGTGGTAGATCCATTTTCAGGGGGGAAAACATAGTTCCCCTCGTGGGGTCAGACGGCTGCTCAGTACATGAGATCTAGTTATGGGGTGAAGGCCACAAAGCCCCTTAAAGAATGGAGTAGGTGGTCCAAGGGAACTAATTGGAGCATCCCTCTGGACGTTAGGTAGCGCAATTGTGGCTGCAAAAGTCAATCATGGTAATTAAGCAGGGCGTACAGAACCCAGTTTTAATCCGGAAGAACCGAGTGATGTACGCCTGGCCTGAGGGGTAAACTGAATTTAGGGATCCGAGGCAGGAAGCAGAGGAGGCTCTATCTGGGATGACTTTGCTGAAACAGGCCGGATCCACTAAACCCGGGCCTACTGAAATAACCAGTACCCGAGGTAAGTGAGTCCCTAACTGTCACTTCCACCTCCACTACTGACAGGGTCGCTTTTCTCTCTCTCTATTTCTCTCTCTCATCCCTCCCTCATCTCTCCATCTAACCTTGAGATGATGCACCATGTTTAATCCAGCTTCTCTTCGTCCTGGTTTTAAGGACAATGAGAAGGGGGGAAAGTGGTGCAGAAAACAATGATCTTCAAACTTTTTACTCTCAAATGTCAATCAATTTCTAAACCATCACAACTGCCTTTTCTTTGCTGGTACTTGGGTCAGATTTTTGCAAAGAAGGTAAAAATCACGGCCGATCCATGGCCTGAATGTTCCGCTGTAACCCTTTTATTCCATCAGGTATGCCCCCAGGCAGCCCCACGGGTTATCACCCGATGTCCACCACCGGGTTCGGGAGTTTTTTCCCGGACCCAGACTCAATAACCAGTGTTAATTCTAGTCAACCAGGTAATTGGGTCGTGCTAAAGAAACATCCGAGGACAGGACTAGAGCCGAGATATCTTGGGCCATTCCAGGTGCTGCTGATGAAGTTCGAGGGACAAGACAACTGGATCTACACGGGTCACTGCAAGAAGCTGCTCAACTACATCAAAGAATGAAGAGTATCACTTTTGTTTATTTGTTTAGTTTAATGTTTGTTGATAGCACTGGTTTTACATTCCTATAGGGCAATATCAGCTATAGGTTTAATAATAGCTCTGGCTCCTGCTCCTCGCTTGTTAATCCTGTATGGGTGTCCAGGCAGCTAGGCGGCCCATAGATGTGGGAAAGGGCATAAGTTTGTGGGATCCTCCAGTTGTGAGGAAGGTATAACGGACAACCTTACTAATGAAACCTCCGATCTCTTTAATAACACCCATAGACCAGATTATATCTGCTGGAAAGAAGGGTGTGATGTTCAGACTCAGGGAGCGATCCCTCAGTATATTCAGTTATTACTGGAAGCCCGTGACTGTCAGAAGTTCTTGTGTGGAGTTGAGGGGTCTATACTATTTCCTATGCGGTTTAGCCGCTTATAAGGTAATTTCCCCCTAATGCCAGAGGTTCATGTGTCCTGGTGAAGCTTGTCCCTGCATCTTACTTTGCAGCCGATTGGGAGAAACTGATGGTGTGGAAGGAGGTAAGAAGGGCAGGGAGAGCTGGAAGGGATTTGTTTTGTGGCTGGATGGGATGGGGAGTTGGACTTATGAAGCGATTGAACAATTCCTCGTCCATAGTGGATGAGATGTTCAAAGAAACCGTTGAGGCAGTGAGAGAGATCCCCGAGAAACATCAGTAGAGCGTCCAGAGGAGGGTTTCTGTGAATTACCTGGCTAGCAGACACCATTGACAAAGGTCAGGCCCATACTGACAGGAGCAGGGCAGAGGCGGAGCTATGACTAGTGAGAGTTGGAATCCTTTTTAAAGCTTTGGGAGGTCTTGGGGCTCACTGGTTTTCCAGTGGTTCCGGTTTTGAATCCGGGCGAAAGGAAATAGGACATGTACTTATGTTTTTTGTTTCCATTCCTTCTATACGCCGGAGTGAGATGTTCCTGATGTCTAGTCGACTGAGTTACCGAAGCCCGAACAGAGAAGATGCCCTGAAGACCATGGACCAGATGCAGAGGATTCCAAACCAACCGGCAAACAGCGCGAAACACCACCTCCTGAGTCAGCCCTTGAAGAAAATAATCTCTGAGTCAAGATTTGTTTTGAGCTACGTGTCAAGATTGACTTTCTGTTTTCCACCATCTGTTTTGTTTTATGGATTCGGGACTTTTTTTTGTAGACAAGACAGTTTTTTTGGGCGCAGGGGTCTCCGTCAGCGAATGGTCCATGTGCTAAGCGCTGGGCTGTGGGCCGGGGGAGACAGATGTGTTCAGCAGAGCAGTGTTTTGTTGGCTCATGTATGGACGCCAGCTAGGGCCCCCGCGCAAGACGCGGATTTATTGGCTTGGCGTGGATGCTTTTGTTAAGAGAACAATATAACGAAAGTAACGTGTGTTTGTTGTCTCTAGTGCACCTGATCAGCCGCTGGAGATAATGACGCTGTACTGTAAATAAACATGCATGTGGATCATAGTAACTTTATCTGGCATTGATCACTGAGCAAGGCTGGATAAAGTTTGCTCCAGTGGAAATGGGAGATTATTGTATACATGTGTTTGTTAGCTGGCTATGTTATTCTAAATGATGGTGTCTTGCCTTCCTATGTCATCACTTCCTGTATGTCATCACTTCCTGCATCCTTGTGTTGGGCCAGCCCCTTTTACACCTTTTGTTGGTAAATAAAAGTGAACCGACTGAGCAGGGCGGGGCAGATGCTCAGCAAGAATTCAATCAAGATGGTAGCACCTGGGTCTGTCTCTTACTGCAGCTGAGGGAAGATGGATTTACCTTTTTCCTTACACAAACTTTGATGCGAGCTGATTACTATTAATTTTTCTACAACAGCTTCAGATAAATTATTGCAGGCGTCACCAGTGATGGTTTCACCGAAGGAGGGGGTATGGACAACAGTATAGTCCTTTATCTTTACTTGCGAGGCAGTTTCAGGAGACAGCGTTCCCCTTAATGTAGATTTCCTTCACAGCCAGTGCCCAACACGTTGACTGGGCTCCAGGCCCCTTACTTCACCACCCTCCAGAGGCCATTGTAGGTAGCCCTCTCACTCTCCTACCTCTTCAGGGGTTAACTTCCTCCCCCCTTACTTGTATACCGCCATGTGCTGAGGGGCAACGCAGGGAGAGAGATGTCTTCCTTCACAGGCGACTCTTCAGCTGCACAGCAAAAGCGCTCGCAGCCTGCCACCACCGAAGCGATTCAGGTTCCTGGACAGCTTTCTCAGATGGGACATCTGTTTCCCTCCGTATCCGCGCCAGCAACAGCTCTCAGCAGCCCCCTTCTCCCTTCCCAAGATGGCCGCCCTCCGTGCTAGGTAAGCAGCAGTCTTCCTCCACGCCAGTCACTGGAGCTATAGGGATGTAAGAGGCAGAATCTGAATCAACCAACAGCATTTCCAGCACTATCTATGCAGACTGTCATGTTTCCCTCCGGCCACCAGAGGCCACTGTGACTAAACAGGAACCTGAGTTGTGCTGGCCAGAGGCTGAGAAAGAGTTAAGAAGTTTTTTCCGGGCTGTTCCAGAAGTTGCTGGAACCTGTCTGAGAGGACAGTGAGAGATGGACTGCTGAGAGATAACAGAAAAAGACTGTAGCAGCAGGAGGCTATATTTGCTGAGATTTTCCTGACAGTTGTGGAGCTGCACACAGAGGACTTCACTGTGTGTTCCAGAGAAGTGGGATCGTGTATAGAGACCAGCTGGATCCTTCCTGCCAGAGGTGGAGAGCTGCATCTGTTGTGACCAGAGAGAGAAAGACAGACAAGCAAGCGACCGGACCTGGAGCCAGACTGCATCTTATGGGATCCAAGAGAATCTGCAGAACTGTGAGTGGCACCGGTGCTTATCTGTGATAGGTTATAGGGTCAGGGACTTAGTCAGTGTGCTGTAGAAGCGTCCCCTGGGTAGCAGGGTTAGATAGGGAATAAGTGTTGAGAGTAGCTTGTAAGCTGTTTAGCTAATTCTGTGTATATGCAAAATCCCATTACCACTGTTGTTGTTTTATGTTCACCTGTTAATGCCATTACTGTATTGTTACTCAGGTTTTCCGGCAGTTTCATTTTGCTCCTTAATAAAGCCGGCTTTTGCTTCAGTCTCCTTGTCCGCTGTACTGTATTTGAATCCTGTTTGCGGTCTCTCCCTCCTCTGACCACTACAGGGATACCGCTAAGCACCCAAAATACTGCACTGGGTGATTCTGTATGTGTCCAGGCAAAGCAGGATTTAGTCAGGATGGCAGGGGAGCTCATACAACGTGCGTCTTCACTCCATGCCTGGCAGACCACGCCCCCAACAAAATATTAGTTTAAGGGTGTGCACACTTATGCAACCATATTATTTAGTTTTTATATTTTTTTCTTCCCTCTACCTAAAAGATTTCCGTTTGTTTTTCAATTGAGTTGTACAGTTTATAGGTCACATTGAAGGTGGAAAAAGTTCTGAAATTATTTATCTTTGTCAGAAACCTGACATTTTAACAGGGGTGTGTAGATGTTTTATATCCACTATGGGTACCCTGTAACCATGTATTATGCCAGGAGTGGAGTGCGCTCCTGCCTGTGCCTGCTTCGCTAAGCTAAAAGTCCTGCATGTAAGGGGGAATATCTTTAGTAAAAGTACAAAATCAATTAGAATTTTTTTGGGGGGGACATTTAAAAAAAAAACTTCATTAAAAGTTTAGTTACTCTTTAAAGGGAGTCTGTCACCTCCATATGGCCATATACAGTGCTTACATGGCTCTGTAGCACACCTATACAGGATTGTAACTGTATCTTTGTTCTTTTCTTTAGACTTGCAGCAGCAGGAAAAACAGAGTTTGATTCATATACAAATAAGCACTCGCAAGTGCCCAGGGGCGGCGTTCAGTGTGTAGGTGCCCAGGCTGCTCTGCCTTCTTTTCACTTTACTCCTCCCCAGTCTCTGCCTTTGCCCACCCTCCAAGTCCGGACCTATCAATGAGGCAAGAGTAAAGTGAAGGCAGAGCAGCCTGGGCACCTACACACTGAAAGCCGCCCCTGGGCACTTGTGAGTGCTTATTTGTATATGAATCAAACTTAGTTTTTCCTGCTGGTGCAAGTCTAAAGAAAAGAACAAAGGTACCGTTACAATCCTGTATAGGTGTGCTACAGAGCCATGTAAGCACTGTATATGGCCATATGGAGGTGACAGACTCCCTTTAAGTTTGTGAATTTTACAGGAAAAAAGGTGGAAATGTTCAAGGTGTATGAATAATTTTTTAAGGCACGGTATGTTAAAAATAATTCTAGAATTTATAATCAGATTAGTTAAATTATTGTACATATTTCTTCAAGTATTTAACCAGCAGTACTACTGTACATTGAGTGTAGATTTATTTGGCATTGCGTGTCCATGTCAGCATACAGCACTGCTTGCTTTACTGCCACCACTTAATCACTAGTATAGCCCACTATATGGCTCTGCTGTTTCAGTCATTTTACAAACCTACTTATGGCTGATTTTCCCCTGATTGCTATACAGCTATCTATTCACACACAGCTATTTCTCATCTCCCACCATCGGCATCACACACAGGCCTTTACCCACTTACATCAAGAAAATGAATTATGCAGAATGTAGTTGAGTTTTATGCAGACAAGTGTCTCTCAGGAATCAGATTATACGGAGCATTGTGAGAGAAATAAACTGAGTGGTGCAGGAGTGATGAATGGAGACAAACACAAGATTTGGGTACATCTGTATCAACTGCTGCTGATGTCTTGGTGCTAGATACCACTTGTAAAGTCCATGGCATAATAGGTGAGAGATGGGCTGGCAGCACAAGGGGAAATTTCCCAATATCAGGCACGCGGTTTTAATGTCAGATGTATAATCAGTCCCATGTTATTGGTTGCTTGTTCTGAGGTTAAAGGGAACCTGTCACATTGAACACGTCTTGCATTTCCTATGTAATAACTATTCTGAAGCATCTATTCTTATGACTCTGTGTTATACCATTCATTTATTATTATTATTCCTTCTAGAAGTTATGAATGAATTGCTTGCAGTTTGCAATAAAGGTCCACTGCCACTGGCAGCACTAATTGGATAATGAGTGCAAGGACACACCCACTGCTGATAACACAAAAATGGACCTTTATTGCAAACTCTGAGGCCCCTTGCAGACGAGCGTTCCTCCTGCAGCGAGTCCGCATCGCAGCACCCAGCCTGACCTCCCATTGCTGCCTGGAGTCACATAACATTATATTGATTTATGATGCTTGTCTGCAAGGGGCCTTAGAAATTCAGTCATAACTGCTAGAAGGTGTCATGGCGTTGCCCTGTGCCTGGTGCCATCCTGCTATCCGGAGTGGGCACGCGTACCACATCACTCACCTAGCTTTTGTATGGGGCCAACCACCCTACTCCAGTGTCCCATGTTGCAGCCTGGCTGCTAGGTCTCTTTTTGTGTGTATTAGTGTCTGTTCATTGATTTCCCCTTTTTTCTCTGTGTTCAGCTGTTTGACTAATGAGCTCATCAGCTCTTCTTTACATTGTAGCCTGAGCAATAGTTTCTTTATGGTTAAACTTGCTTGCTGTACCCTGCAAAAGAGCTATAATCTATTTGTCTGTGTACTGACTTCTGCCTGTTTCCTGGATCCTGACTCTCTGCAGCCTGACCTGACCCATGTGTCACTGCCTGCCCTGTGAGATATCTCAGAAGATCGGATAGACTTGCAGCACTTGAGTCTATCCGATAGGTCTTTTTGTGTTTCCTTTCTGTTTGTTATTGTGGGCAGGATTCCACCTCTCCACAGGTTCTGCTCGTTAGCTGTTTAAGAGGCTCGATTTAAGTCCGCCTCTTACTGCTGACTTTGCGGTTGATACTTTCCTTCTGGAGTCTATACTGGTTGTTTATGGATCCTCTACTGCCCGCTCGTCTCAAGCTAAGTCCTCCTGTTTTCTCCTCTGTGTGTGTGTTCCTTCTAGGTCTCAGGGAGACGCTGGACCCTTCACGGTGGAAGGTACCAGCTGTCTCATTCCCTGCTCCCTAAGTTAGGGTTTGCTACAGTGTCAGCAGGGCTTAGGTTCCAGCGTATGAGTTGGTTCACCTTCAGGACTTGCTCATACTGTCAGCAGTCAGGGAGAGGCTCAGGGATTGTTAGGAGGTTACCATTCCCTCCTCCATAGCTTTGGAGCCTAGTCTGTTTACCTATTGCTGTTTGTTTACTTGGTGTTCCTCTTATCCTCACTTGCCATGACACCATGCCTGTGTTGGGGCAAAACCCCCTACCTCTATGATTGTGGGTTTCCAATTGATGTGGATGTAAGAGTGCTCAGAGAGCTGACACAGACACAAGCTGAATCAGGTTCTCTCACTCCTTTATTCCACACAAACATACATCAAGGGGGTGGAAATCAAAACTAGTAATTTGGTTATTCATTTAAGGCAATACTTCCGCACCATACTAACATAATTTTTTATGGTTAAAAACTTCTTCAGCATCTTATCTTCTTTAGAGAACATAACTCTCTTGCACGTCAAACTCTGATAAGGGAGCTGCTACTTTTGTCTTGTAGATAGAACGCCCCACATCCTTCCAGCTGGCTCATTCATTTTCCACATATGCACAAGATGGAGGAATACATATACAAAATGGATTCTCATCCCTCACACCTGTTCTCTGTACTACTGACCCTGAGTTGGCTGCCCTGACCTCTGGTCTGTTTCACAAATTTGCATGTACTCTGCCTACCCTTACCTCTGCCTGTTCCCCGACTTTGTGTATTGCCTGATCCTCTGTTTCATGTCTTACACCAAACACACCAGTACTATATTAAGAGGTAGTGGCCTGGTGGCTGCCCTGCAGCGAAGGCCAGATTCCTGTATAGGGGTTAAAGGGTTGGATAACACCCTTAAGTCTAACCATTTGGTTGGCACAGTAAGTCCACACTCACTGCTGGTAACAGAGTTTCTACTGAATTTTGTGCATGATATGTTCACCCTCCTGTATGCTTTGATCATTGCCTCAGCCACACCTCCACCTCAAGTCTTGCCTGCTGGAAGTTCCAAGTTATGCCTGTTGCTACCCCCATGCATCCAGATCACAAGCTGTGCACTATTCATTTTGAACAGCATCCACATGTGTTTTCATCTAACCAGGGCAAGATGGCCTTTGTGATTTTGCTCCTGTCAGGGAAGGCCCTCGCCTGGGCTAATCTGTTATAGGAGAGAGGTGACCCTGTGACAAGTAATCTGAATGAGTTCCTAGCCACCTTTCACAGAGTCTTTGAAGAATTCAAATGTACCTGTTCTGCCACCTTCTCCCTTTTGCAACTACAGCAGGGTAACCTGTCTGGCTGGCAATACGCCATGCAATTCTGCACCCTGTCCTCTGAGGTGACCTGGAACAATGAAGCTTAAGTGGCAGAATACTGGGAGGGCCTGTCAGCTCATATTAAGAATGAACTAGTGGTTTATAAAGTCCTGGCTACTCAAGGGTTTTGTCTTTCTTGCTACCTGCATTGATCATAAACACAAAAATGGACCTTTATTGCAAACTCTGAGGCCCCTTGCAGACGAGCGTTCCTCCTGCAGCGAGTCCGCATCGCAGCACCCAGCCTGACCTCCCATTGCTGCCTGGAGTCACATAACATTATATTGATTTATGATGCTTGTCTGCAAGGGGCCTTAGAAATTCAGTCATAACTGCTAGAAGGTGTCATGGCGTTGCCCTGTGCCTGGTGCCATCCTGCTATCCGGAGTGGGCACGCGTACCACATCACTCACCTAGCTTTTGTATGGGGCCAACCACCCTACTCCAGTGTCCCATGTTGCAGCCTGGCTGCTAGGTCTCTTTTTGTGTGTATTAGTGTCTGTTCATTGATTTCCCCTTTTTTCTCTGTGTTCAGCTGTTTGACTAATGAGCTCATCAGCTCTTCTTTACATTGTAGCCTGAGCAATAGTTTCTTTATGGTTAAACTTGCTTGCTGTACCCTGCAAAAGAGCTATAATCTATTTGTCTGTGTACTGACTTCTGCCTGTTTCCTGGATCCTGACTCTCTGCAGCCTGACCTGACCCATGTGTCACTGCCTGCCCTGTGAGATATCTCAGAAGATCGGATAGACTTGCAGCACTTGAGTCTATCCGATAGGTCTTTTTGTGTTTCCTTTCTGTTTGTTATTGTGGGCAGGATTCCACCTCTCCACAGGTTCTGCTCGTTAGCTGTTTAAGAGGCTCGATTTAAGTCCGCCTCTTACTGCTGACTTTGCGGTTGATACTTTCCTTCTGGAGTCTATACTGGTTGTTTATGGATCCTCTACTGCCCGCTCGTCTCAAGCTAAGTCCTCCTGTTTTCTCCTCTGTGTGTGTGTTCCTTCTAGGTCTCAGGGAGACGCTGGACCCTTCACGGTGGAAGGTACCAGCTGTCTCATTCCCTGCTCCCTAAGTTAGGGTTTGCTACAGTGTCAGCAGGGCTTAGGTTCCAGCGTATGAGTTGGTTCACCTTCAGGACTTGCTCATACTGTCAGCAGTCAGGGAGAGGCTCAGGGATTGTTAGGAGGTTACCATTCCCTCCTCCATAGCTTTGGAGCCTAGTCTGTTTACCTATTGCTGTTTGTTTACTTGGTGTTCCTCTTATCCTCACTTGCCATGACACCATGCCTGTGTTGGGGCAAAACCCCCTACCTCTATGATTGTGGGTTTCCAATTGATGTGGATGTAAGAGTGCTCAGAGAGCTGACACAGACACAAGCTGAATCAGGTTCTCTCACTCCTTTATTCCACACAAACATACATCAAGGGGGTGGAAATCAAAACTAGTAATTTGGTTATTCATTTAAGGCAATACTTCCGCACCATACTAACATAATTTTTTATGGTTAAAAACTTCTTCAGCATCTTATCTTCTTTAGAGAACATAACTCTCTTGCACGTCAAACTCTGATAAGGGAGCTGCTACTTTTGTCTTGTAGATAGAACGCCCCACATCCTTCCAGCTGGCTCATTCATTTTCCACATATGCACAAGATGGAGGAATACATATACAAAATGGATTCTCATCCCTCACACCTGTTCTCTGTACTACTGACCCTGAGTTGGCTGCCCTGACCTCTGGTCTGTTTCACAAATTTGCATGTACTCTGCCTACCCTTACCTCTGCCTGTTCCCCGACTTTGTGTATTGCCTGATCCTCTGTTTCATGTCTTACACCAAACACACCAGTACTATATTAAGAGGTAGTGGCCTGGTGGCTGCCCTGCAGCGAAGGCCAGATTCCTGTATAGGGGTTAAAGGGTTGGATAACACCCTTAAGTCTAACCATTTGGTTGGCACAGTAAGTCCACACTCACTGCTGGTAACAGAGTTTCTACTGAATTTTGTGCATGATATGTTCACCCTCCTGTATGCTTTGATCATTGCCTCAGCCACACCTCCACCTCAAGTCTTGCCTGCTGGAAGTTCCAAGTTATGCCTGTTGCTACCCCCATGCATCCAGATCACAAGCTGTGCACTATTCATTTTGAACAGCATCCACATGTGTTTTCATCTAACCAGGGCAAGATGGCCTTTGTGATTTTGCTCCTGTCAGGGAAGGCCCTCGCCTGGGCTAATCTGTTATAGGAGAGAGGTGACCCTGTGACAAGTAATCTGAATGAGTTCCTAGCCACCTTTCACAGAGTCTTTGAAGAATTCAAATGTACCTGTTCTGCCACCTTCTCCCTTTTGCAACTACAGCAGGGTAACCTGTCTGGCTGGCAATACGCCATGCAATTCTGCACCCTGTCCTCTGAGGTGACCTGGAACAATGAAGCTTAAGTGGCAGAATACTGGGAGGGCCTGTCAGCTCATATTAAGAATGAACTAGTGGTTTATAAAGTCCTGGCTACTCAAGGGTTTTGTCTTTCTTGCTACCTGCATTGATCATAAACATGAAAAGAGCAGAGATTTTAATGAATAAATGACTAGTTATACTGAATCTTTTCATACAGCACTGTATATCAATCTGCTCAGCTCATCTGGGTCTATACCATGCTGCTTCCAGGTAGAACTGCATGTATAATGTGACAGGTTCCTTTTAAAGAGGACCTGTAACCTCTCCTGACATGTTCCAGGAATGTGCTAAGAAAGCAGTCTGTGAGGGAAGACCTCCACAGTTTATGGCTTCTTTACAGAGATCCCTGATTCCTTCTCCTTCATCTGCACCAGGACCCATGCAAGTGGATAGACTAAAGCTATCGGACAAAGACCAACTCTCCAAAGTTGACTTTACCTGTATCTTGTCTTATTGCGATATGCAGTTTACAGTTCATACAGTTTACAGTTTCTTCCTAGACCCAGGCATGGAAGGAAACTTCCTACATCAGGCCTTGGTGAAGCAGTACCATGTACCTATCCAGTGCCTGGAGAAGCCCTTGGTGGTCTCTGAGACCATCCAGTACGTCTTTGAGCCCTTGGAGCTTCAAGTGGGCATGTTCCATTCAGAGAAAATTCCCCTGTATGTTCTGCCTGTGTCTACCTGTCTGTTTCTGCTGGAACTGCCTTGGTTCAGTCTAGACAGCCTAATTCTCAACTTGAACTCTGGGCAGATTTTTCTTGGGGTTCTGCCTGTTCTTGACTACTGTGCAGCTTTTCCAGAATCCACCTGTATCCCAACATCTGCAAGATCTGCCTTCTGCATATGCCTGCTGTAATGATGACCTTGTATGGAAGAAGGCTGAATACCTGTCTGTTCCTGAAACCCAAGCTAAGTCTGAACATGTTCGAGAAAACCTTGAGCGACAAGTTATCAGAAAATCAGTTTATCCTACCAATATTGTGCCTTTAGCTCAGTGTTGTGAAGTAACTTGTCCTCTTGTGTGATTAGGATAGGTTTTGTGTGTACTAATAGGACAGCGGCCATTTTGTTTTGCCTAATGATTACTCCCCAGACAAAACGAGTCATTATAACTAATGAAAGGTGCTGTATTTGGGAATTTATTTATAATGAAGTAATATTTAAGTATTTTCATTTTCTTAATTCCAGGAGAACTCCTTTAAACTCCTTAGCTGAAGGACCTGCAATTACATCATAGTCATGTGATCTTTTCAACACCGCTGGTAGGACCTGTGATAAGGTTACTATCATGTGACCAGTGCAGTGGAGAGAAGTCGAAGAGGCTTATGATGCCCTGAAATGAATGTGAGTGCCAGAAAAATGCTGGGAGATGTGGTTCTCCCCATTATACCTCCTCCCTGCTTAGTGGGAGGGAAATATGTTATTTAACTGGGACTGTATGTTAGAAGGGAGCGCAGGGCTGTTAGTTACATGGGAGTGTATATTATAGAAGATTGGGGGAGATGACTGGTGTTATTTACATGGGACTGGATATTATAGAAGACTGGAGGGTAAGGGGTGATGTTATTTACATGGGACTATGTGTTGGAGGGGGCTGAAGGAGGGGATTTAAGTTATTTACATGTTATAGAAGACTGTAAGGAAGAGATGTTATTTACATGGGACTGGAGGGAGAATACTGGTTTTATTTACATGGGACTGTATGTTATAGAAGATTGTACGTAAGAGAGGTTATTTACATAGGACTGTATCATATAGAAGACTGGTGGGAGAGGATTGGTGTTATTTGCATGGGACTGTATCATATAGAAGACTGGTGGGAGATGATTGGTGTTATTTACATGGGACTGTATCATATAAAAGACTGGTGGGAGAGGATTATTGTTACTTACATGGGACTTTATCATATAGAAGACTGGTGGGAAAGGACTGGTGTTATTTACATGGGACTACATGGTATAGAAGACTGGAGGGGGAGTAGTGATGTTATTTACTTTGGACTGTAGGGTATAGAAGACTGGAGGGAGAGGACAAGCATTATAATTTATGGGGGCACTACAGAGAAGATTATAACCCCAGAGGGTATGGCACGAGGCATTATAATTACAGGGGGCACTGCAGGGAACATTATAAATACTCTAGACAGTGGTGGGGGGCATTACTACTACTGAGGACTCCATAGGTGTGCCTTATAGATTGGCTTAATATCTATTAGGGGTGCCCTATAGGGGGCCTTATTAGTACTGAAGGCACTGTAGGGAGCCTTATTACCACTGAAGGTACTATGGGTGGGCTTCCGCCTACTAGTGAGCCCTGTGATGTCACTGGCTCTAATGGATGGGCTTTAGCGCTGCCTTAGCCTGTAAAGCCACACATCAGTGCCGTTGAAGTGTCCGCCTAGCATTGTAAAAACTTAAACAAAACAGGCCTTGCCCTGCGCTTTACAGCGCATCAGAGCATGAAATGTCAGAGGGGCCGAGTGGGGGGAGAAAGGTATATGTCCGGATTCAGCTCTGAACCTGGACAACAGCTTTAAAGGGCATCTGTCAGCAGATTTGTACCTATGACACCGGCTGACCTGTTACATGGCTCTTGGCATCTGTGTTGGTCCCATGTTCATATGTGCCCGCATTGCTGAGAAAAATGATGTTTTAATATAAGCAAATGAGACTATAGGAGTATACGGGGGCGTTGCCTTTACTTCAAGAGGCTCAGGTTTCTTTGCAACTACCGCTCCCTGTCTACTTTGACAGGGACTGGCAGTCAAAATGTCATCACAACTGACCATGTCAAAGTGCAGAGGGCGTGGCAGTTACAGAGAGAACGGAACCTCTAGGTGTAATGGTAACACCCCCATTTGCGTATAATAAAACATCATATTTCTCAGCAGTGCAGACACATATGAACATGGCACCAACACAGATTCCTTCAGCTGCCAAGTGCACATGTAACAGGTCAGCTGTTTAATTGTGAAATTGTATGAGGGAGTCCTGAGGGATAGCTGAAGTCCTAGGGAGCATTTTACCGTCAGCTATCTAAAAAATATGGACTTCAGTGGGGAGAGGAAGCCGGCACTAAACCTACATCAACCTACACCAACCAGCAGAGCAATGTGTGACACTACATCTGGCTGCTGCTGTGGAGCGCCAGTGGCTGAACTGTGATCATGAGGACCTAGGTGTGTATTATTTGTTTTTACTTTCTGTGAAGGGGGCACATACAGACGTGGACAAAATTGTTGGTACCCTTTGGTCAATGAAAGAAAAAGTCACAATGGTCACAGAAATAACTTTAATCTGACAAAAGTAATAATAAATTAAAATTCTATAAATGTTAACCAATGAAAGTCAGACATTGTTTTTCAACCATGCTTCAACAGAATTATGTAAAAAAATAAACTCATGAAACAGGCATGGACAAAAATGATGGTACCCCTAACTTAATATTTTGTTGCGCAACCTTTTGAGGCAATCACTGCAATCAAACGCTTCCTGTAACTGTCAATGAGACATCTGCACCTCTCAGCAGGTATTTTGGCCCACTCCTCATGAGCAAACTGCTCCAGTTGTGTCCGGTTTGAAGGGTGCCTTTTCCAGACTGCATGTTTCAGCTCCTTCCAAAGATGCTCAATAGGATTGAGGTCAGGGCTCATAGAAGGCCACTTTAGAATAGTCCAATTTTTTCCTCTTAGCCATTCTTGGGTGTTTTTAGCGGTGTGTTTTGGGTCATTGTCCTGTTGCAAGACCCATGACCTGCGACTGAGACCAAGCTTTCTGACACTGGCTAGTACATTTCTCTCTAGAATTCCTTGATAGTCTTGAGATTTCATTGTACCCTGCACAGATTCAAGACACCCTGTGCCAGACGCAGCAAAGCAGCCCCAGAACATAACAGAGCCTCCTCCATGTTTCACAGTAGGGACAGTGTTCTTTTCTTGATATGCTTCATTTTTTCGTCTGTGAACATACAGCTGATGTGCCTTGGCAAAAACTTCGATTTTTGTCTCATCTGTCCACAGGACATTCTCCCAGAAGCTTTGTGGCTTGTCAACATGTAGTTTGGCATATTCCAGTCTTGCTTTTTTATGATTCGTTTTCAACAATGGTGTCCTCCTTGGTCGTCTCCCATGTAGTCCACTTTGGCTCAAACAACGACGGATGGTGCGATCTGACACTGATGTTCCTTGAGCATGAAGTTCACCTTGAATCTCTTTAGAAGTCTTTCTAGGCTCTTTTGTTACCATTCGGATTATCCGTCTCTTAGATTTGTCATCAATTTTCCTCCTGCGGCCACGTCCAGGGAGGTTGGCTACAGTCCCATGGATCTTAAACTTATGAATAATATGTGCAACTGTACTCACAGGAACATCTAGTTGCTTGGAGATGGTCTTATAGCCTTTACCTTTAACATGCTTGTCTATAATTTTCTTTCTGATCTCTTGAGACAGCTCTTTCCTTTGCTTCCTCTGGTCCATGTCGAGTGTGGTACACACCATATCACCAAACAACACAGTGATTACCTGGAGCCATATATATAGGCCCAATGGCTGATTACAAGGTTGTAGACACCTGTGATGCTAATTAGTGGACACACCTTGAATTAACATGTCCCTTTGGTCACATTATGTTCTGTGTTTTCTAGGGGTACCATCATTTTTGTCCATGCCTGTTTCATGAGTTTATTTTTTTACATAATTCTGTTGAAGCATGGTTGAAAAACAATGTCTGACTTTCATTGGTTAACATTTATAGAATTTTAATTTATTATTACTTTTGTCAGATTAAAGTTATTTCTGTGACCATTGTGACTTTTTCTTTCATTGACCAAAGGGTACCAACAATTTTGTCCACGTCTGTATCTGGGCACAGCTACTGTGAAGGGAGCACATATCTGGGCATAAATACTGTGAGTGGGCACATATCTGGGCATAAATACTGTGAGTGGGCACATATCTTGCCATAACTACTGTGAGGGGCACCGTGGTCTTCTCACAGCTTACCAAATGAATGGAGTTGAGTGCGATACCAAGCACAGCCGCTATACAATGCATGACACTGTACTTGGTAATCATGGAGAAGGTTATGGTGCTCGCAGCAGTGTTGACGCCTAGGTCATCAGTATCAAAATCCTAGAAAACCTCTTTAAATTATTTGCCATTTATGAAGGAGTTGGAGTGTGATAAAATGCTGGAGTCATAACTTGCTTCCTGTGTACTGCAAAAGATCTATAATCTGTGTATGTTCTGACTTCTGTCTGTTTCCTGGATCCTGACTCTTTGCCGCCTGACCTTCCCCATGCTTGTTCACCGTCCTGACCCTCCTGCTCTGACCTATGGAATGTTTGATTGATTTGCACGTACGCTGCCTCCCCTGCCTGTTTTTTTACTTTGTGTATTGGTGGCTGATGGCTGCCCTATATAGGGGTTAAAGGATGAAAACTAGGGGACAGCCAGGGTAACATCCTCAGGATTAGCCAAAAGTCAAACAGGTTGGTTGGCACAGTGCATTTATACCCTGCACTATGTCCTACAGGGTTACCCCTGTACTATGCCCTTTATACCCTATACTGTGCCTCACTGTATGCCGGCATTACCCAGTCACTGGGTGGCGGAGTTATTCAGTCACTGTATTGCGGAATTATCCAGTCACTGTATGGTGGTGTTACCCACTCATTGGATGGTGGTGTTATGCAGTCATTGTATGGTGGGTATCCAGTCATTGTAAGGGCAGTGGCCGGGTTTGGGATGGCCCCAACGCTGTGCTGGATCCCCTGGACACCGTTATGGTGTCGTCATGTGTTTCTGCTCTCCGGAAAGGATAGTAAGGCATGGTGCACCCCAATGGGAAATAAGTCCAGAGAGTCAGGGTTTGCAGTTAACCAGGGTGCTTCTTTACTGTAGGAATTCAAGTGCAAAACAATACAGGGGAGGCATAGGGCTGGCTTCTCCAGTCTTCTTCCTGGCAGGAGAAGGATTTGATGCTGAGGAAAGGCCTAAGCTACAGATGTAGCAGGGTTAGCACACAAACGCTTAGCTCAAATTTCTTAACTCATTGCGTTATCTTGAAACAAAAGCCATTGAAAAGCAATTGAAGGTGTTTGCTTAACACATTTAGTTTAGATAACACATCTCAGAAAGCATGTGTGTTAACTCTACTACATCTGTAGCTGTCCCTGGTCCAAGGCTGGTGATCCAGGGTCTGTGGCAGAGTATCCCCTTCTCAGCGTCTTTTTCTGGTCACTCAGTAGTCTGACAGAGTTTCCTCTTCCAAGCACTGTTCCCTAACTGCAGCACACTAGGGGCTCTGACTGCTCTCCTTATATACAGTTTTAGCTAAACTAGAACCTCCTAGTGGGAAGGGTGTAGTGGAGAAGCTCAGCACAAACAGATACAGTGCTGCCCATAATTATTCATACCCCAGGCAAATTTTGACTTAAAGTTACTTTTATTCAACCAGCAAGTAATTTTTTGACAGGAAATGACATAGGCGTCTCCCAAAAGATAATAAGACGATGTACAAGATGCATTATTGTGGAAAAAAATACATTTCTCAGCTTTTATTTACATTTGAGTAAAAAAAATACAAGATGTTCCGCACTGTGGAAAATCTCAGAGGACGTGGTCGGAAGCCAAAACTGACACCTGTGCTGGCCAGGAGGATAGTTAGAGAGGTGAAAAAGAATCCAAGAACCACCACCAAGGCCATCCTGGTGAATCTGGGCTCTGCTGGTGGCAATGTCTCTAGGCAGACAATCTAACGGACACTGCACACTGCTGAGTTCCACTTCTCCAGATAAGGCACACAAAAGCTCGCTTGGCCTTTGCAAAAGCTCATCTGGACAAAGAAGAAGACTTCTGGTCCTTTGTGTTATGGTCAGCTGAAACAAAAATGTAATTGTTTGGGCACAATGATGTTTCCTTCATTTGGCGTAAAAAAGGAGAAGCCTTCAACCCAAAAAACACCATCGCCACTGTCAAACATGGTGGTGGGAACCTAATGCTTTAGGGGTGTTTTTCAGCCAATGGACCAGGGAACCTAATCACAAGTAAACGGCACCATGACAAAAGAGCAATACATGAGGATTCTCAACGACAACATCAGGCAGTCTGCAGAGAAACTTGGCCTTGGGCACCAGTGGATATTTCAGCATGACAATGACCCAAAACACACAGCAAAAGTGGTGAAGAAATGGTTAGCAGACAACAACATTAACGTTTTGGAGTGGCCCAGACTTGAATACAATTGAGAATCTGTGGAGGGAGCTAAAGATCAGGGTGATGACCCTCCAACCTGAAAAATTTGGAGCTCAATGCTAAAGATGAATGGGCAAAAATACCTGTGGAGACATGCAAAAAGCTGGTCTGCAATTATAGGAAGCATTTGATTGCTGTAATAGTCAATTAAGGCTTTTCTATTGATTATTGAGAAGGGTATGAATAATTTTGGACTGGACACTTTTTGCTCAAATGTAAATAAAAGCTGAGAAAAGTTTTTTTTCCACAATAATGCCTCTTGTACATCGTTTTATTATCTTTTGGGAGACACCTATGTTATTTCCCGTCAAAAAATTACTTAAGTCTAAATTTGCCAGGGGTATGAATAATTATGGGCAGCACTGTACAATGTAAGACTTTCCGCCTCTAATACACTTACATTACAGCTTCAATGAAGTTCAATTGTAAGGAAAACATTCTGTTTTCACTTTGTCATTATGGGGTATTAAGTGCAGAATGTTAGGAATAAATTTAGTTTTTATTTTATTTTAGCAAAAGGACATAACAAAATCGGAAAAAAAGTGAAAGGGACTGAAGACCTATGAGTCAATAAGAAATGTGGTGTGCAGCATTACTTGCAGTGGTACAAAGTTTTTCCCTCCAAGAAGCAATACTGTCCCTTATGGAAATACAATTTGTCAGCACTCTTAAGTGCTTATGGATCTGTAATACGGGAGCATAGAGACTCTGTGGATCATTTAGCAAACTGGTGTAAAGTAGAACGGGCTTAGTTGCCCATAGGAACCAATCAGATTCCACCTTTCATTTTGGACACCTCCTTTGGAAAATAAAAGGAAGAATCTGATTGGTTGCTCTGGGCAACTAAGCCAGTTCTACTTTACGCCAGTTTGATAAATGACCGCCTGTGTGTTACCATAAAAAAATCATATTTCACTGATGAGACACTAACAGTTAAAACTTCACTGTAAAGTTACAATTCCAACTTGGTGAAGTTACTGAATTCTTGGTATTTTGCAGGTGAATTTCTTAATTAAAGGGCATATATCAGCAGGTGTGTTGATACAGAACTGCTGACTGTTATGAACCAGCAGCTTTTTGCCTGCTGCATCTTCTTCTCCTGTTTATTATTTTATTTGGGTCAGTTGCTGATCCATTACTGTGGGTTAGGTGGTGGCTCATACAGGCCATACTGAAACAGGTGGAGAAAATGTTAAATCAGACGGGCATACTGGCCCGCCCCCTTCCCCGCCACACCCACTTTTTTAGACCTGGCATGAGCGGGGAAAAGTCACAGATTGTGGTGCAACTAACCGTTGGTTGCTCTGCAATCTGCACCTGAAACATGCCTTATATAGGTGTATTTCAGCTTCATAAATGACCCCCTTTGGTTGTATATAACTAAAGCCAATCTAATATAGTAGTATGTGCCATCATTCTAGCTATATCTTTGTGTGGGTAATCCATGCAACTAAGCGCCCAAAAATTAATTTTGTTAGGTTATGCTAATGAACCTCAAAGTGCCCAGTGGGGCGTGATTACCTGTTCCAGGGGCCCAAGCCTGCCTCCTGTAAGAGCCCCAGCAACGGCGTCGGCATTACTGCATGTGGCGCATATGTTGTCAGAGGCCCAGTGCAGGGATGGGACTACGCAAGTGCAGACCCTTGTCTGTTCTGTGCTTGTGTGAGATTTCACAGAGGGGACAAGGTGACCAGGTAGGTGGAGTTTAAAAAAGATGGTGATGTTTTAGAGGAGAGGGCCGGACTGGAAGGCTCAAGGGAAGGTACTGGGCACAAGTGAAGAGGTGGGCTTGGGCTCTCAAAAGACGTAGGCTTGGGCTCCTGGAACAGTTAATCACACCCCACTGGGCACTTTGAGGGTCATTAGCATAACCTAACAAACTTTATGTTCTGGCGTTAAATTACGTGGATTACCCACACACCGCCAAATTACATGACAGATTCCCTGTGATCATATATCATCCAATATCCCACCACTATCTCAGCACTCCTTAATATAGTTGACAACAAAAGGCATGCTGGACTGTGGTGGTGGTCACCTACGTTTGTTATATTTTACCATGATAAATCCTGGTTGATGTTACTCTTTGTTGCCCAGTTTTGGCATCTATTGTTGTAGAATTGCATATTGTAGTACCATGTTTGCTGGATGTTAGTTTTCTTTTTACTTTTATATCTTTCCCACTTCATCCAAGAATTGATTTTGATTTGTCCAACTGGAACTTGAACAGTAGTACTAACTCAAGTTATTCAAACAATGACCACCATGCCTGTGCTGTTGGTTTTTAATATGAATTTCTTTATTATTATTTAACTTTTTTTTTTTGGTCTTAAATTTCTTAATTAGCCTTGGCAAAAAGGGACAATAACAGATCTATGCCTGAAAAAGAAGGGTTAATTAGAAATAGGTGTTATTCATAATTTATGGGGCACAGTTGCATCATTATTAACTATTTATGAACTAATGGATTGCATATACTGTGGAGCTCTCCGTTTTTTAAAGCAGAAGGATGACCCTATAAATGTATTCTTAGAACTGAGCTATTGATACATAAACATCAATACACATCCATAGCCAATGTACAAAGTACATTACACAAAAAGCTTGCGAAACGAGGGTATGTTCATACATGGCAGGTTTGATGCAAACATTTCTGTGACTGAATATGAGTTCCATACATCTGACGAGGTTGTTTCTGCAGCATGTGTATTGATTTCTGCTTACCTCATTTAGCTGTATGGCATAGTCAAGGACATTATCGCAAAAGATATTTGGCACGTGTGAATTTGTAAAGCGGTCGGACCACATAGACTCTAGCTTCTTTAGGGTTGCAGGAGATAGGAATTGCAAGTTGGCCATACCTGCTCCAGGGTCTCCCTCTCCATCGTGATGCTCAGCTGCTCTGTGGACCAATCTTTGCCCTGAGGTGGTACAACCTTAGGCCTTATTCACACATCAGTGTTTTGGTCAGTTATTTCCATCAGTGATTGTGAGCCAAAACCAGGATTGGAGCCTCCACAGACATAAGGTATAAGGGAAAGATCTGCTCCTGTTCTCTGTTTAGACCCGTACCTGGTTTTGGCTTAAAATCACTGATAGAAATCCCTGACTGAACACTGACTGTGTGAATAAAGCATAATGACTAGTACCGCATACAACACAGTTAGCCACTAGTTAGCAGCATAACCACAGTGCTATTTACAATGTACATAATTACACTACATCATATGATACATTTATATCACAGTACAGTCCCACCTCAACAGGGTATTTCTCACCTGGTGCCGCTATCCTGCAATGTACATTGTAGCAAAATAGAATTGAATCCAGCACCGGAGTATTTTTGAGTTGTTCGTTCCTTTATTTTCAGTGATAAAATACATGCAGCATCAATACCATCCTTTGGTGTCAACCAAAGTCTACGCGTTTCGAACGAAACAGTTCTTACTCATGACTTACAAGACATTTTCGGACAGTTGAATTTTTGGAAATTGACTAAAACTCCTCCTACAGCAAGAAAACTAAAAACTAGAATTCTGGAACACTTAAACTATATTACCAGTACATCATATGTAAATGTCTCCAATGCAGCGAGACACTTTATCACTGAACATAATAGAAGTCTGCAGACCTTTTGTGCTTATGCCATTGAACGAGTTCTCTCTCCTTCTAGGGGAGGTAACCTCAAAAGACTAATATTACAGAGAGAAGCTTTCTGGATTTTCAGATTAAAAAACAGATTTCCAGTTGGTCTAAATTTAAGAAAAGAGTTGATGCATTTTTATTAAAGTTATAGTTTATATTTGCATTTATGATATGCAACTCATTTCTGTTTGCTATTTTACATGTGTTTGTTATTCTATATATGCTATGGGTTCTGTGTTGCCTTTATTTCTTCACACAGACTAAAATGGGCTTATATAGCTATTGTCAAGTGTATGGGAATGTTCAGACCATGCGGTTTTTGAGGGATGTTTGTGCTTGCCCCCAGATGGTTTATATTTGGGGTTTAGGCGCTAATTCTCTTCTAAAAATATACCCATGGCCTTTGCCCTATTTTATCCACATAATTATGTATTTTTTATGTTATTTTGCACTTCATGTATGTTTGTTAGTAGGCTAGCGTTACAGGTAATGCCCAGAGTAGCTTAATTGATTGATCTACACCTGACTCCCTACCCTATTCTTTTCCCCCTCCCTCATTTGAAGGAGGATTTTTAGTCAATTTCCATAAATTTGGCTGTCCGGGCATTTCTTGTAAGTCATGAGTAAGAACCGTCTAGTTTGAAATTTATAGACTTTGGTTGACACCAGAGGATGGTATTGATGCTGCATGTATTTTATCACTGAAAATAAAGGAACGAACAACTCCAAAATACTCCGGTGCTGGATTCAATTCTATTTTGCTATAAGAATCTGGGTCTTACCTGTGGTTTCCGTGAAGGAGGGAGAAATAAGCCAGGATAGAGAAGCAGGTGAGGCTACTTTCACACTTGCGTTCAGATCGGATCCGTCTGGGGTCTGCACAGACTGATCCGCTCCTATAATGCAGACGATGGGATCCGTTCAGAACGCATCCGTCTGCATTATAGTTTAGAAAAAATTCTAAGTGTGAAAGTAGCCGCAGACGGATCCGTCCAGATTATACATTGAAAGTCAATGGGGGACGGATCCGTTTGAAAATTGAGCCATATTGTGTCAACTTCAAACGGATCCGTCCCCATTGACTTACATTGTAAGTCTGGACGGATCCGTTTGCCTCCGCATGGCCAGGCGGACACCCCAACGCTGCAAGCAGCGTTCAGGTGTCCGCCTGCTGAGCGGAGCGGAGGACAAACGCTGCCAGACTGATGCATTCTGACAGGATCCGCATCCACTCAGAATGCATTAGGGCTGGACGGATCCGTTCGGGGCCGCTTGTGAGAGCCTTCAAACGGAACTCACAACCGGAGCCCCGAACGCAAGTGTGAAAGTAGCCTGAGCTGGATTTTTCCATTACTGTTTGCACGTCACGAACTGTTTCCGTGCCTCCCTGCCTATCCAATCTCTGAGTTGGTTTCATCAGTGTTTCTGCAGCTTGTGATTTCCTCATCCATTTCTCTGGATATGTTCAACCACTAGCCTCCCACAGCATATGTATCTATACCTGACCGCAAGGCCAAAGCAGATCAGGTTTTTTCCACAAGTGACAAACAATCGCAGGATACTCTAGATATGAAAAATAAAATGCTAGAGTTTAAAAAATGTATGTCACAGGAAACTAGACTCTGGTGAGACCATACAACTAACGAAATACATGGAAAAAGCCATGATCCTGAGGGGGCTAAGACTTAAAAGGGTCCCTACCACAGTGTTTTCGGAGCATCTTGTAGACTAATGGAATAGAATCCTTTCAGATTGTTCAACTAGATTAATGACATTGATTGTTGAACAAGAAGGATAGAGACTCGTGACCTTACAGACAGAAATAGAACAGTGCAAACCATACCTTAAACAATATGATCTATCTGCGGAATATGAGTTAATGCAACAAAAAAATTACTGTGTCTATCAACGAATTAGAGGAAGGCATAATAGAGATTAAACATAAAAAGTTTCAAAGAGACTTACATGAGTATACATATAACCAAGTCTATGAATGGGGAAGAAGAGAGAAGTCTTAACATACCCCCAAGTCTATACTTAAAAAAACAAAGAGAAAGACAAGATCTCAAATAAAGATGCCAACAGTAAGCTTTAGCTCTTCTGAATCGGACTTGGAGACAACCACTGAACCTCAGGATTTCTCATATCAAAAATGTCCAATTGAATCCGAAATGCAATATTCCCCCTGTATTGCCTGCTTGTTGCGGCATTTATGTTCCCCCTGTACTAGGATCAGGCATACCCTCTATCTGGCAAATTAGCTGCTTGTCATAGCGCTTGTCTGCATTGCTGCGAATATTATTATTCTTTCATGTCTTTTGTAATGTTAATTACTTAATAAAATTTGTGACTATTTTATATGTGTGTCCCTTTGTCTATTTGGTGTAGTTATATTTTTTGTCACACATTGGCTTCATCGTTTTTGATGATTTAGTAGGTTGTACAATATTCCCCCTGTGAAAGCTTCGTATTATAAAAAACTGAAAAACAAATCCAAGCTGGAAAACAAGTCAAAAAACTACATTGATGGGGGACCGGGGGGTGCAAACATAAGAAAGCCGTACAATATGGCTACTCATCGTCAGAAGAAATAATCCCTATAGGAGGTTCCAGTGACTCCCTTGATGTTGTGAATCTATCTAATGTAACGTTAACACAGAACCAAAGAGAATTGTTGATATTGGGTTTAAATTTTGCAATGACCAATGACTTTGACCTTTTCTCTAGCTTAATGGAGATTAATACATTTATTAGAAACCTGACTGTTAAAAGACATTTTCATGGTTCCGAGGACAGCTCAAAGCCCTTGGTCTCTTCTCATATGTGTGTTAATAATTTCAGCAGCCTATCTTTTAAAGAACAGATATCATTAGTGAGTTTGATGGAACTGCAGTCTGAATCGGGTGATGGAGCTGCAGAGTTTGTGGTTCAGGATTTTAAAACCAAAAAACCGCAGTTCTATCACCAAAAGTCACGTACATAAGGAATGGACGTATTTCAGGAGGTCATTGAGAAGCAACTTTTTTCTATATATAACCATAATTTTCATAATTTAACTAAATCACAAAAATATACACTTGAAGAGTTGAAAAATAGGGAGGATATAATTATTAAAATGGCGGACAAGGGGGGCGCGGTCAAGGTGTGAGATAAACAAACTTATCAACAGCAGATGATGGATATTGTTATGGACGCCTCCACGTATCAAAGATTGGATCAAAACCCTATTGAGATATACTAAAAACAATACTTGGAACTTTTGTGTAAAGGCAGAGATCAGTTTTTTTCATCACAAACAATATACGTATTTGAACGTGGAGTCGCCCATTACACCCATCATACATGCGCTACTGAAAATACACAAATAATTAAATCCCCCACCACTGCGCCCTATCGTATCCGGCATAGGCTCCATGACTGAAAAACTTATAGAATGGCTTGATGCGATTCTACAGCCATTGGTTAAACGTGTCCCAGCGTAAATTAAAGACACGGGTGACGTACTCAGAGGGCTATATGACAAAATATGGTCATCAAGATTCACTGATGTAGTGTCTCTGTATCCATCCATTCCCCATCAAGTAGGATTACTTGCTTTGGAGTTTCATTTGCATAGGTACAGTCCTCATAATCCGGAGTTTATTAGTTATGTGTTGGAGGTCGCTGATTTCCTCTTGATGCATAACTATTTCTCCTTTGATGACATGTAATTTTTACAAATACAAGGAGTTTAGATAGGGGCTAAATTTTCCCCATCACTTACTAATTTATCAATTTCGTATTGGGAGGAGCGATAGATATATATACTGATGATAATCCGTTTAGGACAGCGATAGAGTGGTATGGCAGGTACATCGATGATTTGCTCATTATATGGAGTGACAATGTACTTGCCATACCCTCGTTTTTAAGCTACCTTAATGATAATCCTTATAATTTGAAGTTAGTCTGCTCATATGATGCTACTACGATTAATTTCTTGGATTGGACCCTGACTGGTGTTGCAAATCAAAATGTATGATCACAAACATATCGCAAATTGACTGCGTGCAATACCATTCTTAGGGCCAATAGTCACCATCCTATTCATACTATAAAGGCCGTCCCCGTGAGGGAATTTGTTCGAGCTAGAAGAAACTGTAGCGAGGATGATTAGTTTTTTTGTGAATGCCAAAGAATTAGTACAAGGCTGTCAGTTAGAGGTTATCCTCATTGGATGATCTCAAGAGCAGAAAAAATAGCACAAAACAAAAATTGCAGGGACCTACTCTTCAGAGATATTACAAAAAATTGTGATAAAAGGAGGGATTTTAAGAAATTGACTACCCTGGTGCTTAAATATAGCAGACAATTTGGGCAAATTCAGCAGGCTGTTTCTAAATGCATATCCATTTTATATGAGGCTGAAATTCTCTATAATTTACTTAGAGATGGATATAGGGTGGTTTCGAAACGTTCTCCCACTCTAGCAGCCTCATTATCTCCCTCTTTATTCCTCTCATAGCACGTGGCTAAAATATACTGGATTCACACGATGCGGTAGTCACCCTTGCAGGACAAGTAATTTTGTAGTACCTACTAAGATGTTTCATGACTCAGATCACACTACTAATTTCCCTATGAAATCCTATATAATTTGTAACACTGCAGGAGTCATCTAAATTATTAAATACACACAGTGCGATTTGCTTTATGTGGGCAGTACAGCAAGGAAACTAAAAACTAGAATTCTGGAACACTAAAACTATATTACCAGTACATCATATGGTATGAAAATGTCTCCAATGCAGCGAGACACTTTATCACTGAACATAATAGAAGTCTGCAGACCTTTTGTACTTATGCCATTGAACGAGTTCTCTCTCCTTCTAGGGGAGGTAACCTCAAAAGACTAATATTACAGAGAGAAGCTTTCTGGATTTTCAGATTAAAAAACTGATTTCCAGTTGGTCTAAATTTAAGAAAAGAGTTGATGCATTTTATTTTAAGTTATAGTTTATATTTGCATTTATGATATACACCTCATTTTCTGTTTGCTATTTTACATGTGTTTGTTATTCTATATATGCTATGGGTTCTGTGTTGCCTTTATTTCTTCACACAGACTAAAATGGGCTTATATAGCTGTTGTCAAGTGTATGGGAATGTTCAGACCGTGCGGTTTTTGAGGGTTGTTTGTGCTTGCCCCCAGATGGTTTATATTTGGGGTTTAGGCGCTAATTCTCCTCTAAATATATACCCATGGCCTTTGCCCTATTTTATCCACATAATTATGTCTTGTTTTATGTTTTTTTGCACTTCATGTATGTTTGTTAGTAGGCTAGCGTTACAGGTAATGCCCAGAGTAGCTTAATTGATTAAAATCTACACCTGACTCCCTACCCCTTTTTTTTCCCCTCCTTCATTTGAAGGAGGAGTTTTAGTCAATTTCCTTAAATTCGGCTGTCCGGACATTTGCTGTAATGGCTGAGCAGCCTTACAAGAGAAGGGATGAGATGCTCCCCATGCCTGTCAGGCTTCTGAGCCACAACAGAGGATTACATCATTACTCTATATTATAGAGCAGAGTTCCTGCTCTACAATAGGTAGTACTGGAGCTAAGCAGCCTGACAGCACAACTAATCAGTGTGACGTGATTGCAGCTTAGTATAGTGAGGCCCTGCCACCTCAACCTACCTAAGACGTTGTAGAAGTGTACATACACATGCGTGCGGCCACTCCATTCATTCCTCTGGGAGTTTCAGAGATAGCCGGGTACAGTGCTCGGCTATCTCCGAAACCCCTATAGAAATGAATGGAGCGGTCGTTCCGTTCTTTTCAGCAGAGCTGCAGGGGGTATGGGGCCCCCACTCTCGCGATCGGTGGGGGTCCCAGCAGTAGGATCCCCACCAATCTGATAGATATCCCCTATCCTGTGTCTAGTGAATAACTTTAACCAAACAGAATTCCCCTTTACGCTGAACCTAGTGAGACACTTTCACCACTCCTGACATGCCTGTTTTAATAGTTACTTGCATTCGCCGTGTAATAGCAATTCTGGAGCATCTATTCTTATGTCTGTACGTTGTCCCATTCCTCTATTTTTACTAGAAGTAATGAATGAATTGCTATCAGCCTTTAGTATGGGTACAGAGGGGTGGTAACAAGTTGGGGGGGTGTACCTGCACAGACTCACTCTATCCAATCAGTGCTGAAATGTTCAGAGTGTGCAGGGACACCCCCAACTTGTTAACTTACCTGCTTCTCCCCTCTTTTCAACTCGTATTACTCATTGTCCCAAATCTAGAATGCCGGCTACTGATTTTTGGCATGGGATCTGGATTTGCCCTAGAGTTGCGGTTTTCAGGAAAGATTTGGTAGAGTACATATGGTTGTATTGGATGTTAAGTCTCCGATTGGAACCACAGCCTCTTTTGCTTTATCATGTTCATTTGCCAGACTCAGACACAACAAAACTGTGGGCACTTCTCAGGGGTTCCATTATTATTTTCTCCCCAGAGCCTTTACAAGCTGCGTAAATCACCACATTGGGCCTCAAATACTCATGGTATTCTTTTACCCCCAAGCCTTGTTATATGCACCTATAGGGTACACCCCTTGATATATTCTGTGAGGTAAGTTGTTTCTAAAATGGGGTCAATTTCTGGGGCTTTCTTTTTTTATTTACCCTCAGAGCCTGCAGTTTTCAGCCAGTAGTGTATAAATCACCAAACTAGGCCTCAAATCCACATGGTACTCCTTCTCTTCTGAGCCCTGCAGTGTGCCTAAACAGCAGTTTATGACCAAATAGGGGGTATTGCTGTACTCTGTAAATATTATCTAACAAAATTTGGGTTGCTTTCCCTCGATTAACACTTGTGAAAATTAACGAATAATACTACATATAGTTAAAATACAATGTAATTTTTGTTTTAATGTCCCAATTCAAAAAAAATTCTATGAAACACTTGTGTGGTTTAGCCAGATACTATACCCCTATATGAATTCCTTGATGGTTTAGTTTCCAAAATGGGGTAACTTTCTGTGGATTTCCACTGTAGGAGTCTTTTTTGAATGTGACATGGCACCCGAAAACCATTACAGCAAAATCTGCCTTCCAAAAGCCAAATGTTTTGCTGTTAACCCTTGCTGTTTTACAGAAACAAATGGATTAAAATGGAAAATCTGAAATCAAATCAAATAAAATATTTTAATTTCACATCCATTTTTCTTTAATTCATGTGGAACACCTAAAGGTTCCCCTTCCCCTCCATGCCCACTTTTTTAGACCTGGCATGAGTGGGAAAAAGTCGCAGATTTCTGGAAAATAAATAACTTCCGAAATCCTCCTAAGGCTGCTTTCATATCAGCGCTATCTATTTTGGTTCTTCTGCTCCGAAGTGCCGCATTTGGCATGTAACTGACAGGAATGGAGCCTAACAGATCCCATTCACTATAATAGGATCCATTCAGGAGATTTTTTTTTTTTTTTACAGAGAAAAAATTGTCCTGCATGCAAGACTTATCTCTCCATTATTTTTGATGAACTCTGTCACGAAAGCCCCTAACAGAACTTCCAACGCAGATGTGAATGGGGCCTAACAAACTATAAAAAATTGCCAGCATAAAGTAGACATATGGTTATGTAAAAGACTATGTTAATTAGTAACTATTTTGTGACGTATTTCTGTCTTAAAAGCAGAGAAATTCAAATTTGGAAAATTGCTAATTTTCCAAAATTTCTGTTAATTTGGGATTTTTTTATTATAAATCCCAAATTAAAATAAATAACTTCCGAAATCCTCCTAAGGCTGCTTTCATATCAGCGCTATCTATTTTGGTTCTTCTGCTCCGAAGTGCCGCATTTGGCATGTAACTGACAGGAATGGAGCCTAACAGATCCCATTGACTATAATAGGATCCATTCAGGAGATTTTTTTTTTTTTTACAGAGAAAAAATTGTCCTGCATGCAAGACTTATCTCTCCATTATTTTTGATGAACTCTGTCACGAAAGCCCCTAACAGAACTTCCAACGCAGATGTGAATGGGGCCTAACAAACTATAAAAAATTGCCAGCATAAAGTAGACATATGGTTATGTAAAAGACTATGTTAATTAGTAACTATTTTGTGACGTATTTCTGTCTTAAAAGCAGAGAAATTCAAATTTGGAAAATTGCTAATTTTCCAAAATTTCTGTTAATTTGGGATTTTTTTTTTTATAATTAATGAATAAATATATCAACCCAAATTTTTCCACTAGAGCTACTTTCACACTAGCGGCAAGGAACTCCGGCATGCTGTTCCGACGGGTGAATAGCCTGTGTGATCCGTGCTGCTGCTAGTGCACGCGTGCCCCCGGACTACCGCTCCGGCCCCATTGACTACAATGGAGGCGGACGGAGTTCTGGAGGCAGAACGGCAAACATGCCGATAGGCGGCCAAATAAAACTACCGGAGTTCCTTGCCGCTAGTGTGAAAATAGCCTTACATGAAGTAAGATCTGTCATAAGAAAACAAACTCATAAGCTCTTTGATAAGTAAAACCATTCCAAAGTTATTACCACAAAGTGACACGTCAGATTTACAACATTGTCAGGAAGGTGAAAAGTGGCTGTGTCTGGAATGGGTTAAACATGACCCCTAGTAATTCTCATTTCTTCTATTCATCAAATTTCTCATAATGCAAAGTTTCTAATGTTAGTAATGTGGGAATTAACCTAATAAGCAGAACCACAGCTGACTTCGACCTCAGTCTCCATGTATGCAATAATTGCGAAATGTAACAGCAGCAGCAATAGTGTCAGATGTCCCTGGAACATCCAGAAAATCAATTTGCATGTGAAATGCATAGGAAACATAACCAATTCTCTCTACCTTACAGGTTTGCACAGCATTAGGGCATAAAGATACATAAGTTCATAATGATGGACAGTGTATGTTTAGCAATATATGTCTCCATTCCGTAACCATTATTTACCCTTTACGCCATATAGACACACCTCCACTGCTGCATCCTGGAACATTTAACAATCAGTTCAGGTACAAGCATAGAACTCAGTGGATAATCTGATATGTAAACAGTGTAGAACAGGAAGGCATGCGTGTGTGTGTTTTATTTCCTAGAGGGCATGGCTACATGTTCAGGTTTATGCATGCAGTTTTGGAAGCCAAAACCAGTAGTGAATTAAACAAAGAGGAGAAGTTGTATCTGTCTTTTGTAGTATCTATCCTTTTATTATT
This sequence comes from Bufo gargarizans, assembly GCF_014858855.1. Classification (NCBI taxonomy): domain Eukaryota; kingdom Metazoa; phylum Chordata; class Amphibia; order Anura; family Bufonidae; genus Bufo; species Bufo gargarizans. The sequence goes on from NC_058080.1 coordinate 369,054,575, forward strand.
GACTCCTGATTTTGGCTTCTGAAACTGCATGCAGAAACCTGACCATATGGTCGTGCCCATACTATTCCTAGCTCAAAGTTTAAGACAGATGCATATTACGTAGTTATTACATGAGTTTCAAAAATGAAAACAAAAAAATATCAAGTTTGTGTTAATGCAGAAAACATACTTTGAAAACGTAGAACAATTTTCCATAGTGGCAAAATTTGTTCTTGACCTCTGGGTGACATACATGTGTATGTGGAGGGGTGTCATTGAGAGTAAGGCCAACGGCGATCTAAAGTTTATGGCTTTAAAGCCTATCTCAACCTAGTGCTCTATTCATCCAGGTGCGAGGTTGTGTAACAATGTTGGTGATCAGGTCTGCAATCCAAGTAAATGACACAATTCTCTATAACAGTCTGTAGTGATGCAGAATATGAAGCACCTCAAGGAATTCTATTATCGGAAGTTGTACCGCAAAGTTTAGTGGAGTGCAAGGAAGAGAGACTAGCAGTGGTCAGATGTTTGCTGTGTTTGATACACAGAAGAGGGGACACTTGTGGTTAAAAGTATGCAGAGTTTGATGCTGGCAGGCGTGATGTAGTGTCGTCATCATACCCGCTGTGAATAGCTGCCAGACAAGCCATTCCTCATAGGAAAGTGGACTTGATGAGTATTCATTTTGGAGACACAAAAGGAACACCAGATTGTGTTGGGGGCATTATGCTGTATTGGTGGTGCATAAGGCCAGAGGATAATTCATCATGGGGACACCGTTCTATGATATCCATATGCCCTGATAAGGAATATAGATAGAAGTTACGGTGAGACAAACCCTTTAACAGCTATACGATGAGTGTAAAGCCCTTCTAAAGGTCATCAAGTTCACCCAATGTTGTATTCTTATATTTTTTTTCAGATTTCTGTTCCAAGCTTTTCATGTGCACATTTGACATTTACGCATACATGTGGCACATTCACATCATGCAAGCTCATAAAACTAATTGCTCCCCCAACCTCGCCATAGTCAACTTTGCTGTCGATGACTCCCCTTGATGGTCCAGTGCCAGTAGCGGTTCACACTTTTGAGATAGAGGTATAACATTCTGGTTCCTGAAATGAGAAACTTGAGAGGTATTTTGCAGGGAACATCATATCTACTCCTGATTTTTGGCCAGAATGTTTTTTTTTTGTAGTAGGCCTTTTTGAGTATATTTGTATGTGGCATGACATGCCACATATAAAAAGATGAGGGGCAGCACTCAATTTCAAAGTGACAATATTTATTCAAGTAACATTTATACATAGACAGGTCTTCACATATATTTCTTAAGTACCACTTTATCAGGCCATTTTATATAGATACCTGTATATTCTATATCCTGCTGATACATGTAAAAACACATAAAATGAGAAATACATTCACCTTCTCATACTTCACAGAGATTATTGTATACTCCAGACATTTGTAGAGCAGAACATTCAATGTAACGTGAACTATAAAATATGAGATAATTTACAGAAGCATCATAGTTGCCAGTCCTTCCTAGTATGCAGTTTTTGGAGCCCAGAATATGTAAAACCTTGTTTTCTGGAGATTCTGGTTGCTTAGAAACCTTCCAGGAGAGAAGGGCAAGGCATTCACAAGATAAACAAAAACTTTACTATAGTACATGACATGAGGCATTATATTATAATCTGTATAATGTAAACCTTTTACATTTCTTTTTTATTAACAATCCTGCTATGTATGGCTTTCTTTTAAAGGGTGGGGGATGTGTTGATACTATGGCAGGTTCTGCTGACCTGAGCTGGGATGTTGCATGTGGTGGGGGCACATGAGTAATATAAGAATGACATCATCTTGTGAGAGTGGATCCTCCCGAGGGAGAAGAGAAGAACAGGAGGAGGGAATGAGAGAGAGAGAAGCTATCACTCTGAAAGCTCTGGATGGATCCCAGCACACGGCATGCTGGCTGACTCCAAGTATGGACGCTTTCGCAATGAGTCTGTAACTTCATCAGAGGAACAGACAACTCTGCCAGCCGGAGCTATGAGTGGACAAGTGGATCCTGGTACACAAAGCACATCTTCATCATTGGGTCAACCATTCTCAGAACCTCAATGCCCAGAAGAGCAGGATGTAGCTACAACCTTCTGCATGATGATACCCAGGATGGGACAATGGAAATTCTCAAGTCCTGCAGCTTTCCTCAGCCGATCCCCATCTAGTGCTAGCAAGGATCTGTCCCTGGAAAAGTCAGGAGCTTCCGGGGGACTAGGATCAGTGTTTGGAGCCTGTGATCCTGTTTGTTCGACACCTTGTACTCTGCAGGTGATAAACCGGTTGCGAGGAGGAGCAGGAGGAGGAGGCAGAAAAGCTTCTCGGACAGAAACATATAAATTGCCAGGGGAAGAATGGACTCGTAAAGGGACTTTGATCAGCAAACCAGCTCAGGGATGGCTTCATCCTGATGATCGATTGCAAGGACCTGGAGTATCTTATATTGTGAGGGTAAGTGGTAATACAATGAACCAAGGTTCAAATAAGTAGAAAGAAGGAACATGAATAAACATATAGGGTGGGGCTTTCTGAGAGTAAAACAGATGCAATAATGTTACAAAATAGGTATAGGGAACAATAAACTTGAGACTGAAGGCCATTCATCTGAATTAGGTAAGTAAAACCTAAGACAAAGGTGGTGATATACAGCTAGAAAGATTGCACTTCGTTACGATGGCCAATATCACATTAACTTATTCCATCCTGAAGGCCCTAAACACTTTAAATGATACGCCCTATGTCCCGCAACATTCATATCTGTGCATTTCCCTTTAATGGCTCGGCACTGCGAGAGCACTGCGCAGTGTTATGTTCTGCTACCTAATTGGATAGTTCTTTGCTTCCTTAGTGCTGATTTGTAAAAGTGCTGATGCAATGTTTTTCGCCTTTGTTTTGCTGTGCGCCGATTGGACGATGGCTTCTTTGTTTTGAAGGAGCTAAGGAAGGGCTGGTGAAACCATATTACATTCTAGAACACCTTTTATTTTTACATAGTCCTCCCAGCATCACCAACCATACCACTGACAATATCATATCATTTTTAGTGTGTGGCCTTAAAATAATGTATTATTAATATATTCTTTAGTATAATCTATAAGATTGCTCAATGTCAGAATTATTTTAGGGTATTTCCAGGATATTTGCAGAGGTTGACCGATGGTATCAATACATTTACAGAATTCACTCTGCTCCCTATCAGTTCTGTACTGATAGATCTCTTCTGATCTTGGCAGCTTCATGTCATGTACATGATATTATAAGAGGAAATTTTCATTGGATCCCCTTTGTTACTTTTCTCATTATGTCTGTTAATGAGCTAAACCAGAAGGGTGTTCTCCTTCTGACATATCTTCTGGAGATTTTCAAATTTGCTGCTAAATTAGATCAATTTCATTACAAGACGAGACCAAGATGCAGAAATAGGGATACCAGAGAGATGATGTAATAGGATGAGGTCTGAGGAATATAAAATGAGCTGCAATGTTATCTTTTTGATTTTAGAACAGGATTAGAAATAATATTTGCACCAACTTGCAAATTTCCCATTAACCATTAATGTATTTTATGTCATAGGATCTGCTTACTCTGTCCTTTTCATAAAGGACTATTCTTTTCAATTTAATAATGAGCTAATCAATGTGTCATCACATGTTTTATGTACGCATCATATATGGCAAGCTAATAGGATGAGATCATCTGGAGACACAAATGCACACATCACTTAGAAGTCACATGGGGCCTCCCCCGTCATCCACGTCTGTTTTACACATGTCTATCATTGCCCTTAAGAGGGAAGGTCAGGCTACTTTCTAACCATGGAGGTCTAGAAAATTCTAAAAAACCCTCATAACTATACATCTATTAGGAAGTGAAATACTCATTCTGTTGCTTTTTAATTGAATACATTGACAAGGAGACCATGACTTGTGGTGGGGCAGGCCTTTATCAATATGCATATTATGTTTTCCATCTGCATTTCTAGTATTTTTTATATCAATAACTTTAATCTTATTTTATGTTCATCAGGCGGAGTGCATTTAGAATTTTATACAATTTCCTGAAAACACTCCTTTACACTGGCCAAAAATTGGGGCAATTATCAGGAAGGGTCATTCATAAGAATGCTCTTTTTGATAACTGCCGCATGTAAAGGTCCCTTCCAATCACCCGATGAACGAGGAAACTATTGTTCTTCGGGTGAAAGCATAGATGATGTGGACACCTAATCAGGCATCAGGGATAAACTGGGATCTGCTGCCTAAAAACAATGAATCTGTATGGGACATTGACTACTCATCCCCATACAGAGGAGAAAATTGCTGCATGTTAATGCAGCTTTTGGGTAAAAAGATTGTATTAATTACTGGGGGATCATGGTACAGAAAAATTCCTCTAGTTCAGAACCTTAAAGGGGTCGTCTGCTTTTTACTATTGATGACCTATCCTCAGGACTCAATACTTGTAATGACAAAAAACAGAGCAGAGAAGGCAACGCTGCTTTCTCTTCAAACAGCTGATTGGTTGGGGTGCCAGGAGTTGGACCCCTGCCAATCTGATATTGATAACCTATCCTGAGGATAGGTCATCAATAGTAAAAAGCAAACAACCCCTTTAAAGCGGTTGGCCACATTATCTTTATTTTTCCAACACATAAACTCGCTTACTAATAAATCAGACAATCTGTATGGATGTCTTGATTTGTATAGTGCCACCCCCTTGCTTAGTCTCATGTAATCTGTCACACAACAAAAATAGTAGCATATCAGAATAATTGTAATTTAGTTGATAATCTGCCACGTGGTAGGTCCACAGTAGGACCACGGTAGGTATGTTTTTGGCAATCCACAGACAATTTTTGATTCTGTCCTAATGCCTTCTGAAGATTGTGCTGAAGACCCCAACACTTTGTTGATGTTAGTGTTGAGATGGAAATGTCAGTCTTAATCACCGAGGCCCATGAAAATCACAGTAAAGCCTCTATTAACATCTGCATCATGAATTTCATTCATAATGGAATCTGTGTACGTGCCATATCTGACAGCTGATAGAACCCAGGGGCACGAAATACACCCCACTAACTTATCATTGGGTGCATAATAAAAGTTTCTAAACTGAAATATGAACTATGATTTTTCATATTAGCAACAAGAATGGAGATGCATGTACCATTCAGAAACTATTTTGCAGCCTTGTTAAAAAAAAGTTCTTCTCCATTATTCTGCACTCAACACACAATAGTAAGAAAGTGAACACAGAATGTTTGAAATCTTTACTAATTTACTGAAAAGGAAAACTAAAATATTGCATTGACATAAGTATTCAGACCCTTTACTCAGGACTTATTTTAAACACTAGTGATGAGCGGGAGGTGCCATATTCGATTTCGACGAAATTCGCGAATATTCGCTTGAATATTCGTCGAAATCAAATATTCGTCATTATTCTAGTTATCGCTATTAATATGCGATTTACATAATCGCGTATTGCGATTTTAACTTAAGGTAACTTTCCTATTGGTTTGCTATCTAGAATTAGTGAAGATGACGAATATGACGAATGTATTCGTCATATTCCTCAAAACGAAGATAACAAAGTATTCTCCATCTTCGTTTTAGCTCCATATTCGCCAACTTCGATAATTCTAGCAATTAAATAGGAAAGTTGACTATAGAGACAGGTGTGTTTAATTCGCTATGCGATTACATTACTTTGCTTTTTTTTATAAATAGAATAATTGTAATAATTATCAAGTATTATAATTATTTTATTTATTTAAAAAAAAGCTAAGTAATATTATCGCATAGCGAATTAAACTTAGCTGTCTCTAGTCAACTTTCCTAGTTGATTGATTGCTAGAATTGACGAAGTTGACGAATATGGAGCTAAAACAAAGATGGAGAATATTTTGTTATCCTCATTTTGAGGAATATGATGAATACATTCATCATATTCCTCATCTTCGCTAATTCTACCAAGCCAACCATAGTAAACCAGGTCTATGCGATTACTTCAAGTTATATTAATTGCATTGCGATTTCAACGTAATTCTCAAATCCGACAGTACATTCTAGTATGGAGGCGTTCCCATGGTGATGGGGACTCTCCATGAGCATGGAAGTCGGCAGAAGCGGCAACGGGCACTGACTGGAGCAGCCAGGAAGCCAGGAATCCTAAGGACAGGTAAAAACGACTTTTGGGAAGTGGGAAAGAAAAAAATATAAAAAAAATAAATAAATAAAATATTCGAAATAGCGAATTTATAGCACTATATTCGAAATATTCGTGAATTAGCGAAGTGCCGATATTCGCAAAAAATTTGCGCTCAACACTATTAAACACTTTTGGCAGTGATTATAGCCTTAAAGATGACCTGTACCCTTACCTGCAGCTTAAGTCATTTTCTTGTTGGGAGGTGAACCTTCGGCCAACTCTGAGGTTCAGAGCACTCTGGATCAGGTTTTCATTAAGAATATCTCTGTACTTTGCTCTATTCAGCTTTCCCTCAACCCTGACCAGTCTACCTGTTCCAGCCCCTGAAAAACACACCCACTGCATGATGGTGCCACCACCATTCATTACTGTAGGGATTGTATTGGGCAGGTGATGAGCAGTGCCTGGTTTCCTATAGACATGATGCTTAGAATTAAAATTGAGGCCAAAAAGTTCAAATTTGTTTTCATCATACCAGAGAAGTCTGATGGTCATTTAGATGCTTTTTTTGCAAACTCCAGACGGGCTTCTTTTTATGAGAAGAGGCATTTTACTGGCCACTCGGCTATAAAGCCCAGATTGGTGGAGTTCTGCAATAATTGTTTACCTTCTGGAAGTTTCTCCCATTGCACATAGGATCTTTGCAGCTCAACCAGTGTGACCATTGGGTTCTTAGTCACCTTACTTACCAAGACCCTTCTCCCCAGATTACTTAGTTTGGTGAGGCAGCCAGCTCTAGGGAAGAGTTCTGGTTGTTCCAAACTTCTTCCATTTCAGAATTATGGAGGTCACTGTGCTCTTTGGAACTTTCAGTGCAGCAGAATTGTTTATACCCTTCTCCAGATCTGTGCCTCCACACAATCCTGTCTCTGAGCTCTACAGCCAGTTCTTTCCTCCTCTGATATGCATTGTCAGCTGTGACATCTTATATATACAGGGGTGTGTCTTTCCAAATCATGTCCAATCAACTAACTTTACCACAGATGGACTCCAATCAAGGTGTAGAAACAAGATGTTCAAGTGAAATGGGAGGCCTCTAGAGCTAAATTTCAAGTGTCATAGCAAAGGGTCTGAATAATTATGTCCATGCAAAATGTTTCCTTTTTAATAAATTTGCAAACATTTCAAAAATTCTGTTTTCAATTATTTTTTATTTTATTATGGTTGAATTCAGTGCAGAATGATGTGGGAAAACTTTATTTTTTATTTTAATGCAATGCCTCAACATAGCAAAATGTGAAAAAAGTGAAAGGGTAAGAAGAATTTTCAAATGCATTGTATATGCAACTTGTGCTACTGCTGCTTTAGCAATAATAATAGTAGTTCTACGAGATCACATGTTTGGAGCTACAATGAATCATATCCATGCTTCACAATTATTGGTCTTTAAGTAACAGTATTTTAGTGAGCCATGAATGCTAATGGCAGTTGGAGATTAAAGAGACCTTAAACAGTTCTTGTACAGGGGCGCTCTGTTGTTGGTGTCTTCCTTTTGGGTAACCTACACTAAGTAAGTTTCAGGTAAACAGTTGTGTCTTCACAACTGTGATTCTGTCTGGTAAACCGCTGTGACATCACCCCTTTCAGTCAGGTGTGCTCTTGTGACATCACAAGTGGGTTTTAGCAAGGTATTTGCAGTGACAGCACAACTGTTTGTGAGGTATACCTCAGTGATGTCACAAGTGGTTTTCAGACAAGTGTGTATCACTTAGGAAACAGTGACATATCAAGTCAGTTTTACAGGTAACTGCTGTGACATCACAAGTTTTTAGGTCAGCTAAGCTAGTGTGACATCACAAATAGGGTTTAGTTAAATAAGCTGTGATTTCTTTAGATAAGCAGTTGTGACCTCACAACTAGTCAGCCAAGTTACTTATGGACGGACAGGTGTGGTGCTGTTTCTGGAAGCAAGAAAGGGTTGCAAATGAGCTCTCAGCAAGCTCTGCCTCTAATGCCACCAGATGTAAGGCAGCTATCCTATAAGTCAATGTTCAACCCTTTCAATAGGCCTTGAGACATGACTTGGATATTAAATAAGCCAGCATCTCATCTGCAGACAGCTGTTTCGGGGTGATTAAGCCATGGTTTTTTAAACCTGCACAATCCCTTCAACAATCAGAATCCTGATTATTCTTCCAATTGCTTTAGTGTGGAATGAGGTGAACACAGCGTCTACAGAAATAAAGCTATATATATTTGTTTTGGCTTTGTGACTGATAATATATCAGTATAAAAAATTGTCCCACCCATCCTAAATACACAATCCTTGTAGGACAAAAAGGAGTTTTCCGGTTATAATGATTTTTATGCAAATACCCGCAGACTACCTGATGAAACATAAGATCTGTACTTACCTGCTCCACGCCGCTCCGGTCCCCCTTGCTGCCTCTACTGCCTTCATCTTCCAGTCCTCGTACGGTTTTCTTTTTGTGGTGAATGGGCATAACTGAAATAAAGTGGCCTAAATGGGAGGAAATGCTCAAAAACCCCAAACGCTGTGGCGTGTATATAATTGGGGGAGCAATTCCTCCGCAAGTGATCCATTGCTAACGGTAATCCCCAGCAAAAATGCATACACTGGAGGATGTCGGCAGCGGACCACATGCACCACAAAAACATCCTACACAAGATGAAATAATATGTGGATGAAAATATAAGAATACATAAATCACTGCAAAAGGTGCACCACAATGATATGCAACTGACAACACTGGCTAGACCCTCAGGCTGATGTTAAGAACTGAGACTTTAGCCAATGTATTCCTGTCAGGAACACATCAGAGCCCTTTTCCACCACTGTCAAGGTATCTCAGTGTGGCATGGGTTCCTACCACTAGACTACCTATGGTGTGTGAACATGGTCTGAGAGGTGATAAGATCCAACTTACAGCCAAACTCCTACATACCTCCATAGTGAAATCACTCAGGTAGTGGGAGAGATGATACGGCTGAGGGATTAGCCAGTGTTGTCAGTTGCATATCATTGTGGTGCACCTTTCACAGTGATTGGTGCATGGGCATAGTCACATGCACTGCTCCAGCAAGTAACTGGCTTCTGAGGTGATGTGGCCACAAGCAACACATCACCGCTGAAGCCAATGATGGCCTGGAGAGGTGCATGTGACTATGCCCATGCACTACTGGATGTAAACAGTGGAGGGACTGGAAAATGGAGACAACAGCGGTATCGTGGAGGACTAGACCTGCGTGGAGCAGGTAAGTATGAATCTTCTGTTTCAGCAGGCAGGCTGCGGGCACTTGCTGAAAAGTCAGTATAACCAGAAAGCCGCTTTAAGCCGGTCATGCTTATTAGATGTGTATCGGCCGAGCCCAATAATTCTGCCGAGAATGGTCCTCTAATGTGTATGGGGCCTCTCAACTGCCCCGCCAGCAGATGTTAAGGTAGATAAGGAATCGGACAGTTGACCTGTCAGTGGCTTTCTCTCCATTTACTATACAGGCACGATTGGCCAAGCCGAGCCTGCGTCTGTATGGGAGAGTTAGCTATTCAGCCAACAGTATGGCTGGCCTTAGTGACTTGATTGCTTCACAGTGCCAGAATGGCTAACAATGGCTCCAATATCCTGCTCCCAGTTACAATAAGAGAATCAAGTACATACCAGAGCAGTGATGGCTAAAATACAACTCCCAGCATGTTCCATTCATTTCTGTAAGGAACACAGAGAGGGCAGCACTATTGTGAGGGGCAACTAAGAGGGCAGCACTATTCTAAGATTAGCACTAAGTGATCTTTCTTACTGTAATGGGGCTCTCAGGGGGCATAACTTTAATCCTTTATGCCAGATCACCCTTGGATGCCATTATAGTCAATGGGAATCTGGCAGTGCGTGGATACAGTAAACATAGCCTAATTCTCACTCATTAAATTTGTGCTTGTGCATTTTACTCCATATTTGCTTAGTGCTAATTTAATAATACCTAAGATAGGTAAACTTAGACTAGAGAGCATAAAGAAGCACCTAATTTATTACAGTGGCTAATGCTGGATGATAAGTCTGGTGTATCTTTAGACAGTCTAGTCTAAATTCATATCACCTTATAGTTGCATTCTGGTGCACAGTATCGCAACTTAAAGGGGATGTTTCGCCTCATACACTAGGATATGTCACCAATGTCTGATAGGTATGGGTCCCACCTCTGGGACCCGCACCTATCTCTAGAACAGCGCATGCAAAGTGAAGGAGATCGGACAGCGCATGGGTGGCCACCCTCCATTCAATTCTATAGGACTGCTGAAAACAGTGCTTACTCAGCTATTTCTGTCGGCCCCATAGAAGTGAATAGAGCGGTGGCCGCACTTGCGCAGAACACTTTCCATTCATTTCTGAAACTTCTGAAAATTGCTGAGAGTGCCGCTCAGTTATTTTCGACAACCTCATAGACATGGAGACTCTCCTTCACTTTTCAACTGTGAGTCCAAGGGGTGGGACCTGCAACTTTCTGACATTGGTGGAATATCCTAGCGATGCCACCAATGCTTGAGATAACACAACCCCTTTAAGCCACTCCACCTTTCGAACCACAATGCTCACTCATTTTCATGGCCCTGACAGTGATTAGCTTAAAAAAAACTACTTGCTGGTCCCTTGTGGACCACAATTGTGATTTCCTGGCCATTATCATTTGCACTGTTGAAGCAATTCCCTCCTCCATGAGGTGTCCCCAAGCGGCATATGGCCACTGAGTCCAGAGAATTACTACAGCAGTGCACACAATGAGGGATGGGACATCATACTTCCGGTCCATAGGAGAAGCAGAGGGTACAGGACCATTTGTGATGGAATGGAACACCCGTGAATAGCTGAGTGGCTTTTTTTTCTTTATGCTAATCACTTTTAGGGCCTTAGCTATAATTGTGCTTGGGTCAGACAAACCCCTTAAGGCTTACAGAAATTGAGTTACTACTGTATACTGTGTCTGATATTGCAGCGCAAAGTCATGAGCTTTGGTCTATAGCTTTAAGCGATCATATGCCATCCTTTAAGAAAGATATTAAAAAGTGTGTTTTTCCATCTGAAAAGGCTTCAAGTTCTGTTGTTTCATGTGTTACCTTTTAGTACATGGGATGCATTGAAGTTCTACGTTCCATGAGGTCTCTGGATTTTAATACAAGAACCCAAGTGACAAGGTTGGTAAAAAAAATAACATGTACTTGCCTGCCATATGCTTTGACATGTTATTGGTTTTGATGCTTTTATTATGCTTCTAATAAAATCAGTTAAAAAATAACATGAACATTTTCCTTACTGTCCTAGTGTTTTTTGTTTTTTAAACAAGCCACTTAGCCATCATTAAAAAAATCCTACCATCATGTATCTCCATGACAGTCCTTTATGTAGGCTGATTCTACATTTATGTGCTACTTTTCTGCTAGTGTCTTAGCAATTTTAAGAGGGGGAGATGGGGATGTGGTACCCAGGAGCAGGGGCACTTTGGAGTCTGGACATTTGCCTCTATTGCTGCTATGCAAAGCCATCAATTCACTACTTTACTGCACTGTGATTTATGTCGTTGTGTGCACTCGTGCTGTTTTATATTTGGAATTGCATTGTATATGAAATGTCTTGTTTCCACTGTTCTTGCACTGTATTTGCACAGAATTTTGGAAAGACTTAATGCACAGCCAAATCATAGTTCTAGATCAGTTAGAAACTTTATAAAAGTAGATCAGTCAGAGCACCTAGTTGTCTGCAGATAGGTATCAGTTTTTACTAAGGCTACTTTCATACTTTCACACTGGTGTTAATATTTTCCAGTATTGAGATCCGTCATAGGGTCTCAATACCGGGAAAAAAAAACGCTACCGTTTTGTCCCCATTCATGGTCTTTGGGGACAAAACTTAACTGAACAGAACGGAATGCTCTAAAATGCACTCCGTTCCTTTCTCATACTGGAGAGCAAACCGCAGCATGCTTTCGATCCTGGGATACGGAGCAAAACTGATCCGTCCCCATTGACTTGCATTGTGGGTCATGATGGATCCGATTTCTCTGACACAATCTGACACAATAGAAAACTGATCCGTCCCCCTTTGACTTTCAGTGGAGTTAATGATGGATCCTTCTTGGCTATGTTAAAGATAATACAACTGGATCCGTTCATAACGGATGCAGATGGTTGTATTATCAGTAACGGAAGCGTTTTTGCCGAACCTCTGCCAGACTGCACCAGTGACTAGAAGAAAATACTTAGATGGGGATACTCTGCCACAGACCCTGGGTCACCAGCCCTTTGACCAGGGAGCCAGCTGGACAACTGAGCCACAAACCATGAGCCACTTCTTGGCAAGGGTACCAGCCTTGTGAGGGAGAGAGAGAGAGGGGGATAGCCAGCCCAGGCCTTTCCTCAGCATAAAACCTTCTTCTGTCAGGGAGGAGACTGGAGAAGCCAGCTCAGTGCATTGCCTGTATTATTTTGCACTTGAGTTCCTCCAGTAATAAAGCACACTGGCTAACTGCAAACCCTGGACTTATTTTTCCATTGTGTTTTACCATGCCTTACCATCTTCTCCAGAGAGAAGCAAAACGTGGTGACCTCAACAGTGTCCGGGGGGGTCCCAAACCAATTCAATTATTGGTGATTATTGGGAAGGAGCAGGCAGTTATCGGGAACTGCAGAGAGAGTAAAGGTCCCTCTCCTAGGGTTAAAAATTGGGGTGATTATTGAGAAGGAACAGGCAATTTTCAGGAATGAATGAACTGCTTACTCTGTCTGTATAATTGGGCTTTAAAGGACATCTGTCAGCAGGTTTGTACCTATGAAACTGGCTGATCTGTTACATGTGTGATTGACAGATAAAAGCATCTGTGTTGGTGCCATGTTTATATGTGCCCCCATTGCTGAGAAAAATGAAGTTTTAATATATGTAAGGACCCAGGACGAAATGCTCGTCCCCAATGGCCAGTACTTTGCGCCCCAGGAGCATTCTCCCCCCATGTGCGGTGACGCGATCAGCAGCACGGATCAGACTGTTACTGACAGCCGGATCCCTGCTGCATCCACCAGCATAAACCGGTGGATTAACCCCTCAAATGCCACGGTCAGCGCTGACCGAGGCATATGGGAGGTTTGCGCTCCCTATCCTTAGCCATCGGGTTCCCGCGCTGCGGTGGCGGGGACCCGATGGTTGCCATGGCAGCCCCAATGCCTAACACAGGCATCGGGGTCTGCCAGCTATGGAAGCCCAGGAGATCCAGCCTGAGGGGATGGGTCTCCAAGGCAAGTGTCAGCGTCTTACTGTGTAAGATGCTGACAGTTCAATTCAGTACAATACAGAATGCATTGTACTGAATTAAAACAGGGATCAAACCCTGAAAAGGTGAAGTCCCACAGTGGGACAAATATAAAAAGTAATAAAAAGTGAAAAAAGTGTTTTTTTATAATAAAAAAATTAAAAGTTTCAAGTAAAAAACAAACAGCCTTTTCCCAAAATAAAGTTAGAAAAAAAAAAATAGGGAAAAAAAGGAAAGTAGACATATTAGGTATCACCGCGTCTGTATCGACCAGCTCTATAAAAATATCACATGACCTAACCCCTCAGGTGAACACTGTAAAAAAATAAATAAATAGAAACTGTGCTAAAAAAAAAACACTTTGTCACCTTACAACTAAAAGTGCAACACCAATTGATCAAAAAAGCATATGCCACCCAAAATAATACCAATATAACTGGCACCTCATCCCGCAAAAAATTAGCCTCTACCTCAGACAATCGCCCCAAAAATAAAAAAACTATGGCTCAGACTATGGAGACACTAAAACTTTTGTTTCAAAAATGCTTTTATTGTGTTAAATGTAAAAAAAAGAAAGAAAGTAGACATATTAGGTATCGCCGCGTCCGTAAGAACCTGCTCTATAAAAATACCACATGACCAAACCCCTCAGCTGAACACTGTAAAAATATAACATATAAACGGTGTAAAAAAAGCTATTTTTTGTCACCTTACATCACAAAAAGTGTAATAGCAAGCGATCAAAAAGGCGTATGCACCCCAAAATAGTGCCAATAAAACCATCATATCATCCTGCAAATAATGAGCGCATACCTAAAACAATCGTATAAAAAATCTCATGATACCCTACCTAAGGCAATCACCCTAAAAATAAAAAAACTATGGCTCTTAGACAATGGAGACACTAAAACATGATTGTTTTGAATTGTGTAAAACTTAAATAAGAGAAAGTATATATATTAGATATCGCCATCCGTAAGAACCTTCTGTATAAAAATATCACATGACCTAAACCCTCAGGTTAACACCGTAAAAATAAAAATAAACGGTGTAAAGGCCATTTTTTGTCACCTTACATCACAAAAAGTGTAATAGCAAGCGATCAAAAAGTCATACGCACACCAAAATCGTACCAATCAAACCATCATCTCATCCTGAAAATAATGAGACCATACCTAAAACTATTGTATAAAAATTAAAAAAACTATGGCTCTCAGAATATGGAGACACTAAAACATGATTTTGTTTAAATAAAAAAATGCTGTTATTGTGCAAAACTTAAATAAATGAAAAAAATATACATATAAGGTATCGTCGCATCTGTAAGACCCTGCTGTATAAAAATATCACATAAACTAACTCCTCAGGTGTCAGCAATTATTTTGTCACCTTACATCACAAAAAGTGTAATAGCAAGTGATCAAAAAGTCATACACACACCAAAACCATACCAATCAAACCATAATTTCATCCCGCAAAAAATGAGACTCTACCTAAGACAATCGTATAAAAAAAATTAAAAATATGAATAGAGACATTAAAACATGATTTTTTTAAATTCAAAAATGCTGTTATTGTGTAAAACTTAAATAAGTTAAAGTATACATATTAGGTATCACTGCATCTTTAATAACCTTCTGTATAAAAATATCATATGACCTAACCCCTCAGGTGAACACCGTAAAAAAAAAATAATATAAAAAGTGTGTCAAAAAGCAATTTTTTGTCACCTTACATCACAAAAAGTGTAATAGCAAGCGATCAAAAAGTCATATGCACCCTAAAATAGTACCAATCAAACCGTCATCTCATATTGAAAAAAATAAGCACTTACATAAGATAGTCACCCAAAAATAAAAAATAAAAACTTTTTTTTTTCTAAAATGCTTTATTATGTAGAACTGAAACAAACCAAAAGTCATATTTGGTATTTTCACGTCCATAACAACCTGCTCTATAAAAATACCATGTGACCTAACCTGTCAGATGAACTTTGACAGCTATTTTTTGTTATCTTGCCTCACAATATATAGAGCAACCAAAAATCATACTGTATGTACCCTAAAATAGTAGCAGCAAAACTGCATAGTTTCTAAAATGGGGTTACTTTTTTGGAATTTCTACTCTAGGGATGCATCAAGGGGTCTTCAAATGTGACATGGCAGCTTAAAATGATCCCAGTGAAATCTGCTTTCCAAAAACCACATGGCGTTCCTTTCCTTCTGCACAATGCCATGTGCCCATGAAGCAGTTTATGACTACATATGGGGTGTTTCTGTAAATAAATATTGAGCTTTGTTTTGCTGTTAACCCTTGCTTTGTTAGTTGGAAAAAAAATATTAAAGTGGAAAATCTGCCAAAAAAGTGAAATTCTGAAATTTCATCTCCATTTTCCATTAATTCTTGTGAAACACCTAAAGGGTTAGCAAAGTTTGTAATATCAGTTTTGAATACCTTGAGGGGTGTAGTTTCTAAAATGGGGTCACTTTTTTGGAGTTTCTACTCTAGGGTTGCATCAGGGGGTCTTCAAATGTGACATGGCAGCTTAAAATTATCCCAGTGAAATCTGCTTTCCAAAAACCATATGGCTTTCCTTTCCTTCTGCGCAATGCCGCGTGCTTGTACAGCAGTTTGCTACCACATATGGGGTGTTTCTGTAAACTACAAAATCAGGTCAATAAATATTGAGTTTTGTTTGACTCTTAACCCTTGCTTTGTTAGTGTACAAAAATTTATTAAAATGGAAAACCTGCCAAAAAAGTGAAATTCTGAAATTTCATCTCCATTTTACATGAATTATTGTGGAACACCTAAAGGGTTAACAAAGTTTGTAAAATCAGTTTTGAATACCTTGAGGGGTGTAGTTTCTAGAATGGGGTCATTTTGGGTGGTTTTTATTATGTAAGCCTCACAAATGACTTCATAACGGAACTGGTCCCTAAAAAGCGGGTTTTGGAAATTTTCTGAAAAGTTTCAAGATTTGCTTCTAAACTTCTAAGCCTTCTAACGTCCACAAAAATAAAATGGCATTCACAAAATGATCCAAATATGAAGTAGGCATATGGGGAATGTAAAGTAATACCTATTTTTGGAGTTATTACTATATATTATAAAAGCAGAGAAATTGAAATGTGGAAATTTTTCTAAATTGTTGGTAAATTTAGTATTTTTTTTATAAATAAAAGTGAAATTTTTGGACTCAATTTTATCACTGTCATGAAGTACAATATGTGACGAGAAAACAATCTCAGTATGGCTTGGATAAGTCAAAGTGTTTTAAAGTTATTACCACATAAAGTGACACGTCAGATTTGCTAAAAATGGCCTGGTCCTTAAGGTGAAAAATGGAAGGGTCCTTAAGGGGTTAAAATTCCTTCCAATGTTGCTGCAGTTTTGCCTACAAGTCCCAGAATGCTGCTGTCCGAAGTGGGAGAGTGTAAATGAAGGTTGGCGTTTCCTCCATAATGTTGTTCCCACCCACTGATCCTCCTCCTGGCAATCTGCATTCTCATCATCCTGACAGGATCTTGTGATGTCACTCGGTCATGTGACCCTGTTTTCAGACTTCCAAACATTAAAACACTTATTCGATTGAATTATGTTTAATTTCCTAACATAAGGGGGCTTATAGAATAGCAAATTTTTCTGCTAAGTGTAACCCATGTGACTTCATCTGGTTACATTACCTTGCAGCTTAATGATTCTAAGCATTCTATGCCAGAGTGGAGGAGGAGGTGAGGGCTGTAGTGGGAGGAATGAAGAGCTGCTGAGGGATGGAGATAGAGCAGATGACGATCTTCCTTAAGACTCTGCTTGTAGTTTCCATCTGCACAGGAAAAGGAGAAACTGGCTTCCTAGGGAACACATAATTATAAGGACAAAATGGTTAGTCCTATCTAAGTCAAATAATGCAAAAATGAGGATGTGATTTTCTGTTTAAACGTAAAAAAAAAAAAAACAACAACATGGGAGTGGTTGTTTGTCTACATAATAAATACAATTTGCTGAAGTGAGACAACTCCTTTAACCTATTGGGGACATATGACGTACCGATAGGTCATGATGTCCTGGTACTTAAGGACACATGACATACCGGTACGTGGATCTCACAGGCAGGAGCTGTATGAGTAATACACACTGTATTACTCATACAGCCAATGCATTCCAATACAGATGTATTGGAATGTATTGTAAAGGGGATCAGACCCCCAAAAGTTGAAGTCCCAAAGTGGGACAAAAATAAAGTTTCCCCGCCCCCAAAAAATTTAAGGTTTCAAGTAAAAAAACTAAAACGTCATTTCCCCCAAATAAAGTAAAAAAAATTGGCAAAAAATAGGGTATCGCCGCGTCCGTATCGACCGGCTCTATGAACATATCACATAACCTAACCCCTCAGATGAACACCGTAAAAAATAAAAACTGTGCTAAATAAACCATTTTTTTGTCACCTTACATCACTAAAAGTACAACAGCAAGCGATCAAAAAGGCATATGCCCACCTAAATAGTACCAATCTAACTATCACTTCATCCCGCAAAAAATGAGCCCCTACCTAAGACAATCGTCCAAAAAATAAAAAAACTATGGCTCAGAATATGGAGACACTAAAACATCATTTTTTTTGTTTTAAAAAAGCTGTTATTGTGTAAAACTTAAGTAAATAAAAAAAGTATACATATTAGGTATCGCCGTAATAACCTTTCCTATAAAAAATATCACATGACCTAACCCCTCAGATAAACACCGTAAAAAATATAAATAAAAACGGTGTAAAAAAAGCCATTTTTGTCACCTTAGATCACAAAAAGGGTAATAGCAAGCGATCAAAAAGTCATATGCACCCCAAAATAGTGCCAATCAAACCGTCATCTCATCCCGCAAAAAATTAGACCCTACCTAAGATAATCACCCAAAAACTGAAAAAACTATGGCTCAGAATATGGAGAATATGGAGCCCAAGGGGCTGTCCCTCTGGCCGTTGGAGCCCAGACGCACCCCTTCTCCTGGGGCCCAGCACCGCCCTACTGCTAATTTATTTACTCCTCATTGCTGGCTTGCGCATGTGCAGTGCGTCCTGTGAGGCCGATTCCAGGCGCTGACATGTGTATCCACGTTGCATGTGCGAGATTATGGCTCAGCAAACGCATTACGTCCGGCGATAAAGAGTGAATAAGTTAGCAGTGGGGCGGTGCTGGGCTCCAGGAGAAGGGGCGCGTCTGGGCTCCAATGGCCAGAGGGACAGCCCCTTGGGCTCCTTACTCAGGTAATTACCATATTAATAAAAGCGATTTCCTAGACAAAGGAGAACACTTAGGCCCCTTTCACACGGGCGAGTTTTCCGTGCGGGTGCGATGCGTGCGGTGAACGCATTGCACCCGCACTGAATCCTGACCCATTCATTTCTATGGGGCTGTGCACACGAGCGGTGATTTTCACGCATCACTTATGCGTTGCGTGAAAATCGCAGCATGCTCCTCTTTGTGCGTTTTTCACGTAACGCAGGCCCTATAGAAATGAATGGGGTTGCGTGAAAATCGCAAGCATCCGCAAGCAAGTGCGGATGCGGTGCGATTTTCACGCATGGGTTCTAGGTGACAGTCTATTCACTGTATTATTTTCCCTTATAACATGGTTATAAGGGAAAATAATAGCATTCTGAATACAGAATGCATAGTATAATAGGGCTGAAAGGGTTAAAAATAATAAAAAAGTTAACTCACCTTCTCCTCTTGTTAGCGTAGATCCCGGTCTGTTCTTTAGCTGTGGCTGAAGGACCTTTGATGACGTCAGATCACATGCTCCATCACCATGGTGATGGAGCATGTGATCTGACGTCACCTCAGGTCATTCAGCCCACAGCTAAAGAACAGACCGGGATCTACGCTAACAAGAGGAGAAGGTGAGTTAACTTTTTTATTATTTTTAACCCTTCCAGCCCTATTATACTAAGCATTCTGTATTCAGAATGCTATTATTTTCCCTTATAACCATGTTATAAGGGAAAATAATACAATCTTCAGAACATCAATCCCAAGCCCGAACTTCTGTGAAGAAGTTCGGGTTTGGGTACCAAACATGCGTGATTTTTCTCACGCGAGTGCAAAACGCATGACAATGTTTTGCACTTGCGCAGAAAAAATCGCGCATTTTCCCGCAACGCACCCGGCTCTTAGCCGGGCCAAAAAAATGACGCCCGTGTGAAAGAGGCCTTAGGGTAGTAATACTAGTATATTTTAATACAAAACGAGCAGACTGATGTGATGATGTTAAAAGATCTGTCACTAAAATCCAGGTCACAGAATCCCTTTAAGACTATTTGCATTAGGCAGACTTTTGCAGAATTTTAAAGCAAAAAAAAAAAAAAAAGCTAAAGTACCACATATGACCACCATGCTGCAACCTTAAAAACAAGCTATATAACCACTGTGTGTAAACATATGCCTGATTATTTACAACACAATAACGTTATGCTGAATAAAAACCATTATGATTGTTTTAATACTTACTTTTTGTTATTGAAAGGATTAGATTTAACAATGTGTGCTTATTTTTATGTCACAGAGAAGCCATCAACAGACTTTATGAGGCTGTTCCCGGTGTGCGAGGGACCTGGAAGAAGAAGGTGGGTTTAATAGCTTGCTTACTATTGATCACAACTAAAGGTTTGATGAACATCATGTAGATGAGCAATGCTGGCAATATTTAACATGTCATATTCCATTTTTCTTTCTTTCTTCAAAGGTGCCCAATAAATCTCTAGCTTCAATCTTGGGTCGAAGTAATCTTCGTTTTGCAGGAATAAGCATTGCTGTAAATGTATCCGTCGAGGGACTGAATCTCAGTATACCAACCAGTCGTCAGGTATAGACCAGTAAAACCCATTTTCTCATTTCAGTATACTCTACATCCGGCATGCTCAACCTACGGCTCTCCAGCTGTTGTAAAACTACAATTCCCACCATGCCCTGCAGTAGGCTGATAGCTGTAAGTAGTTCGGGCATGCTGGGAGTTGCAGTTTTGCAACAGCTGGAGGGCCGCAGGTTGAGCATGCCTGCTCTACATGATAGGACACCTATAATAAGAAAACCATGTTGGCATTTAATATGTGGATATAGGCATCTCCCTTTGCAAGTAGATTTATATCTACTCAATGAAAGCCTGATAATTCAGCGCCTACGCCCTGCTGAATACTGGATTATAGCTGGATTTACACATGCCAGTTTTATGCTGTATCCAAGTCACACATTCTGAGGCACATTATATTTGCGCTTAAAATTTCAACTTTCAACCTCTCCTGCCACGTTTGAAAAGCACGCCGTGAAAGATGAGAGGGAATGGTGCCACTGTTGGTACAACAGATTTTCTATAAAACAGAAATTGATGTGGATTTGTCACAACCAGACAGCTGAGAAGCTCTGACAGAGGCCTTTCAGAACCTCCTCCTTGAGTTTTGTTTGTTGTGGTATTCAGTTCCTCATCTCGTTAGCCTCTCTCAGCTGTCATGTAGTTGGACTGATTGCTTCCCTTTAAATTCCTCCCCATAATGCTTTACTGGGCGGCTTATACTTCTTCCTGGAGTGTGTGTGCATGCTGATCCTGTTTCCCAGTCTGCTACAAAGTTAAGTGCTGTACATTTATCTGTTATTTTCTGTTTGCTGGATCCCAGATGACCCTGACTCCCTCCGTGTCTGGTGTAGGGAGCCGGTGGTCGTGTCCCATCACTATTGTAGGGTGTTCAGGGGTTATATAGTCGAGGTACGTGGATATGCAACCATCCACCTTTGGGATCTTTGCATAGGCTGAGCAGCCAGGGAAAGTGCTAGGTCTGGTGCAGGGGTCTCCCTTTTGGTTCCTTAGCTTTGGATCCAGTGAGTCATATATGCATGTTGCTTTGTCTTGTTTCCTGTACACCGTCCGTGACAGGATTATAGTGGATTATAGTGCAGACTTTATTTTCTGATACGTGCAGAGGCAAAGATGCACGAAATGGGAGAGGTGTGCGCTTCTTAATAAATTTGGTGCATTTTACACGAACATGTTTTGGCTTATGACTGGTAAATTTCCCCCATTGTGTTTAACCCCTTCCATGACCGGCCATTTTTAGTTTTTTACTCCCTGCTTTCCAGGAGCCATAACTTTTTTTTTTTTGTTCACAGAGTCAGATCAAGGCTCGTTGTTGCTTAAGTTGTACTTTGTAATGGCGCTTTATGGGTTTCATTCGTTAACTTAATTGTGACCCCCATCACTTTTTTATGTTTATATCTACGAGACTGTTAAGGAATTCAGGATGCATTTCTGGAGCGTAATAATATTACAGGCTATAGCTACTAGAGAGGGGTCGTTGATCCAGGGAGTTATTCTGATTGCCCGATTGGAGTCGGGAAGGAATTTTTTATTCCCCTAGGAAAATTTGGGAAGTGGGGAAAATTGGATTCTACCTCATAGTTTTTTTTTCCTCTGGATCAACTTGTAGGATAACAGGCCGAACTGGATGGACAAATGTCTTTTTCGGCCTTATATACTATGTTAAGGGTACAATTTTTGTGGGGTGATCTGTAGTTTATGGCAATACTATTTTGGGGTATGTATGAATTTTTGATCACTGTTTATACATTTTTTGGGGGAGACAAAAAAAGATTCAACCATTTAGATTTTCTTTCATTATCACATTCATTATGCAGAATAAATACTTTTACATGGCATTGCTAATTGTGTCTATTTTTTTAGTTGTTGTTGTAAATTGGGAAAGGGCATCATTTAAATTTTTTTGTAATTTTTTACCTTAATTTGTTTTCTTCTCATAGGGGACTTTAACATGATTGTTAGATTGCTTTTATTATTACTGTCTATGGGAAAATCACTGTGTTCCTATTCCTGTGGCAGGCTTAACAGGAACTTTACTATGGCAGAACTGAGAGCCTTCACAAGATCTCAGGCTGCCATAGCAACTAAACATCTCGCCTGTTCTTGTTTTCTATCTCCAGTAAATGACCACTCAGATGCATGACATCTGAAGGGAAAAACTTCTGTGGTTTGAGTTGTCTCTGATCCACGACTCTGTAACCTGGTGTCTGCTGTGTAATACAACAGGCACCTGCCAGCTATGGCACCCACTCAGCTTCTGAGCGGGCACCAGATTTAAAGACCTGACATCCACCGTACATGTACAGTGGCAGGTTTAGCCCAAGTTTCTGTAAACTGCTGGGGGACTGTCAAATTAATCAAACTTACACTTAACTTCCCAGCTCCACCAATTCTTCGTCTTCCCCAGGGCTACAGCCAGTGGCATATTGTTTTGACTGCATCAGTTACACCCCCATACACTTTTGCAGTCAGTCACTGACCTCAGCAGTGTGTGGCACAAGACTGCTGAGATCAGTGATAAGATGCAGGAGTCTATGGAACGTCACGGCTGCAGCTAAAACAATATGTCACCTGCCGCAGCTCTGGGAAGAGGATGAAGCAGTGGTGCTGGATGGCAGCTGGGGAGGTAAGCATAAGTTTGCTTGTTATTTTGACAATCCCCCTGCAGTTTACTGAAATTAAAAAATACATTGGACAACTACTTTAGAGTGCCTTCACACGCAGCAGATTTTGCAGAAATATCTGTGACTGAAAATTCTCTTCCATTCATCTGAATGAGGCTTTCCGCCAAAACAACACCATTCCGATGAATAGAACACATTTTCATTTCTGAAACAAAATCATGCCATGTGTGAAGACACTCAAAGTGTTATTTCCGCCTCAGACTTTCATGGCCAAAATGGGAATAATTAGAGTAAGCATTGGTTGTGGGTAGGGAGAATTACAGTGGGCTGTGCACAGATGTTACCATGACTTCCATAGCAGTGAATGGGAGTTACCAGTAACAGTTGACACTTAGGGCTCATGCACACGGCCATTGCCGTTTTGCAAGAGACGGATACCGGCCACGTCTGTTCCACATTTTGCGGAATGGAAGATCCTGCCCTCTATAGAAATGTCCTATCCTTGTCCATAAAAGGACAAGAATAGGACATGTTCTATTTTTTTCCAGGGCACCGCAGAATAGACATACGGATGCGGACTGCACACCGCATCTTTTGCAGCCCCATTAAAATGAATGGGTCAATGGTGGCTCAGTGGTTAGCACTGGTGCCTTACAGCGCTGGGGTCCAGGGTACAAATTCAACCAAGGACAACATCTGTATGGATTTTGTATGTTCTCAGCCATCAAAGGCCACAATGGGAATACTCCTTCAAATCAAATTTTTGCGCTATTATTTGGTTGGTAAATGTGTTTTTTCATGAGACTTCCTCCACACATAACTTGGTGTGGTGTTTTTTTTTCAGTACAAAAATCTTTTTCAATTTGACATTTTTTTTTCCAACTTTTTTGTGTTTCTGCTAAACTTTTGTGGCTTTTTTCAAATGGTGTGTTTAATGCATGAATGCAATATGCCAGGAAATTAGGAAAAAGATGACACAGCCAAAGCAAGCTGTGATTAAAAGAAAACAACATGGACACATGGACGCAAAAATGCATATTTAAAAATGCAACAAAAACAGTAAAAGATGGCTAGATAAAAACTAGGTGTTAATCCAGCCTTTCTCAGTATGCTCATGGGTGACACTGTAGAGCAGGGGTGCACAACCTGCGGCCCGGGGGCCACATGCGGCCCTTGGTACCATTCTGTGCGGCCCCCAACCATCTGGTAACAGACATGTATGCTTATGTCTTGTGGCTGCTTACATGTATTTCTGCCATTAGATGGGAGTCCTGGAAGTGTAACTAGACATTAATGGTATATAATGTGTGTTCAATATGCCTAAGTACAATATTTCAGTTGTTAATACACCTTTAAATTTTAATTTCGGCCCTCGTCATTGGTTCATTCTGGCAATGTGGCCCCCAACCAGGAAACGTTGTGCACCCCTGCTGTAGAGGGAATGAACCCATTTAACAAGAAAAAGGATAAAAGTGTACCTATCGTTTCAGGTAATTTTTCAGACTAAGGCTACTTTCACACTTGCGTTCGGGGCTCTGCTTGTGAGTTCCGTTTAAAGGCTCTCACAAGCGGCCCCGAACGGATCCGTACTGCCCCAATACATTCTGAGTCAATGCGGATCCGCTCAGAATGCATCAGTTTGGCACCGTTTGGCCTCCGTTCCGCTCATGTACACAGTTCTTTTAGTATATTCTAACTTGAAGCGTCCCCATCACCATGGGAACACCTCTGTGTTAGAATATACTGTCGGATCTGAGTTTTCCCAAAGTGAAAAATCAGATCTGAAAAAAACAGTTATGCAAACGGATCCGTTCTGAACGGATGAAAGCGTTTGCATTATAGGAGCGGATCCGTCTGTACAGACACCAGATGGATCCGCTCCGAACGCAAGTGTGAAAGTAGCCTAAGCTGTTGTATGTGTATGAGGATGCTTGTAATGCTGTTTCCAGATTTCAATATAAATAATTTCTTGCATTTTTAGCAGTTTTTCCTTCTGCAATCTTACTGTAATTCTCAGTTTATTTCTGAGCTGGTGGGTGGAGACTAGCTGAAATCATGTCTACCCATACACAGGACATGGAGAAAGGGATTCCTGCTCCATAACTCTCTGTAGCCCTAAGAAGCAGCAACAGTAACTGTAGCAGTGCTGATATATCTTCACCGTGGATGGATCTGAGCAGTGAATAAGTTAGTGAAGATCAGGGGGAGCAGGAAAGGAGCATCTTTTTCTGATCATTTTCTTATATTTGCCTGTACTATTCATTTATGGAGAAACATGAAACAACAGTTATTCTTTAAAGGCACTGTACTCTATTTTATAGTAATCTGGTATCTTTATGTCAGTCCATTTCATATTATTGCAGTGGTTTTCTTGCTTCATTTTTTTAGACCTGGCATGAGTGGGGAGAAGTTGCAGATTGCAGCACAAAGGACCTTTGCGCCGCAATCTGTGCCAGAAATATGCCTAATTTAGGCGTATTTCTATTTAATAAATTACCACCTATGAGTCAGCTGGAGATAACTAAGTGCTCGTATTGTGGGTGTCTGCTGCTCCATTCAAACAGTAAACACCAAGTCACATTCTTGTGATTGGTGGGGGATAAGGGATGGTGTCTCACCACACTGCACTGTTCTGTGTCTGAGGGCAGTCATAAGTGACACAGAGCTGCTTTCCCCTCACACTGCAGGGTCTACATGTTCTCCTAGGCGACACAGTTTTAGGCTGTCTTCCCTGTTAGCTCTTAGGAGACCAGTGTAAAGCTATATCTCATAGACCTACACTGAATAGTCAGCACACACAGATAGTACAGGCAGGCAATGTTATTCAGGAGGTTTATATAACAGCAGATAATAAATCACTGTATATACCAGGGGTGTTGCTAGGGTCTCAAAAGATCTGGGGCCCAAACTTCAATGAATATGGCCCAGTTCTCTAAGTTGCCCCCCCCCCCCCGCCACTCCCCTCACACAATGCATTTTGCTGTACTTGCTATACAGCAGCACATACCTCTCACATCCAGTGCCTCCCAGGTGACGTCTCCTCCGATGTAGATCTTCTCTCTTATCTTCTCCACTAGGTCCGGACAACTTCTTTTAGCCGCCTCATCTCTGCAGAGTGTGACACACAGACATCTTAGCTTCCTCACTTTTCTATCATCATCTCCCAACCTGGAGTCCCCACAGTGTTATACTGCTGCTAGCTGTGCTCCCCAATACCCCCAAATACTATCCTTAAGAAAAAATACTGTCCCAATAGTAATAGTGCTTCTCATAGTCCCACCAATAGTAATTCCCTTCTAGAATGCCCTCATTAGTAATACTGCCCCCTACAGTGCCCCCAACAGTGATAGTGCTCCCCTCCTATAGAGCCCTTAGTAGAAATAATAATGCCTATACTGTCTCCTGGATTTATAATACCCCTACAGTGCCCACAGTATTTATATATCGCCCTACTGTTATAATGCTCACCCTGAAGTGCCCCCAGTATTTATAATGACTCCAGCAGTGCCCCCTGTAGTTATATTCCTCCCTCCACCATACAGTCCCATATAAATAACATCACACCATCACAATAAATTTGTGCAACAGACAACATAATTTGAAAAACTACTATGCTGCATCTGGAGCTGTTGGGGAAAAAGAGACCTAATCTAGGGGCATTCCCAAAGAGTACTTCATAAGGATTTAGGCTTATCTTCTGGTTAGGTGTGTACCGGATGGAGAAAAGCCCCAAGGGTAGGTACTCTTACCTCAGTCAGTATCTTCAGCTGTAGACTTTGCTACAGGACAAATCTCTGAATATCCTGGAAAGAGATCAATACAAACATAGACATATTCACACTGTTCCACCTTTGCTCTGAATGTAGTCAATCCGCAGTCTCTGAAATGGGTAAGGTGACCTTGGCATATGCCTTCCTGGAACTCCCATAGTTCTCCCATCATTATTACAGCATTCACCTTCAACTAACCTAGTGGCAGCATTGTTGAACCCAGGAGCCATCCGCCACAGAACCCAATCACACCTTCTCTCTCTTGATTTGCCCATCCTCTTTAGGTAGAGTGCCCTCTGAAGGAAGAGTTTCTTACCAACCCTCCAAAGTCCATTCTCAATCATCACTTCTACCTTTATCCTTTGATGTTTCCTTTCAGCCTCAGTGGCCTGTATCTGAAAAAGACAAACTAAGCCCTCATGTATCACACAGACTTCCACTTAGCGTAGACTTCAAGTAATAGTTTGGCCTTTACCTTCTCAGGCAGCATCAGGGCATCAAACATCTTTCATACG
Source organism: Bufo gargarizans (assembly GCF_014858855.1). NCBI lineage: Eukaryota > Metazoa > Chordata > Amphibia > Anura > Bufonidae > Bufo > Bufo gargarizans. The sequence continues at coordinate 369,081,858 of NC_058080.1, forward strand.
CTCATTATTGATGGGCTTTCCCATGGATCAAACAAAATCTTGGATTTAATATTGATGTTAGCAGTCTTACCCTCAGCAATCTTACAAACCTCAGCGAGTGTCTTCAGCTCTGTCTCTTGCACGAACATTGCTGGAGGGATCGGTTCTTTCTTGACAACATCAGATTAAGTAGGAACAGCATATCCTGTCCGAGATGATCCATCTTCCAAGAACCTGAAATTATCTACCAGAAACTCAGAAATGTGGTTATTAATTGAAGACAGTCATGTGAATTTGAATTTTTATTTCTATTTTTAGAGGTGGGAAGGCACTACTACTCCCTAAATGATGCTAGAAATCTCACATTTTCCCGTGATTGAAATCCACTCATATCTGAATAAGGACTTAGAATGGGTGCAACCTTACATTGACTGGATTGGTCAGGGACACTTCCAGTTGGCATCCTAGGAATAATCTCTGCAGGCACATTTTATAATAGTGGAACATACAATTGGCAAAGGTTATTTTCAGACATTATTGGATCTAATCCAATAATGGAGCCTATAACATGAATAAAGCCCTGTCTGGAAAATCTATAAATAACACACGTTAGTATCTTCACAGTCTGCAGATGCATTACCAATTACCAGTCTCCTCCATAAGGGGGGTTGAATTCCCCGGGGGGACTTTACTAGAGCACAATAGGTGGATGGAAAGGAAGGGATAGAAGGAGCAGGAAGCACTGTGGGAGGTGATCCTGTTGGAAAGGAGCACCTTCCAAAGCAGAGTGCAGAGGAGGGGCTGACCGAAGGAAAAATAGGAGTTTTTGTGGAACTACAAGATCAGCTTTTGAGAAAGGGGGATGGGATGCAAAATGTTTTTTTCTTTGTTCCCTACGGGTTTAAATCCTCCATCTTGCAATAGAAATGCTGCTCATTTCATTTCTCCAACTTACTTTAACTTCTATCAATCACTTTCATATACAATTTTCACCATAACTCAGCTCTTTTTCCTTCAATACACTTATCCACAAACTTTCATTTAATCTACCGGTTTCTGGCATATCAATTGCGCGCATGAATGATTTTAACTTAATACCTGAAACTTTTCCCTTCTTATGTAGTTTCCATATGCAGCCTCTAGGGGGAACTCTTACATATGTCTACCTATTTCCGGGTAATACCGGATATCTCTGCTACACAGTATCACAAAAAATGCTTTCAACTTTCTAACTGAAACTTTTCCTCTTTCTTGCATTAGCTGAGCCGCTGTTAACATCTCCTCATTATATCCTGTAACATCAGAATTACCCCATTTTGTGGTTACACACAGATCAAACGGTATCTGATTACTATCAAACCTGCTAGAGCAGTTACACAAAGATTTAACGATAATCTGATTACTATCGAACCCACAATTCCTTTGGTGAAGACCCCTGGTCCTATTCACCTCTGTAGGGATACAAAATCTTAATAACTGCCAATTGCTTATTATTCTTCCTAATAGTGACACACAGTCCTGAAGATATGCAGCCGTTATCAACCCTTCAGGACTCATATAGTCTTAAAGATATCCAAGCGATATCTTATCCTACGGAACACACAGTTTTAAAGATATTCGGCTGCAATCTAACCTAATTAGGGTACACACTCTATTATGCAATTGGTGTTAATCCTACTCAATTCCCATCATGAGGACCCCTGGTCACTACTCATGAATCCCCAAAACTCTCGTCAGAGCTTGGCTTAGATCCAATTCTATGTCACAATATCCGACTCAGCTTTCTATCAACTCCCACTTAGTTCCAGCACATCCTACCACGCAAAGAAGGAATATTCAAATGGACAGATCAGCTATAATTTGAACCCTTCTATCGTGATAACACCAATTCAACTCTTGAGAATCTACCTGGGCAAAAAGCTCAGAGAAGGTATGTAAGAAAATAAAGCTTTCCTACCTTGCTGCAGCATGTAACCTTGTCTAATGTTTTTGCGCAAGACCCTCTCGTTACGTTTGAATCCGAAGTTACGCAAGCTGTCTGCCCACCCAGGGACGCCAAATTGTTATCGCAAGTCAGGCGATTCTTATCTTCTTTGTGTGGTGCTAAATCAATTATAAATATAAGTATGAGTGCACCATACTACTTTCATAATGAGACCAGACACACAAGTTGGTTTCATGAAAGCATCTTCTCATCCCCCTGAGCAAGAAGCGAACTTTATTCAAGATACATTCACTTAAATAGCAGACATGACATCACAAAAGGGGTAGTTCCTTAAGAAAAGACTATTGGCTACTTGACAAAATGGGTGTAGTTTGCTAATTTTATCCCTGAGTTTCATTAGCACATTCAAAAATGGCAACCTAACTCCCGCTTCCCCAGTGACCTTAAGACAAAGAAATGCACACGAGGCTCACACATTTGGTTTCCGGCCATCGAGTGGACAAAAATGTGTACTACAGTACATATATATAGAGAGAAAAAACAAAACAAAAAAAAAAAAAAACCTATCTCTCACAGTGGCTATTTCCCGTACTCCAAAAGGACCTTTTCCCTCTATTATGAGTATGGAGGATTCATACTGCTGAGGTCCTTATCAAGGATAGGATTTAGTCGAATCACACCGAAGTGGCTATTTCCTGTACTCCAAAAGGACCTTTTCCCTCTATTATGAGTATGGAGGATTCATACTGCTGAGGTCCTTATCAAGGATAGGATTTAGCCGGCTCACACTGAAGTGGCTATTTCCCATACCCCAAAAGGAACTTTTCCATCCATTATATAGTATGGGGGAGTCATACTGCAGAGGTCCTTTTCAAGGATAGGATTTAGCTGACTCACACTGAAGTGATTATTTCCCGTACCCCTAAAGGACCTTTTCTATCTATTATGTACTAGGAATGATTCATACTGCTGAGGTCCTTTCAAGGATAGGATTTAGCCGACTCAAACTAAAGTGGTTATTTCTTGTACCCCAAAAGGACCTTTTCCATCTATTATATACTAGTAAGTTGTTACACAAATTTAAAAAATATTATGGTGGTGATCATGATTGTGGTTCAGAAATGAAGAAGCGACTTTTCTTTTATATGGCCTTCCAAATTTTGTTCCTTTAGTAGGGGCAGATCCTGGATGGGAGCTGACACATTACAGGTGGATGCGGCAGTGAAATAAGATGTCAGTGAAGGCAGAATAGAATAGCCAACTTTATAGGAAGGGGCAAAGACTTAGGGTGACGTCACTATCAGATAATGTTGTTGATGGCTCAGTCATCCTTTAGACATTTTCATCTCCTTCCTCTATAATGACAGCCAGCCAACAGAAGGTGGAGTCACTGTTTGATACAGACTGTTGCTGAGTCTGACAGTGCTGCCTCCGCTATGGCCGCTGACATTGTGGGATGACGTGGTTTTTCCTCCTTTATCCTGTCTTTTGTCATTTTCTGCTTCTAAACATTTCCTAATCAAATGTACCTCTGTTTCTTAGTAAACCCCAAATTTCAGTCTATGATGCAAGAAACCCATTTCCTGTACTACAAGCAATATTCCAGTGTACGTTTTTATTTTAAATATACACATAAAAATGCAATATTGAAATGCAAGTTTTCTCAAGTACACACCAAAATGGCATGTAATCATGATTACCTGCTGTATAAAATGCAGTTTTTGCTCAAATAAAAAAAAAAAAAAGCCAGTTTTCTTTTGCACAGATAGATTGTGTGAGAATTTGTGAATGTGATGCGGTCCAGTCAATGACACACACAGCCTGTGTAAATGGGTGCTGTGACCCTGCCTGGCACACTGTGGAGTGAAATTGCAGGAGTGCCAGTGGAAACGTCTTGTGTGTCTCTCCTGGTATTGACTCTGGTGGAATTTGGTTATTGATTTGTGTCTGCTGATTCCATGTGTTTCTGTCCTGGCTTGACCTGGCTCATCGGTTTCTGCTTTGTTTTTACTTGATTTTGGCCGATCTGTCTCTAGTTAGTTAGTCATTTTGACCCCATTGTCCCTTCCCCCTCTAGCACTTCATTAAAGGGAGTCTGTCACCTACCCGACCAGTTTCAAACAGATGACATTGTTCAGTAGGGCACAAAGACATGACACAGATGTTACCTGTGTTTAGTTCTTCAAATGCATCAAATCGCCCAAAAAGTAGTTTTTATCATATGCTAATGAGCAGTCGCAAGTGCCCAGGGGCGGAGAGTTTTCTGAAAGTGCCCAAGTTCCCCCGCCTCACTCGCGCCTAACTCCGCCCCTCAGTAAGCTCAGGCCAGCTCTGTGACATCATATTTCCCTATAGGCTGTTCGCGCATCACTGCCGGGCCCGGGCATGCGCAGTGTTCTGCCCATTGTGGGCAGAGGTACAGGGATATGGAGTGCGAATGCACCAGTTACTGGCGTGAAATTGACGCATGCTCGGGCCCGGCAGTGATGCGCGAACAGCCTATAGGGAAATATGATGTCACAGAGCCACAGGGCTGGCCTGAGCTTACTGAGGGGCGGAGTTTGGTGCGAGTGAGGTGGGGGAACTTGAGCACTTTCAGAAAACTTTCCCCCCTGGGCACCTGCAAAGGCTCATTAGCATATGATAAAAACTACTTTTTGGGCGATTTGAAGCATCTAAAGAACTAAACACGGGTAACATCTGTGTCATGTCTTTGTGCCTCACTGAACAATGTCACCTGTTTGAAAACAATCAGGTAGGTGACAGACTCCCTTTAAGGAGTGACTGTGGACTAGAAAGAATCGTGCAAACAGTTAGGAACATTGTTAGGGTAGGTAAGCATCAACATTTTCCTTTCTGTGACACATGATTAAAGCATTGTACAATGCAGGGAGTCCCCAGCAGTAGATGCTGCTCCCTAGTAGTGTATGTCTGTTACATCATACATAGACCCTGATTAGGGGTCTATTCATACATCTGCATGTGTTTTGCGGTCTACAAATTGCGGATCCGCAAAACATGGACACCAGCAATGTGCTTTCTTTGCATTCCACACATCGCCAGCACTATTTTTTCGGGGACGGAAGTGCGGATGCAGACAGCACACAGTGTGCTGTCCGCATCTTTTGTGGCCCAATTGAAAATGAATGGGTCCGCACCCATTCCACATAATTGCGGAACAGATCCGGACCCATTCATGCGGACATGTAAATGGACCCTTACCAGAACTTCACTCCAGAATTCTGGCATCAAATAGACACAAAATATAATTTTGTGACTTTTTGCATTTTTACACAATTCACTCCAGTTTTGTAATATTAATGGAAAGGGGGTGTGGTTAGCTATGTTCATGAGTTTCACTCTAGATTTATCATTGCGACTTTTTAAAAAAGTCGCAATCTCACTCCAGGAGGAGGGAAGAATAGGAAAACTGGGGGAGCGTCACTAGACAGAAGTGTTGGGTGTAAGAACAAGCCATATTTATCAAACAACCTGTGACATTTGATAAATGTGGAATAAAGTACTCCAACACAGACTCAAACAAACTGACTTCAATTATTCTCCTCATGATCAATTCCCCCATAGTGTGCCATTGTAGACACATGCACGGCTACAGATTTCCAAAATATATAGTTATAAAAAAGAAAAAAAGTCAATGGTACTTTTATTCAATAATAAAATATACTATGTATATAACTTCAGCCAAACGTTTCCTGTAGTTGCAGATCAGACGTGCACAACGGTCAGGAGTAATTCTTGACCATTCCTCTTTACAGAACTGTTTCAGTTCAGCAATATTCTTGGGATGTCTGGTGTGAATCGCTTTCTTGAGGTCATGCCACAGCATCTCAATCGGGTTGAGGTCAGGACTCTGACTGGGCCACTCCAGAAGGCGTATTTTCTTCTGTTTAAGCCATTCTGTTGTTGATTTACTTCTATGCTTTGGGTCGTTGTCCTGTTGCAACACCCATCTTCTGTTGAGCTTCAGCTGGTGGACAGATGGCCTTAAGTTCTCTTGCAAAATGTCTTGATAAACTTGGGAATTCATTTTTCCTTCGATGATAGCAATCCATCCAGGCCCTGACGCAGCAAAGCAGCTACAAACCATGATGCCCCCACCACCAAACTTCACAGTTGGGATGAGGTTTTGATGTTGGTGTGCTGTGCCTCTTTTTCTCCACACATAGTGTTGTGTTTCTTCCAAACAACTCAACGTTGGTTTCATCTGTCCACAGAATATTTTGCCAGTACTGCTGTGGAACATCCAGGTGCTCTTGTGCAAACTGTAAACCTGCAGCAATGTTATTTTTGGACAGCAGTGGCTTCCTCTGTGGTATCCTCTCATGAAATCCATTCTTGTTTAGTGTTTTACGTATCATAGATTGGCTAACAGGGATGTTAACATATGCCAGAGACATTTGTAAGTCTTTAGCTGACACTCTAGGATTCGTCTTCACCTTGAGCAGTCTGCACTGTGCTCTTGCAGTCATCTTTAGAGGACGGCCACTCCTATGGAGAGTAGCAGCAGAGCTAAACTTTCTCCATTTATAGACAATTTGTCTTACCGTGGACTGATTAACAGCAAGGCTTTTGGAGATACTTTTATAACCCTTTCCAGCTTTATGTAAGTCAACAATTCTTAATCGTAGGTCTTCTGAGAGCTCTTTTGTGCGAGGTAACATTCACATCAGGCAATGCTTCTTGTGAAAAGCAAACCCAGAACTAGTGTGTGTTTTTTATAGGGCAGGGCAGCTGTAACCAACACCTCCAATCTCATCTCATTGATTGGACTCCAGTTCGCTGACACCTCACTTCATTTAGCTCTTGGAGATGTCATTAGTCTAGGGGTTCACATACTTTTTCCAACTGCACTGTGAATGTTTACATGGTGTGTTCAATAAAAACATGGTAACATTTAATTATTTGTGTGTTATTAGTTTAAGCAGACTGTGATTGTCTATTGTTGTGACTTAGATGAAGATCAGATCACATTTTATGACCAATTTGTGCAGAAATCCATATCATTCCAAAGGGTTCACATACTTTTTCTTGCAACTGTATACAACCACAAAGTTACTAAAACACAATGATTATCTTGTTGACCAGTCTTCAAATTTCGTATAAATTTTCGAATGAAAATTCGGATGAACAAGGAAAATTCGAATAAATAATCACAAGGAAAAGAATATCAGATATGCGATCCAAATATTCGATCCAATGTCCTTTTATATATATAATCGTAACTTGTCCAATTTTTCGCTATAAGCTTGGTTAGTCTCTTTGGTCAGTACGATGTGGTGCTGAGGAAGGGGCCACTAGGAAGGGGCCACTAAGAGCCCCGAAACGCGTCTGGTACTGGACCCCCCGATTCAACACAAGGATCATCAACCTTGTTAACCTTTGCAGCTTTGAACCTGTTTGGAGGAAATCCACTGAGGTTGCATCGCGTGTATCTGCAAAGTTGTGGACTAGAAAGAAACTGCTGGCGCCAGTAAGTGAAAACCGAAATTGTTATACTAAAGGACAATCTGTTGAAATTTCCTCGAAATCTTGGGATACATTGCATAATTTTGTTTCACGCTAAAGTCGATACTCACACTTACAAGCAGTGGCGGAAGATCATACTCTGATTGCCACGCGGGACGCCGCGGACTGTTGATCGGAGCCGCCTACGTGTACCTGTTACGTGAGTAGACAAAACAATCATAGATGGAATAAGCATTTGCGATGAAAAATATAATCGACAGATATGTATTGATGTTACATCGTACTGACCAAAGAGACTAACCAAGCTTATAGCGAAAAATTGGACAAGTTACGATTATATATAAAAGGTGTTGGACATTGGATCGAATATCTGATATTCTTTTCCTTGTGATTATTTATTTGAATTTTCCTTGTTCATCCGAAATTTCATTAGAAAATGTATACGAAATTTGAAGACTGGTCAACAAGATAACCATGTGTTTTAGTAACTTTGTGGTTGTATAAGTGTTTGTAGGTACTATTTTAGTCTGGCCAGACCTGTGCATTATATAATTAAGTTTTTAACATTGTGACTATCACATAGTATATTTTATTATTGAATAAAAGTACCATTGACTCTAGATATAGAGAACGCCCAGCCCTTTCTTTGTAATATTATTGTAGCTTATAGATTGGGTGAATCTGTTGGCTGAGAGCACCCATCCTGCGCCACCCCACACAGTAGTGCGACCTAATATTTGATAAATAAAAAAAACAACAAACTAAAACTGGATAATTTACAACAAAAAAAAAAGAAGACAGTTATTTGAAATGTTTACACATTTTATTGATCTAAAATATAACATTTATTTAACCACAAATTATGGTTATCCCTATAAAAAAATATGTTTTAAAGGGAGTCTGTTAACAGAATTAACAATAGTAAAGTAAACAGCATTGTAGGGCACGTCACACTCTTTCAAACAGGACCTTTTTTATCTGGTCAGAACAACGTATTCTTGCCCATGTCAGTGATTTGTATAGGCAACACATCTGGTCCCCCATGTACCTCCAGACTACTCCCACACTTTTACAAGCGCACCTCACAAGCTTTACATATACCTTTCATAACAGCGAAAAAATGTACTGTACCTCCAGCACACCGTGCCAGTGCTAAACCATGTCACCCCAGTGCACCTACAGAATCCTAACCAGTAGTACACCATTTTAAACGTGCCTAAAATGTACTCTACATAAATAGAGATGGTTCCCCTCAAATCCTGACCTAGCTCGCCTCTCACTTCAGCACATAGCATTCATCATGTAGAGATTAGAGAAAGTTAATACAAGCCACTTAGTAATGTACTGTGATTGTCCATATTGCCTCCACTGCTGGCTGGATTCATTTTTCCATCTTAGACAAAAAGCCTTATATGCAGCACTTTTTTGTCTGGTATAAAGAGAGATCCTAAACAGAAACGGAACGAACTCCATCATAGTCGGCGGGGTCTGTTCAGCTTCTTCCCTGTCAGTTAGGCCAGGTTCTCATCAAATTTTTGTCATACATTTAATGTATGCCAAAAAATGTATATATGGTAACAGGTGCCTCAGACGGATGCCATAATGTGGCATCCATCACCATATAGTACCATAGTGTAAAAAAAATATATATGTTATCCTATACTTTTTTTATTTTATTTTTCAGGATGGAAAACTGCAACAGTGATACACTATGTTTTTCTATCATGCAGAGTCCTGCAAAAAACAAAACAAAAAACCCTATACTTTTTTTTTTACAATGGAACTCCATGGTGCCGGATGCCACAGTATGGCATCTGTCTGAAGCGTTTGATAATGTATATGTTTTTTGTGTATGTTGACAAAAATGTGCCCCCCTTATGTTCCCCATCCAGAACTTCCGTTATTTTTGTTGTTCTGCTCATCTAATGGAGCAGAACAGAAATAAATATGTGAACATGCCCTAAGAGGTGAGCATGCAGGAAACCGTTACTGGTCTAAATAACATGAGGTACACGTAATTATACTGAAGGGATAAAGTCCGGTCCAATATGCCGGATCCTCCCTGTACTTTACCATTTGGCTTTAATAGCCTGCATTCACTACATAAAAAATAGAATAGGACAGCACCACTTAATAGAACAAATAGTCCATGATATGGCGGCGGTGCTTGTGGCGTCAGGTCTCGGCCTCAGGGACCCAACAAACGTAGAAAAAACTTCAGGAAAGTTACGGCACTCTTAATCTTGAATCCAAACTTGAGAAAGACCTGTGTGTCAAAAAGTTGCTGTATTTTTCAGTGTGATTAAACACTAAGTTTGGATTCAAGATTAAGAGAGCCGTGACTTTCCTGCATTCACTACATGCATCTCACACACACACACATAAGTGCGTGTGGGGCAGTGCAAGTTGCGTGTGGTGCAGCGTGTGATATGTGGTGCACTGTATGTGGTGCAGTGTGTGAGGTATGAGGTGCATGTGGTGCACTGTATGGGGTGCATGTGGTGCACTGTGTGAGGTATGAGGTGCATATGGTGCACTGTGTGAGGTATGAGGTGCATATGGTGCACTGTGTGAGGTATGAGGTGCATATGGTGCACTGTGTGAGTGCGGTGTATGTGGGGCAGTGTGTGAGGTATGAGAAGCATGTGGGGCAGTGTGTAATGGGTGCGTGTGGTGCTCTGCGTGAGGGTGCGTGTGGTGCTGCACTGCGTGAGGGGGCGCGTGGTGCTGCACTGCGTGAGGGGGCGCGTGGTGCTGCACTGCGTGAGGGGGCGCGTGGTGCTGCACTGCGTGAGGGGGCGCGTGGTGCTGCACTGCGTGAGGGGGCGCGTGGTGCTGCACTGCGTGAGGGGGCGCGTGGTGCTGCACTGCGTGAGGGGGCGCGTGGTGCTGCACTGCGTGAGGGGGCGCGTGGTGCTGCACTGCGTGAGGGGGCGCGTGGTGCTGCAGTGCGTGAGGGGGAGCGTGGTGCTGCAGTGCGTGAGGGGGAGCGTGGTGCTGCAGTGCGTGAGGGGGAGCGTGGTGCTGCAGTGCGTGAGGGGGAGCGTGGTGCTGCAGTGCGTGAGGGGGAGCGTGGTGCTGCAGTGCGTGAGGGGGAGCGTGGTGCTGCAGTGCGTGAGGGGGAGCGTGGTGCTGCAGTGCGTGAGGGGGAGCGTGGTGCTGCAGTGCGTGAGGGGGAGCGTTGTGCTGCAGTGCGTGAGGGGGAGCGTTGTGCTGCAGTGCGTGAGGGGGAGCGTTGTGCTGCAGTGCGTGAGGGGGAGCGTTGTGCTGCAGTGCGTGAGGGGGAGCGTTGTGCTGCAGTGCGTGAGGGGGAGCGTTGTGCTGCAGTGCGTGAGGGGGCGCGTAGTGCTGCAGTGCGTGAGGGGGCGCGTAGTGCTGCACTGCGTGAAGGGGCGCGTAGTGCTGCACTGCGTGAAGGGGCGCGTAGTGCTGCACTGCGTGAGGGGGCGCATGGTTCTGCAGTGCGTGAGGGGGCGCGTGGTGCACGGCGTGAGGTATTAGGGGCATGTGGTGCAGTGTGTGATGATCACACACTGCACCACATACATCGATAGATTACACAGTGCTGACACCTTGTTCTACACATCCATCTTGATGTCTGGGATGTAGTCTTCAGCTCCACCGCTGCCATATTTGCCTGGGTCCTTGGGAAGCAAGCCCGGCTCTCCTTACTATAGCAACCCCGGGAGCACGCCCCTCCTCCTTACAGCTCCCGACAGCTTTACTTGCTGCCAGACACTGTACCACCCAAACTAACCAACAACAAAGCTCCTTATTACAGGCACAGGCAGCATTGATGCACTTCCATGCCATTCAGAGCGCCCCCTGCACTGATGAATGGCATGGTAAAGTCTACGGCATATTGGTACACCCTAACGTTTTTTCAGAGAGTAGAACCGCCTGAACAGGCATCTATAACGCTTGTATAGGCGTTATGGCGACCTCTGGTCTGAAGTCATCCCAACAATTCTGCCGGTAATTACCCAATGAACAGCAAATGGCAGATCGTGCTAATTACAATCTGCCGCTGGCAAATAACTGTACAGCATGGAGACAAGCGACGGTATAACAATCGCTTCTCCCCATACTGTGGACAAGATCTCTGCATGTAATAGGAGCCGTCTCCTCAGCAAGCGAGCAGGCGATTCCTTCCTTATTGCCTGTAAAATCTGCCTATGTAATACAGCCTTTACACACACTGCCAACAACATACAATCCCACACAAGACACCCCCCGCAGCATACACACAGCTGCCCCCATCACACAGCCCCCTTCACATGCAACCCACAGGCAGAACCCTTTAACACAACCCTGTTTTAGCATACAATCCAACACAGCCCCCTCCCACCAACACAACCCCCCTATATATAACCAAGACACCCCCATCAAAGCATTAAATGCAATACAGCCCCCCAATACAACCGGATTCCCTTTCGTCAGCATCCACAACAGCCCCCTACCATCTCAGTGTACAATCCCTCACAGCCTCCTCAATTACAGCCTACAGACATCACCCTACTACACAGCCCCCCTCAGCATACAATGCAACACAGCCCCCATATACAACCCAGACATCTCCTTAGAACACAGCCCCCTATACAACCAGATACCTCCTCCCTCACCCATAACCACCCCACCATCTCAGTGTGCAACCTCACACAGTCCCCACTCACATACAAACCAGACACCACCCTAATACACAGCCTCTCATTTCAGCATACAATCAAACATAGCCCTCCACAACATACAAACATATCCCCCCCATGCAACCAGATACCCCCTCTCTCAGCATCCACACAGCCCCCCACCATCCCAGTGAACACTCCCTCACAGTCCCCCATATACATCCCAGACACCGCTCTAGAACACAGCCCCCCATATACACCCTCCTTCAGTATCCATGACCACCCCCCACCATATCAGTGTACAATCCCTCACGGCCCTCCCTAACATACAACCCACAGATACCACCCTACTACAAAGCGTGCGCCCACCCCCCAGCATACAATGTGACACAGAACCCCCCACATAAAATCAGATACCCCCTCCCTCTGCATCCACAACCTAACCCCCCCCCCAACATCTGAGTGTACAATCCCACATAGACCCTCTCACATACACCACCCTACTACACAGCCTCCCATCTCGGCAAACAATCAAACATAGCCCCCCCCGTATACAACCAACTGCCCCCCCATCTCAGTGTAAAATCCCTCACAGACCCTCATATACAACCCAAACACCTACCTAGAACACAGGCCCCCAGTCTCAGCATAACATGCAATACAGACAGATACCCCCTCCCTCTGCATCCACAGCCAACCCCCACCATCTCAGTGTACAATCCCTCACATACAACCCACAGACACCACCCTACTACACAGCCCCCCAAAAAATACAACCAGATACCCCATTCACTCTGCATACACACAGCTGTCTCCCATCTCAGTGTACAGTCCCTCAGAGCACATCCCTAGCACGTTCACAGTAGAAAATCACACTAAGGGTCCATTCACACTGTCCGCAAAATGGGTCCGCATCCATTCCGCAATTTTGCGGAAGAGGTGCGGACCCATTAATTTTCAATGGGGCCGGAATGTGTTGTCCGCATCCGCATTTGTGGATCCGCAAAAAAATAGAACATGTCCTATTCTTGTCCGCAATTGCGGACAAGAAAAGGCATTTTCTATGAGAGTGCCAGCGATGTGCAGCCCGCAAAATGTGGAACGCACATTGCCGGTGTCCATGTTTTGCGGATCTGCAAAACACATACGGACGTGTGAATGGACCCTAAAAAAACGCACGTGTGGTACACAGCGAGCCATTTTCCTAACCACGAGCATCACACAGCAGCCCCCACATCTCGGTGTATAATCCCTCACAGCACATTCCCAACAGTTTCAGTACACAATAAGTTACTAAATTAGTAGGGTTCCGTGTACTTCTACTGCGCTGCAGGAGTTTTTTTGTTCACTCCCCGCGTTGCTTCACTCGCGAGCTCCATTATCCCTGTGAAAAAGAGCGCGGCTCTCCTGTTTCCGATCCACGTGATGTCATCAGGTCCTTACCGAATATAGTATTTAGCCATTACCAATTCAATTGTATTGCCGTCCTGAAGTATCTAGCTGGCAGGCAGGATATTCGGGGTCTGGGATAAAACATCAGGTGCCCAGGCCCGAATGTTTTAACCTAGCAACACCCCTGGTATACACTCACCTACTATACAGTGGAGGAAATAATTATTTGACCCCTCACTGATTTTGTAAGTTTGTCCAATGACAAAGAAATGAAAAGTCTCAGAACAGTATCATTTCAATGGTAGGTTTATTGTAACAGTGGCAGATAGCACATCAAAAGGAAAATCGAAAAAATAACTTTAAATAAAAGATAGCAACTGATTTGCATTTCATTGAGTGAAATAAGTATTTGAACCCCTACCAACCATTAAGAGTTCTGGCTCCCACAGAGTGGTTAGACACTTCTACTCAATTAGTCACCCTCATTAAGGACACCTGTCTTAACTAGTCACCTGTATAAAAGACACCTGTCCACAGAATCAATCAATCAAGCAGACTCCAAACTCTCCAACATGGGAAAGACCAAAGAGCTGTCCAAGGATGTCAGAGACAAAATTGTAGACCTGCACAAGGCTGGAATGGGCTACAAAACCATTAGCAAGAAGCTGGGAGAGAAGGTGACAACTGTTGGTGCGATTGTTCGAAAATGGAAGGAGCACAAAATGACCATCAATCGACCTCGCTCTGGGGCTCCACGCAAGATCTCACCTCGTGGGGTGTCAATGGTTCTGAGAAAGGTGAAAAAGCATCCTAGAACTACACGGGAGGAGTTAGTTAATGACCTCAAATTAGCAGGGACCACAGTCACCAAGAAAACCATTGGAAACACATTACACCGCAATGGATTAAAATCCTGCAGGGCTCGCAAGGTCCCCCTGCTCAGGAAGGCACATGTGCAGGCCCGTCTGAAGTTTGCCAATGAACACCTGAATGATTCAGAGAGTGACTGGGAGAAGGTGCTGTGGTCTGATGAGACCAAAATAGAGCTCTTTGGCATTAACTCAACTCGCTGTGTTTGGAGGAAGAAAAATTGCTGCCTATGACCCCCAAAACACCGTCCCCACCGTCAAGCATGGGGGTGGAAACATTTTGCTTTGGGGGTGTTTTTCTGCTAAGGGCACAGGACAACTTATTCGCATAAACGGGAAAATGGACGGAGCCATGTATCGTGAAATCCTGAGCGACAACCTCCTTCCCTCTGCCAGGAAACTGAAAATGGGTCGTGGATGGGTGTTCCAGCACGACAATGACCCAAAACATACAGCAAAGGCAACAAAGGAGTGGCTCAAGAAGAAGCACATTAAGGTCATGGAGTGGCCTAGTCAGTCTCCGGACCTTAATCCAATCGAAAACCTATGGAGGGAGCTCAAGCTCAGAGTTGCACAGAGACAGCCTCGAAACCTTAGGGATTTAGAGATGATCTGCAAAGAGGAGTGGACCAACATTCCTCCTAAAATGTGCGCAAACTTGGTCATCAATTACAAGAAACGTTTGACCTCTGTGCTTGCAAACAAGGGTTTTTCCACCAAGTATTAAGTCTTTTTTTGTTAGAGGGTTCAAATACTTATTTCACTCAATGAAATGCAAATCAGTTGCTATCTTTTATTTAAAGTTATTTTTTCGATTTTCCTTTTGATGTGCTATCTGCCACTGTTACAATAAACCTACCATTGAAATGATACTGTTCTGAGACTTTTCATTTCTTTGTCATTGGACAAACTTACAAAATCAGTGAGGGGTCAAATAATTATTTCCTCCACTGTATATCTACTCCTGGTCCTTTCCATAGGCATACAGGGATATACAAAGGAAGATGGAGAGTGGGGAGGGACCTGAGAGCTGCAACATGGGAGAGACCAAGTTCCTGTACACATTAGAGCAAGCAATCAGACTTGAGGTCATATGACCAGGTTCCCATAATGGAATTGTACAACATTTTGGGATGCAACTGAGTTAGGGCTCATTCAGATTACCATATGAATGGGTCCGCATCCATTCCGCAATATTGTGCACATCTGTAGTTCCGTTCCACGGCCCTGCAAGAAAGATAGAGTAAGTCCTATTCTTGTCCGCAATCGCCATGTGCGGACACGGCCGGTATCCGTGTTTTGCAGATCTGCAATTTGCGGACCGCGAAACACCACGGCCGTCTGAATGAGCCTTTAGTGTTAAAACTGTTCCATTCCACAGAGACAGGTTTGTGTATATAGCTCTCTGACAATGCAGGCTCTGAATCCATACAAAATGAGTTCTCACCGATGTGCTTTCTTTACAGGTTATTGCCAGTCATCACATGCAAGCAATCTCATTTGCATCAGGCGGGGATGTGGTAAGCACTCTTTCAAGGATAAGTCCACTGAATTCCAAGGTAAAGGAAAGAAACTGTACACACTGACTGTTTTCTTTTCTCTGCCAGGACACAGCGGATTATGTGGCATATGTGGCCAAGGACCCTATTAACCAGAGAGGTACATCAACAATAATTGCTGTTGCTTGGGAAAGTGTTGGTTGCAACTTTGTGATAATATTCAGTTTTATGGTTTTTAATATTGCATATGAATAATAGAAGTTTGAACTCTAGAATATCATGATCCATATGCTATGCCAACTAAACCCATATTTACTGATTGTACTGGCAGAGGAATTTAGATTGGCACTGCCAACATATTATTTGGCTTATGCCCAGCCTCTGCACTCCATTCAGAAATTATTTTATTAGATAAATGCTTGGTTATTGAATTTGCTAAGCATTAGCTTAATTATTGCTGTATGTCCTGTTTGCCAGGGCCGCAGCATACAACAGACATCAACATCTCACTCTACAGTAAAACTGTTGTGGCTCATGTCTGTTGCATGCTACATGCCCAGGGCCTATTCCTGCCTGCAGTTCCCTTCACCTTCCACAGCATCTTCTGCTCTGCTTAATGTCTGCTGATAGAATTTTTTTCTAATCTGTTTTTATTTTCTGATTGTATATTTTTTTATTTTATTTCCTGAACATTATTAGGGGGGTCATTCGTCACATTGGACAGGAGGGGACCCTATTGACTTACATGGGAGAGTTTTCAAGGCATACTCTGTGACCTGTGCAGAAGTCATTGTACAAGGAAGGAATAGATCAAATTTGACAATCACCTATTGTGAATGGATCCTGTCTTATCTATTCACAGAGATGATATCATTACTGGCAGGATTAGAATGAGCTAACTGCAGTACAGTGATCTCTACAAACTAAAAAGTGGCGCTCATTATTAGACATAGTGCCAAGTGCAAAAACTGCAGCATTTTTTGTTTTAGTTGAAATATAAAATGTGACATGGAAAATAAAAAATATCAAAAATTATTATAAAAAATATGTTAAACATAAAAAAGTTATTTAAACAGCAGGTCAACGAAAAAAAATATTATTGAATCGGTTCCACCTCCCACCTCATGGCTTGTTTATTTCTATAAGGAAAATAGGAAAGAGGGAGATTTGAATTTTTTTTACTTTTTATTTTTACTGTTATTTTTTTAATAGTCCTATTTAGGGGACTTGAACATGTGATCCTGTAATTGCTTATACCATAGACTGCAATAATATATTATTGCAATCTATGGGATTTTTACTACTACAGGCAGGACATACCAGGCAGTTTCCTATGGCAGTCCTAGGAGCTTTTCCAAGGCTTCAGGCTGCCATAGTAGCCAATTGGATTCCTGCAATATTGCCATGGGGAGGCAAGAGAAGATCCCTCCCTCTGCCTAACCTTTTAGATGATTGGACAGTTTTTATTTTTAGACTGCATCATTTTTGTTGTTGTAATACTCCTTATTATAACTTCCTTATTAAGAACAAATCTGAATTTCATCTGCATTAAGACCCCCAGAGCTAGAGTCAACAACAAGTCAATCTGGACACATCCCAATAATTTACCAGGCACTCCATTCCAGAAAAAGTGAGAATCCTACCATTGAACCACCAATTTCTAACCTACCATTGAAACATTGTTCAGTGGTAGAAGCAGTTATCACCGATTAGTTCATACTGAACCTAACTTTAGACAGTGGTGATCAAACCATTTTGCCAGCATTGCCATTTTATTGATTATGATGGAAATTTTTTATTTTTTTTTTATCAGAAAATTGTGGTGCTTCAGGAGAGCCTTATATTGGAAAATCCAGTTGATGAGTTATTAGACTTTTAGTGGCTTATAGAAGCTGCCATGGTACACAGTGTGCAAGAATTAACAAAAGTAATGGAGCAGTTGTGAGTCAAATCAAATTCCAGCTCTTATTTTTCATAAGGTCTGGATCTGACCTCTCTTTAGTAGGCCTTTTGGGTTTGAGCTCTAGTTCTTGCATTTTTGGGTTACTACGTAGAACTGTGTACTGTTTTCCTTGCTCCAGTTTTGATAAATCTTCCCACTGTTGCCAAGCAGGACCTGATGCTTTTGTGATATGCAAGTGACAGAAGGGTGCAAAAGTATGTGAATTGAGAAATGACTACAAAAACTGTGAAAGAAGTGAAAGGGAGAGAAAGCTGGTGAATGATGTCACTAGTATCATTTTTTCCATAAGGTGGGTGGACAACACATAACCATCTGTCCATAATTTTCTTTCCTTGTTTCATACTTCAGACCTTCTGTTTATTTCATCTTGGTGTTAATATGTGTTTTTGTCTCTTGAACTACCCTCATTGTCCTACTTTATACCATCCCTGTCCTCCCATCTGTCCCCTTGTGTCCCCAAATCATCCGCAGCCTGTCATATTCTGGAGTGCTGTGATGGGTTGGCTCAAAGTGTGATCAGCACTGTAGGACAAGCCTTTGAGTTGAGGTTCAAACAGTTCCTGCACAGTCCCCCCAAAGTGGCAGCACCCCCAGACAGGTATGATGGAAACACAGTTTCTTCCAGTTTAATCCACATAGACAATTGCATCTACAAGTATACAGCTTGTGTTTCTATAGAAACATATCATCTTTTTTCTAAACTTGTACAATTAAATGACCTGAAGAGGACATACGTGGTCACTTTCTTTTATGTTATTTGTATCCAAAGGGTAGTGGTTGGGAGCGAAGAGCTGGCATGGGCAGCACAGGAGGATCAGAATTCTGAACACAACTATTACAATAGCATACCGGGCAAGGAACCACCGCTTGGGGGAGTACAAGACTGCAGAGTCAGGGATCCAGGTGCAACACACCCGCACCAGCCTAGTACACAGATAGCAAATAATGAGCAGTGGACACAGGTATCGTGAACAAACACTTTTACTGACATAATCATGCAGATGTATCGCCTTTAATACAAAATTGTGCAAATATATCCTCTGTAATCAAAATAAAATCACTTTGTATGATACCTATGCATATATCTGTATTTCTAAAACTCTTACTCTTCATCTCATATCTCTTTGTAGATGGGATCTCCAGCCAGAAAAGCACCACTAACACATTCTGGATCACAATGGGAATTGGAAGACCATGGTAACACTATTATTCAACTTCTTTACAGAGGTTTAAAACTCTATAAGCTGAGCATTCTCTATACACTGCGGGTATCGGCTGTGTTATATAACGCCCACCTGCCATGGTCAGGATCAGCACTAACTGTGATCCCGGTCATTTAACTCCTCAGATGCTGTGATCAATAGTTACAGCATCTGAGCAGTTATTTGTCCCCGATAGTTCCCCCCCTGCAATGCAAATGGTGGGTACTAAGATGTCGTCATTATAGCCAGGGGCCTAGTGAAAGCCTAAAGACCTGCCATGCTAGTACTCCTATTACTAGGTGTAATAAGAAATGAGTAACATTACCACGCACTGCAATATAGAAAACTTAATAGAGCTTTTTTTAACTTTTTATTTTTAGTCCTTCTAAGGAACTTGATCACAGGTTCAGCTCCCTTAGGGCTTATTCACATCTGCGTTGAACTAATCTGGCTGTTTCGGCAGAGGAACAGCCTGCCACAATAGCTCGACATGGCTGTGCACTTCTGGATCCCATTATAATGAGCTGGTCATGCATGCAGGATTTTTTGTCCGGCCGAAGCCTGAAAGCGGCTGGTTCACCACCAAATCCCATTTTAGACAATGGGGTCCAGCGGTGCACGACTGTGTCCGAATGTACCACATCAAGTGAACTCTGACAGGCTGGTCCTCTGCTGGAAAAGCCTGCTAGATCAGTTAAATGCTGATGTGATTCACCCCTTAGGAGGACTTTAAAAAAAACATAATTTTTTTTTTTATTAAGCTTTAAAAAATATTTATCCCCTCCCACACAAATATTAAAAATTGCCCATTTCCAGACCACATAAATGCGAAATGCAAATAAAAAATATAATTAGTATTTTTTTTACAGTTTCTCAATATATCATATGAAATATTATTTTGAGCCATTAATAAAAACACAAAATGTTTGCCAAAAAAGTCTCACGGATATGTTGACAAAAAATAAAACATGAAAAATCTTGAAGCAAGTGTTTTGATTAATGGAGATTTCCATTGCAGATTGCCATGTTTTTTTTTTTATATATACCTTAATACCTTATCCACTATCATTAATGACTGTAATATTGTCTGAATTGTTAATAATAATCATCGTTATTGCTGTGGTCATGTTTTGGGCTGTGAATGTGAAACATCAATATTCTGATTCTTTTGTTGCTCTCTTAGGGCCAACAAATGATATATACCGTGGAGGCAATGGTCGTGGTTTAGGGCTAAGGGACTATGAGGAGCACATGTATGTCAACACACAGACCCTTGATGAATTAAATACAGATAAAGAGCCCTATATGATCCCAGAGGATAGTCCAAAGAAGGATATCTTTGATATGAGTAAGTTGATATATAGGTTTACTCTATCGATCTAGATCTATCTAGAATCTTATCTATCTCATACCTATCTATCTCATATCTATCTATCTATCTATCTCATATCTATCTATCTATCTATCTATCCAAAAAATGAGGCAGCACTCCAGATAAAAGTGAAAGGTGTTGACCCAATTTATTCCTAGGCAACGTTTCAGCCCACTCAATGAAGCCTTTGTCAAGCTTGACAAAGGCCTCATTGAGTGGGCAGAAATGTTGACTGGGAATAAATTGGGTCAACACCTTTCACTTTTATCTGGAGTGCTGCCTCATTTTTTGTAAATATTGTACAGTGGAATGGTAGCCTACCTTTCCTGAGGATTTGCACCCTATTTACTTTTTATCTAACTGTGTTGCTGTTGTATTTTTGTTTTTTGTATCTATCTATCTATCTATCTATCTATCTATCTATCTATCTATCTATCTCATATCTATCTATCTGTGTATCTCATATCTATCTATCTATCTATCATACCTTTCTTATTAAAATATGAAACATTCATAAAAGCCAGTAGACTTTATGTTAAATTTACCTTTTCAGTTAATGTGTAATTATCCGTAGCCATTCAATAATGCCTGCATTCATCAGTATATGTAGATAGAGGGTGTTGTCCTTTGAGAAAGTCTGAGATATGTGCAACAATACGCACTGAATGTACCAGAAGGGAGGCAGAGTGTACATACTGTATGTGTGTAGTAAGAGACAGGACTGACCAAACAGTTGAAGTACTACTAGAAGTACCAGCTAAGATAGGGATATAAAAATTATCAGTGCTAGATAAGAAATGTTTGATATACTTAAAGAACACTTTAACCTAAACCGAAAATGCTTATTAAAAAATACATATTAAAGTCCTTGAGTTGCCATTTACTGATAAGTTGTTAAAAATTCCAATTGACCATTTCTTATTTATGTTTGCTTTTGAGCTCTCTACTTTTCAAAAGTGACATTACGAAATGGTTGTCATTAATGCTCCAATAGAAAATGGCACCAAATGTTACCAGTTTGTCATTGAACTTTTACTGAACTTAAATGTGTATGTACAGTACCTTTATGGAACCTTCCCCATCCAACCTTTGTGGTTTCTGCTGCAGAGTTCTCTGTCCTCCTAATTTACAAAGAGGAAGTTTTTGCCATTGTCTACCATGTTGCAGATACAGCAAAGCTGCCATCTATTCACTAGTTGCTGTTTCTATACAGTCTGCTAGGTCACATTAGTCTTGGCAATCATTCGCTTTCTTTCTCAACTATTATTATTATTATTATTATATTGATGTGATCACACCCCAATCCCACAGCACATACTGTCTGCTTGATTAAATGCAGAGGCTGCTGTAATCACAAGACTAGTATCTAGCAAGTATACTCTCTCTCCCTTTCTATCTCTCTGCTCTTTCATCTAGCACAAGCAGGGTGGAAGAAAAGAGCGGTAGTAATTCAAGTGACCTTCAACTCTGCCCCACTTGACATGAATGGATCATGCATACACAGTATAGACTACTCTGGATGTTCTGGAGCTGGATGTACACTATGTGGGGGGAAAACTTTAATTCCATTTATAAACAGCGAAAGTGGAAATAAATTGGTACTGCAACATACTAATGTAAATACAGTCAGGTCATCGACACAATTCTAACATTTTTGGCTCTATACACCACCACAATGGATTTGAAATGGAACAAACAAGATGTGCTTTAACTGCAGACTGTCAGCTTTAATTTGAGGGTATTTACATCCAAATCAGGCGAACAGTGTAGGAATTACAACAATTTGCATATGTGCCTCCCACTTGTTAAGGAACCAAAAGTAATGGGACAATTGGCTTCTCAGCTGTTCCATGGTCAGGTGTGTGTTATTCCCTCATTATCAATTACAATGAGCAGATAAAAAGGTCCAGAGTTAATTTCAAGTGTGCTATTCTCATTTGGAATCTGTTGCTGTCAACTCTCAAGATGAGTTCCAAAGAGCTGTCACTATTAGTGAAGCAAGCCATCATTAGGCTTAAAAAAAAAAAAAAAAAACACACATCAGAGAGATAGCAAAAACATTAGGCGTGGCCAAAACAACTGTTAGGAACATTCTTAAGATGAAGGAACGCATCGGTGAGCTCAACAACACCAAAAGACCCGGAAGACCACGGAAAACAACTGTGGTGGATGACCAAAGAATTCTTTCCCTGGTGAAGAAAACACCCTTCACAACAGTTGACCAGATCAAGAACACTCTCCAGGAGGTAAGCGTATGTGTGTCAAAGTCAACAATCAAGTGAAGACTTCACCAGAGTGAATACAGAGGGTTCACCACAAGATGTAAACCATTGGTGAGCCTCAAAAACAGGAAGGCCAGATTAGAGTTTGCCAAACAACATCTAAAAAAGCCTTCACAGTTCTGGAACAACATCCTATGGACAGATGAGATGAAGATCAACTTGTACCAGCGTGATGGGAAGAGAAGAGTATGGAGAAGGAAAGGAACTGCTCATGATCCTAAGCAAACCACCTCATCAGTGAAGCATGTTGGTGGTAGAGTCATAGCGTGGGCATGTATGGCTGCCAATGGAACTGGTTCTTTTGCATTTATAGATAATGTGACTGCTGACAAAAGCAGCAGGATGAATTCTGAAGTGTTTTGGGCAATATTATCTGCTTATATTCAGCCACAAGCTTCAGAACTCATTGGACGACGCTTCACAGTGCAGATGGACAATGACCCAAAGCATACTGCAAAAGCAACCAAAGAGTTTTTAAGGGAAAGAAGTGGAATGTTATGCAATGGCCAAGTCAATCACCTGAGCTGAATCCGATTGAGCATGCATTTCACTTGCTGAAGACAAAACTGAAGGGAAAATGCCCCAAGAACAAGCAGGAACTGAAGACCCAGGGATGAAAACCCAGCGTCTGGTGATTTCTATGCGTTCCAGACTTCAGGATGTAATTGACTGCAAAGGAGAATCGTGTCGAAGTCCCTATATTTATGGACTTTACTGTAAATTGCTAAAGGGAACATCTCCTTGATATTTCAGAATTCTCATATTAATAGATGATTTAGAATAGAAAATGCTATACATAAAACATTATTGTTAATTAACATGGTGCATATGGTTTTGTGTTCTTCTATATCATAAATTGTAGATGGGATAACATAAAAGGTATACATAAGAAGTATACAAAAACATGAAAATAATCAGTGCCAAATTTGGTGTTAATGTGCCAGTCATAATTCTAATTAGCTAATTACTAACATATGTATTCTATATAACCTCTGCATATACTGGCATGCGTACTATGAAAAAATACGTGATTGGCCATATAGCATGTCTTTTAGGTCCTACAGTCAATACTTGAACATTTATTTTTTAATATATGTTTCATTAATGATAACTTGCTTACTAATCATTATTGTAATAAGATTCATGAAAATTATAATTTATATGTACTGTACTTGTTATTCTGTAGCTGTTTTTGTATTTCTCTACTAGCAATAAAACCTGTTATGTTAAAAAAAAAAAGCAATGGGCTCTAGAAAAACTCTCCCCCAAATATGCCACCACTTTGTTACCTGAATGCCATCACTATCCCCTGTATTTTCACCACTCTGCCACCTGTATGCTATCACTGTCCCCTGTATGCCATACTTCCCTGTGTGTCATCTGCTTCTTCTTTGACCATTGTGGAAAAAATACTCACACTTTCCTCAGCTTCTCAATATCCTTCTACTATTGCAACGTAATCTTCTCTACACCCACATTAGCATAGTCCACTACTCAATACACCTCTTTCTGTAGTGGAGGAGTAGAGGAGAAAGAAGGGGATTGAGTAGTAGACTCCTGGCAAAAAAAACACACACAAAAACTAAACTAAAAAAACTATGTTGCCCATAGTAGCAAATGAGAGTTTGGATTTTATTTCTTAATCTGCTCTGGCAAAACGAAACTGTGATTTGGTTGCTATGGGCAATAAACTTTTTCTTTTAGAGAGTTTTGATAAATCTTCTATATACTAAATACAGTTTACATTTAAAACTGCATGTTTAAAGAATAGTTCATGCAAGGAGGTGAGAATCAGGCTGAGAACCTGCACCTTAGGAGTTACAGTTACAGCTATGTCTGCTTCAACTTGCTCTTTACTCCTATGACAGGACCATTTGAAGATGCTTTAAAACTCCATGAATCAAATCTATCAGCATCCCAAAAACTGGAAGATCAGTGGCCAAGTCCACCAACAAGGAGAGCACCAGTTGCCCCTACAGAAGAACAACTCAAAGGAGAACCATGGTACCAGGGTAAAATGAGTAGAAGGGAAGCAGAGAAGCTTCTACAGAGAGATGGTGACTTTTTGGTGAGAGATAGTATCACTAACCCAGGCCAGTATGTCCTGACTGGCATGCACAGAGGACAACCCAAACATCTCCTACTGGTGGATCCAGAAGGAGTGGTAAGAAATGTTTTATCTGTCTTTGGGGACCACTATGCCTCCAGGGCCTGGGTGGGACTGCTACCTCTGCAATAGCTATCTATCTATCTATCTCTATCTCTCTCTCTATTCATTCATCTATAAACTCTGATATTTAGTTGCCATAAATAATAGATAACATAGAATGTGTTTATCCTTTTTGCCCATCTGTCATTCCCATTAGGTATAATCACTTCTCCATCCTTTAGAGTCTTGGCATGACCTTCTTATACCATGCACTGTAAGCTATTACTGGAATGACTTTTCCACTCAAGGATAGTGGAATACTGTCATAGGAAATAATTGGCTAAATAATGTTTGCATACTTCAATATTGGTGAATTACTGTGCCTCATATACAATCCAAATAAAATAATTTATTGCAGATAATTCTTTTTTTAGGAAATGGAGAACAGCATAACAGAGAATATATTTAAGATCTACTGTATTTAAAGGGGTTTTCCTGGATTTTAATACTGATGACCTATCCTCAGGATATCTGGATATTGTGGATGTCTGACACCTGGGACCCCCACCGATTAGCTGTTTGAGAAGGCATCGACGCTCCTTCTCGCAGCTTACCAAGCTCAGCGCCATACATTGTATAGCGGCTGTGCTTAGTATTGCGCTTAGCCCCATTGAAGTGAAAGAAAACATTTAAACAGGAGGGTAGCAAGGAAGCACTGAAAAACTATAAGGGAAAAAAAAAATTATATGTAAAAAACAAATAAAAGCAGCCAAACTAGAGACCGAGAGATTATTTGCCAAAGAGAGCAAAACTAATCCTAAAATATACTTCAATTATATAAATAGTAAAAAGTATAAATCTGAAGGTGTCGGCCCTCTACACAGTAATGAGGGGGGAGTTGCAGAAAGTGATGAGGAGAAAGTGAAGCTATTAAATATTTTTTTCTTCACTGAGGAAAATGCTCAGGTGAAAAAGTAAATTTCCCATTAAAAGTGCCCTGTCTAACCCAGGAAGAAGTACAACGGCATCTTGAAATGATTAAAATAGACAAATTGCCAGGACCAGATGGCATACACTCCCGTATCCTAAGAGAATTAAGTAATGTCATAGCCAGACCCTTATTTCTGATATTTAAGGACTCTATACTGACAGGGAGTGGTTGCAAATAACGCCATATCAGCATGGCTTCATGAGGGATCGGTCATGTCAAACTAATTTAATCAGTTTCTATGAGGGGGTAAGTTCTAGACTTGACAGCAGCGAATCAATGAATGTCGTATATCTGGACTTCTCCAAAGCATTTGACACTGTACCACATTAAAGTTTAATATATAAAATGAGTACCTCAGGGGTCAGTATTGGGCCTATTCTCTTCAATATATTTATTAATGATCTTGTAGAAGGCTTGCACAGTAAAATATAAATTTTTGCAGATGACATTGAACTATGTAAAGTAATTAAAACGGAAGAGGATAGTATACTGCTACAGAGGGATCTGGATTGATTGGAGGCTTGGGCAGATAAGTGGCAGATGAGGTTTAACACTGACAAATGTAAGGTTATGCACATAGGAAGGAATAATGCAAGTCACCCGTACATACTAAATGGTAAAACACTGGGTAACACTGACATGGAAAAGGACCTAGGAATGTTAGTGAACAGCAAACTAAGCTGTAGAAACCAGTGCCAGACAGCTGCTGCCAAGGCCAATAAGATAATTGGGTTGCATCAAAAGGGGCATAGATGCCGTGATGAGAACAGTAATAATTGGAATGGGGGGACTACAGTACCCTGAAAGATTATCAAAATTAGGGGAGATCTAATAACTATGTATAAATATATCAAGGGTCAGTACAGAGATCTCTCCCATCATCTATTTATCTTCAGGACTGTGACAAGGGGGCAGAAGGTTTTTACACAAACATAGAAGAGGATTCTTTACGGTAAGAGCAGTGAGACTATGGAACTCTCTGCCTGAGGAGGTGGTGATGGTGAGTTCAAGAGGTTCCTGGATGTATTTCTGGAGTATAATAATATTACAGGCTATATCTACTAGAGAGGGGTCGTTGATCCAGGGAATTATTCTGATTGGAGTTGGAAAGGATATATTTTTTCCTTAAGTGGAAACATTTTTTTTTTTTGCCTTCCTCTGGATCAACTTGCAGGATAACAGGCCGAACTGGATGGACAGATGTCTTTTTTCGGCCTTATATACTATGTTACTATGTAATGTATGCCCCTGTGTTTGGCTAGTACGGAGAAGGCTGCAGCGGATAGGTTATCAGTAGTAAAATCCTGGAAAACCCCTTTAAGAGACTGAGACAACAGTTAGGCCATGTTCACGTGTACAGTATAATGCATGTGAATATGGTTTTGAAAAGTCCCATTTACATACTTCATAAATACATGCACATTTTACCTATTGATATACAAAGACAAAGGGAGAAGTCTGTCCACAAATACACACCAGTATCTCCATGTTACACAGTAAATGTGCCTGTCATTTCGGCAGAGAATACTTAGGAATATAGTCAACTAATGCAACATCCTTCTCGACTCCTACTAACAAGACCTCTCCTCAGTGGTGCTAGACTTGTCGGTCACTCCCAGCATTCTTCTCCTGCCACCCCTCTCTGCTACTCTCTTCACTGGCTTCTAGTAGTTTCATTCTATAATTCATATGACTATTTTTCATTTCAAAACCCAATCATAACTGTCCCGAACTTTATATCTCCAAGTATAGCAAAAAATACCAACCAAGATCTCCACTCCAGATACTGCAGAAAATGTTTCCTACAGGCAGGACCTTAAACAAAATGATTCACGTTCTCAACCTAATCTGCCCCAAGCTCAAAAAATGCGATATGCCAGTAAACCTAGCTCAAGTCCTAGAGCAGAAACTAAACTGTTAGTTTTTTTTGTGACAGGAACTTGTAGAACCATTGCAATGTGCACTTTGGTTGTCCGGAGCTGAGCTGTTGCTCACAGCTTGTCAGCATTCTCATTATAGTCTGTAATACTGCATGTATAGCTTCCATGCCAATCATATTCTGGCCCGTAGATCATTTGATCGGGAATCAATGAGTCTGATTGACTGGTTTCATACGGCCTCTTTACTTACTTCACAAAGCTGATCTTGACATGTGATTGGGACAATTAGCACCCTGATTGGTCAGATCCCCTTATGTTTACACTTTCCTAGCAACAACTTACTAGCCATCCAAAAGTCTGATTTAGAAAAGCCAATATTTTAGGTATACACACACACACATATATATATATATATATATATATATATATATTACACATTACACAGCAGAGAACCTGTGGATATTATAAAAGTACACTATATGGACAAAAATTTTGGAGCACGTATCTTAAGTCATTGAATTGAGGTGTTTTATTCAGTCCCATTTATGAAAGCATATATTGTTCTAAAGAGCTCACTGAATTCCAGCATGGTACTGTTATAGGGTGCCACCATTGTAATAAGTCAGTTTGTGAACTTTATTCCCTCCTAGATATTCCACAAACAACTGTGAGTGTTATTATTGTAAAGTGGAAGCGTTTAGGATTCACCGCAACTCAAAGTGGCAGACCTCGTAACGCAAGGGGTGACAGAGTGCAGAAGAGCGTAGTGCATAAAAGTCACCAATTTTCTGCTGACTCAATAACTCAAACCTCCTCTGGCATTAACATTAGCAGAAAACCTGTACGTCGGGCAATCAGCTGTATGCAAGCCTTATCACCAAACATAATGCAAAGCGTCGGATGGAGTGGTACAAAGTATGGCGCCACTGGACTGTGCAGACTAACCAATCAGAGCGTATGCAGTGTTAAAATGCCTGGTTTCAGGCTCTGAGATCAGAGCCTGAAATTAGGTATTATTCCCTCTGTGCCCTAGATGCCACCTGTGCTGCCTTATGCCACCTGTGCCCCTGATGCCCCCATTCAGTCCCACAGTATGCAAAGACAACGGCCCAGGAATGGAGCCACCACCATCAGCAGCAAGTGTCAGCTGTAACATACAGCTAACAGTCTGCTGCAACGATTCAAAATCTGTGCTGGCACCGATCCTGGGGGTTTAACCCCTTAGATGCCACAGTCTGTAGCCACCCTCGACATCCATGGGGTTAACCGACAGAGGGAGCTCCCTCGCTGCCCCATCGGCCTGCCTGCTGCGATGGCAGCAGCCGGATTGTTCTATTGCAATCGGACGCCTTACAAAGACATCCAGGCTTGCCATATATCTAAGCCTGACAGCCTATGAGGAGTATAGCAGAGTATAGTCTAGCCATCAGCCTCACTGGATCTTCAAGATCAAAGTAGCAATTGAAAAAAAAATAAAAAATTGTAAAAAAATAAATTAAAATAAATAATATAAAAATATGCCTGATTGATTGTCAAGATTCCACCACTTTTTTGCAAATATAACAAGAGTTTGTTAAACTCAAGCACCCTATTTATTATTTTCACTAAATGCTTATTATATATGTGGATTTTAAAGTGCAATATGTTTTTAAATGTTTCATTTTTTGGCCACAAGTAACCCAATAGATTTATTGGGGGGAGTCACCTGTGTATAATTGCTATTCATTTCCAATTATAGTATTTTTTTTTATTGCCACTAATAACATATAATTAAACCTTACATAATGTGATGAGATGGTTTTGACAATCCTACTGCTCTTACTAATACACGAGCCATGGAAGTAAATGTATTTTTCTGATTTCCTTTAGGTCAGAACAAAAGATGTGCTGTTTGAGAGCATAAGTCATCTGATCTCCTATCATCTACATAACCAACAGCCAATTGTGGCAGCAGAGAGTGAACTGCACCTGCGGCAGGTGATAGCACGAAGAGTAACATCTTAGGTAAGACAACTGGTGCCTTAGGAAAAGAAAAAATTATGTTCAAACAATTGGACAAATCCTGAAATGTGAAGTGATGATTACGGTTGTTGTGCATAGAAAAGCCTATGAGCCTTTGGCTGGCCATACACAGTACACATGTTCAGCAGATGGATATCTTTCCTGACAGGCATACTTGGTTGGTTTACCCAATAGCGATAGGTAGTAGGCTGTTGACAGACACCTCTGGTGACAGCTTATTTCTGAGAACTAGGGTAAGGCATGTTTAAATCCAAAGTACCTGACTCTTCTTTGCCCCAAAAGTTGCCACGGAAGAGTCAGGAGGATCCCATACATACATTTGGCTGGTCTTACTGAAATTGGCAGTTTCGGAAGACATCTAATGTTTATTGCCAGCTTTACTTGTAAAGTACATAAATACATATGGTGAAGATGGTGTTTTCGGTGCTGTATGGCATGTTAATTACTCACATACAGCATTTGTTCTGCTAAAGCTAGAATCAGTTTCTGTTACATCTAGCGCTGAATTTGATTTAAAAAAATTGCAGCAGTAAAATCACTGCACAGCACCGAAAGGGAGAAAAGACCTAAAGCCTCCTTCACATGTACAATGTGCTTGGAAAGTCTTCAGACCCTTTCACTTTTTTATGTTGTGGCCTTTTGCTAAATCACTGTTTCCCCCATCAATCTGCACTAAATACCCCATAATGAAAAAGTAAAAAAAGAATTTTAGAATTTTTGCAAGTTTATTAATAATGAAAAACTAAAATTTGTCATGGACATATTCAGACTAGAGATGAGCAAAGTTTTGAAAAATTTTATTCGGCCGATTCACCAAACTTCGACAAGAAATTGTATTAGTTACGAATAAATTAGTCCCGAATGGCAATAAATCAGGTATACCTAGGCCACTCTGCCTAATCATATTGGTGGCCCAAAAGTGTGAAGCTTAGAACTTAAAGGGAACCTGTCATCAACTTTATGCTACCTGTACTTACGGCAGCATAACTTCAAGGGTCTGTCATTTATAAGTTAAAAGTAAGCTGTTGCCGAGAACCAACATCACAATCATTGCAGACTAGGCCAACTGAGAAGAGTCATGGTTATTTATGAATTCCTGCTCTCCCCGGTGATTGACTGACAGTCTTCTACCTAGTTTTCTCTCTAGGAGAGAACTGCCAATCATCAACAGATGGGTGAGAGAGAAGGAGATCATGTATAACCAGGACTCTTCTCAGGTAGATTTGACTCTTTAAGGCCTGGGCTGCAATGATTATGATGCTGGTTCTCAGCAACCACTGATCTTTAGCTCATGAGTGACACACCGCTGAAATCAGTATTTCTGTCACTATTTTATGCTGCCCTCCGTGAGGTCAGCATAAAGTTGATGACAGGTTCCCTTTAAACTGCACTATTACAGGTGCAATTTATCACCATCTACATCCCTGTGCAGTGCACCAAGATTCATAGCTAATCTCTTCTGTTAAACAAAAACAAAAGCATACAGCATCCTTCACTAAAGCTAAAAACCTGTGCGCGCCCCTGCAGGAGCTGCGTCCAAATGTCCCCTTAGTGGGACAAAATAAAGAAATGGAAGCAGTGGCAATAAAGTAGTTGAGAATTTTTTTTTCTTTGATAGCATGTTGTGGCAGTCAAAACACATGCTTTTTAATCCCTTCTGTTAGCTGTAGATTTACTGTGCATCAGTATTACAGTTCACTGTTAACGTCAGGTCTAATTTATCACCGTGGACTTAACTGTGCAGTGCCCCAAGATTCAAGTAGCGGTCCCGTGACAGAGTGAGGAATTGGTGACAAATTCCCATACTGGCGAGTATGTCATTTTCCCTCCACCACTGTGTGCTGCCTGCTGCTTTTATGAACTCATGCACTGCTAATGTGTTCTTCACAGGTAGTCTCCCGAGTAGCAGATGGTATATCCCTCCTGCATTTGGCTGCAGATCTCCCACTGCTTCCACCCTGCTGTCTCACGGGCACGCTGCCACCCTCACCCCCTAATGATGACTATGCCCCTTTTCACCCGGCTCCCACGTGAAAGGGGCTACATCATTATCAACATCTGTTTGGTCGTCACTTGTGTCACCCTAACCTGTCTCTT
This sequence comes from Bufo gargarizans, assembly GCF_014858855.1. Lineage (NCBI taxonomy): Eukaryota > Metazoa > Chordata > Amphibia > Anura > Bufonidae > Bufo > Bufo gargarizans. The sequence continues at coordinate 369,113,612 of NC_058080.1, forward strand.
GCACACGTCCCTGACCTCGCACAACATATGCTCCCACCCGACTCATTGTCAGTAGTTGCATGCCTAGAGGATTCCGCATCAGACTTCTCCTCCAAGTCTGTGCTGGCCTGTAACTGCTGACTGTCCTCACAAAGCTCATCCTTGCTGAAAAGCAGAGAAGAGCCGGCGGCTATCATTACTTGGCTAGCAGAAGGAGCAGCAAAAGCAAGAGGCAGGTTCAGGACAGGTAAGGGCATATAGGCACGATCACTGGATAACAGTAGCAGCTCTGGCCTGTTGCTTCGGCTGTTTCTGCAGCAACATTTTTGCCACTGCCTGTTCCTTTGGAGGACCCAGACAACTGTCTGTTGGCCATGGTGTATAGTAACAGTATCAGTAATGTAACGGATTAACAAAGAATGTGGCAGCAGTTGAACAAGATAAATATGGCGATATATTAGACCGCCCCTTAATACTGAGGCACAATAATTATACAGGTTAAACTCGAAAAATTTAAATATTGTGCAAAGTTCATTTATTTCAGTAATCCAACTTAAAAGGTGAAACTAACATATGAGATAGACTCATTACATGCAAAGCGAGATATTTCAAGCCTTTATTTGTTAAAACTTGGATGATTATGGCTTACAGCTTATGAAACCCCAATGTCACAATTTTGAGGTACCCTTTACTCAGGAGGTATGGAACAATTAGCTGACTAGAGTGTGACACTTTGAGCCTAGAATATTGAACCTTTTCACAAAATTCTAATCTTAAGCTGCATTACTGCAATTCCTTTTAATTTGCATTACTGAAATAAATGGACTTTTGCATGATATTCAAATTTTACAAGTTTCACCTGTATGTATAAGGTAACAGATTAACTGGGAATGTGGCAGCAGTTCAACAAGATGCACACAGCAATATATTAGACCGCCCTTTAATCCTGAGGCACAGTAATTCTATGTCTAAACAAACAAATTAACTGGGAATGTAGCAGCAGTTCAACAAGATGCACATTGCGATTACACTCAATGTGCACTGTCCCTGCTGTCTCCCTATGCTTTCCCCACATTCTCTAAAAACTCTCCCGTGATCTCCCTACACTGTCTATGCACTCTCCCTATCCAATATTCATCTATTAGTAGCTTTACACTGTCCCTAGCGCATAAGCACTTGTCATGTCTCTCCCTCAGCTCAGGGCATGGTTACCTGCGGATTGGCTGGCTACATGACATTATGAGTCATATCGCATTCCCAGGCTTCTTACCTTCCCTTTGTAATACGTGTAGCAGCCACAAAGTGCGAGGAAATTTGGATTTGTGGCAAATCGAATTTTTCCTAAACCTCGAATCGAATTCCACTTCAGATGCTTCGATTTGCTCAACAGTAATTAAGACCCTTTGCTATGACACCTGAAATTTTGCTCTGGAGACCTCCCATTTCTCATGATCATCTTTGAGATGTTTCTATACCTCGATTGGAGTCCACTTGTCATAAATTCATTTGATTGGACATGATTTGGAAAGACACACCCTTGTCTATATAAGGTTTCTTAGCTGACAGTTCATATCAGAGCAAAAAACAAGCCATTGAGGAGGAAAGTACTGCCTGCAGAGCTCAGAGACAGGAAGAAGTCTATAACAACCAGAACTTCTTCTGCAGCTGGCTGCCCTACCAAACTAAGTAATCGGGGGAGAAAGGGTCCCTATGAGGGCTGACCAAGAGCCCAATGGTCACTGGTTGAGCTCTAAAGATCCTGTGTGCATATAGGAGAAACTTCTAGAAAGTCAACCATCACTGCAGCACTCCACCAATTTTGGCTTTATGACAGAGTGGCCAGAAAGAAGCATCCCCTCAGTAAAAGTCCCAATAAAGCTGCTTGGAGTTTGCAAAAAAAAATCACCTAAAAGACTCTCACACTGTGAGAAACAATATTCTCTAGTGATGTCTGATGAAATCAAGATCAAACTTTTTAGCCTCAATTCTAAGCATCACGTCTGGAGGAAACCAGGCACTGCGCATTACCTGCCCAATACAATCCCTACAGTAAAGCATGGTGATGGCAGCATCATGCTATGGGGTTGTTTTCCAGCAGCTGGGACAGGGAGACTGGTCAGGGTTGATGAAAAGCTGAGAGGAATAAAGTAAAGACAATGACCATAAGCACATAGTCAAGACAACACAGGAGTGGCTTAAGGACAACTCTGTGAATGTCCTTGAATTGCACAGCCCAAGCCCTGACTTGAACCTAATTAAACATCTCTGGAAAGACCTGAAAATGGCTGTCCACGGACGGTCCCTATCCAACCTGACAGAGCTTGAGAGGACTGCAAACCTTGTGGCATTGTACTTGAAAAGACTAGAGGCTGTAATTGTTGCTAAAGGTACTTCAATTAAGTTCTGAATAAAGTAATACTTATGTCAATGCCAATTCTCATTATGGAGTATTGAGTACACAATTATGAGGAACAACTTGACTACCTATTTATTTATTTTTGCCAGAAGGCTGCAGGATCACAAAGTGTGAAGAAAGTGAGTCTTAAGACTTTCCTAATGCATTGTACTTTTTTCAGTAGTTGAAAATGCATGTGAAAAAAAACACCATGAATGTCAAGCATTTATTTTTTACGAATTTTGTTTATTGACATTTATTTATTTATTTACTTTGACATTTTGCGCAAGCATTTTTTTGCTGGTGGTTTTGAAGTTTTATAGTGAAGTCTTTGGAGAAAACAAAAATAAATAAAAATGCCATACCTACAACATGCTGCGTTTTAATAAAAAGTTCACTGACCTAAAATGCCAACAGAAATGCAAAAGAAACCTAATTAATGTGAATTTAGATTTTAGAAATTTTTAGACTTTATTGTAACATCTGGCAGATACATTCGAGCAAACTATCAAGACAGAGACATGTGATTTCCTATCTCATTCACAGAGAATACTTCAGTACATGGACTGGCAATCTACCATAATGGTCAGTTTTATTGATGATACAATAGGCCACCCACCCCAACTTACAAGGTATAGGAATATAGGGGTGTGCAATGATTGTGGAATACAGAGAGTATGGAGATATAGGGTGTGTAGTGACTATGGGAATTAAGAGATGTGCAGTGACTATGGGAATTCAAGGCTCTTTAATACAAGCGATACAGTCAGGATCTGTTAAAAAAACAAAAACTGATGGTTTTCATTGCAAGTTTAATCAGTTTTGTCTGCGACTTGTGTTCAGTGTGTGCATTTTGTCCATGGGGACGCAATCAGTTTTGATGCGTTATTCAAGTGTGAAAAAAACTGAAGAATAACTATCTACATCTCCTAGCAACCATCAGTGAAAAATGCATGCATCCGGATGCCTTCCATTTTTCACGCAAGCCCTATTCACTTCTATCGAGGCAGAGCTGCATGAAAAATGCACAATATAGAACATGCTGCGATTTTTCCTGAATGCAGAGATAATGCGTGAAAAATGGACACAGACCTATTGAAATGAATGGGTCAGGATTCTGTCCAGATGCTATGCGTTCACAACATGCATCACATCTAGATGAAAAACGTGTGAAAGAGCGAATGCTTAGCACCCGGACTGAATCCTGACTCATTCATTTCAATAAGTCTGTTCACATGCACATTTTTCATTGATCATCTCTTGCTTAGAGTTTTAGTCTTCCTCTTGCTTTATCGCCCAAGGGTCAACATGAACCAGGGGTGGACTGACAACTCCTGGGGCCCCTGGGCAATAGGAGATTATGGGGCCCCTGTGTCACCGCCCACCCCAGGCTCATGTTGACCCTTGGGCGATAAAGTCCCAGTGGGCCCCCCTATACAGTCATAACTCTCTGAGTACAGATAATATAATAGATGTCCCCTGCAGTTCTATATAACAACACAGATAACACTAGTCCTGATAATGTGGTAGTGTTACCTACGTCCTCAGTATGCCTTCCTGTGTCTCTCCATGCTGGCGGCGCTGCCTCCTCTTCCATCTTCTTCTTGCCCCGCACAGAATGTCCTGATGCAGCTGCGTCAAAGCATAGGAACACTGTGGGCATGGGGATGATGACACACACAGGGACAGACAGACAGACACACACACACACAGGGACAGACACACACACACACACACACACACACACAGGGACAGACACACACACACACACACACACACAGGGACAGACACACACACACACACACACAGGGACAGACACACACACACACACACAGGGACAGACACACACACACACACACACACAGGGACAGACACACACACACACAGGGACAGACACACACACACACACAGGGACAGACACACACACACACACACACACACACACACACAGGGACAGACACACACACTCCAGCCAGGCTCCTCTCCGTACAGGAACACACAGGGTCACTAGTGGAGGGGAGCAGGGTTACTAGTGGGGTGACAGGAGGAGGGGGGGAGCAGGGTCACTAGTGGAGGGGAGCAGGGTTACTAGTGGGGTGACAGGAGAAGTGGGAGAACAAGGTCACTAGTGGGGTGACAGGAGGAGGGAGAGCAGGGTCGCTAGTGGGGTGACAGGAGGAGGGGGAGCAGTGTCACCAGTGGGGGGGGGAAGGGTCACTAGTGAGTTGACAGGAGGAGGGGGAGTAGGTTCACTAGGGGGGGGCGGGAGGAGGGGGAGAAGGGTCATTAGGAGGGACAGGAGGAGGGGGGAGCAGGGTCACTAGTGGGGTGACAGGAGGAGGGGGAGGCAGGGTCACTAGTGAGGTGACAGAAGGAGGGGGGAGCAGGGAACTGTGAGACTGGACGGAACCATGATTGGGGGAGGGGGAGTAATCACTTGTGGCTTTTCACTGCCACAACAACACAGCCGGGGGTGGGGGGTCCCAGGCCCAGGGTCAGCTTTTCTCTCAAACCAGTCCAGTCACATGAGTCCATGAGACCAGTCTGCTCACTGCGCTGATGAATGTGGGTGACTAAATAATACATTTTATTCCCAACATACATATTATTTAGTAAAAGCAGTGGTGTGCCTAGGTTGTTTGGCACCTGGGGCGGGTCCTTTCTCTGGCCCCAATTCTTTAAAAAAAAACGTACCCCCTCACAGTAGTTTTGTACAGATATGTGCCCCCTCCACATTAGCAATGCCCGTTGTGCCCCCTCCACATTAGCAATGCCCATTGTGCCCCCTCCACATTAGCAATGACCCTGTGTATGTGTATTGCCCTAGAATCAGTTTAAATTGGCAGTTTTTTTGCTGGAAAAGAGCGGCAATCAACAATATAGCATGTAAATCACCGTTTGTTGAGCTTCACTTATATGGAGTAATCATTGGCACTGTGTGTGCCCAAATGACCGTTCATGCAGTCATTGCACCAGGTAAAGCACATTGCAACCATATGTTTCACAAGCTGCGGGACCAAAAACTGCAGTGCAAAACTCTTATCTATCCAGTAAATTTCGAAGAGGAATAACATGGGGTGACAACACACATGCCTAGATTTACTAATCCAGTAAATCTTACACGGGCTGTGTAGACCAAAATCAGATTTATCAAAGGGTCTCAGGGATAGACACTTTACTTTGACTCTATACCAACTATTGGCTGGCTTACTTTGTGACAGAATTTTACGTCAGAATTGTGGCACAATATGGAGCATCATAGGCTACATACGTTTCTCACAAAGCCCCACCCATTTCTCATAAACACCACCCCTTTCAAGTAAGTCCAAAAAAAAAGTATAACCCCTATGTTAGGGGTGCTAGCTCACACCTGCGTGGGAGGGAACCAGGCGGTGTACCGGGTGGAGTCCAGTAGCGGGAGACCGCAAAGAGAGAGACGGGGTGGAGGCGTCGACAACAGAGAGGTAGATGGTAGTAGAGGATCAAGCAAGAGAGTAGTCGGGGGACAATTCCGAGGTCGGCAGCAGTCGAGTTGGTAGTAGTAGCAACAGAGGAACAGTGGTAGATGCAGCAGGATCAAGTCCAGAAGAACAATAACCAGTGGGGGTCTGGTGTAAGAGGCTGGGCTTTTAAAAAGGAAGTAGCAGGTGCAAGGAATCACAGAGATTAACAAGGCAAGGCTGGAACAAAGTAGATAAAAGAATTCAGTAGAAGGAGAAGTCCAGAAAGGTTGGTAGTCTAGTGGCTAGAGCTACAATCTGAGACATGGCCGGTCATGGGTTCAAATCCTGACACCCTAATTGTGGCAATTTACAAGTTAATTTTTAGACAGATTTTAGGTGCACATTAGTAAATCTAGGCCACGGTTTTAGACTCTCCCGAATTGTTATTTTATAGAGAATACAAGTCATCACTAAAACAGACATGTCAGGAGAGGTGAAAGGTCCCTGTTACAGTGTGTATTCTTGTCTGTGACTGCGTTTGATGCGTTTGTATGGTTTGCAGTGTGATTATACTCTGTAGGTCACATGTGTGGACCTGCTATCTGACCACTATAAGGTCACTGGATGGAGGTATCATTGGTTATACTGGTGCTTGTATTGTGAGGATAACAGATAAAAGGTGTTTCTGTGTTCCACTTATTTTATTTCTTGCGTTGATGGCATGGTTTACAGATGTAAGGAAGTGATGAGGGATGTGCCTTAGTAAACAAAAATGTGCTGTATTGCCCACCGTTATTTTTCCATGATATCGTTTGTGGGCTGGTGGGGTTTTTGTGCCAGGGCTGCTTTTCAGCCACAGTCTGGCTCTGCCCATGTTGGACCGGGAATAAGTATTGTTTGTGGGGAAAAACCCTTTAATGGGGTTTTCAAAGTTTCCAAGTGAAAATATAAATGATCGAGGGAGTACTGTTTCTTCTTATGGAGCATGACTAGTAGGCGTAAGGAGTCTTTTTTCAAAAAGAAAAAAATTCAAATATGCAGGAAAAAGGACCATCACACTGGCACCACCTTCTGGAACTGACTCCTTATGAGTCAAACTCCAACTTCTTAATAAGGTTTGGGACATAACAGGGGAAATAACCAAGCCAAATATTCATCCGTAGACATCTTTTTCAGGGTGTAGGATTCTGGCTGGCTGGGTTCGATGCTTAGAATGCAGCCTAGGAAGAATGCTGGCTCTCCTTTAAAGAGTCCTGTTGTTTATGGAGAATTATTGGCAATGCTCCATGGAAAAAAATATACAAAGAGGTATCTCCCAGGAAAAAAGAACCATCTCTTGCTAGCGCCATTTCTGGAAGGGGCTTTCCTGTGATTCAAAGTTTGACTTCTTAATATGCCTTGGGGCATGACAAGGAAAAATAGCCAAGCCAAATATCCATCAGTAGACAGCTGTTTCGGGGGTGCTTGCCCATCATCAGTATAGAGTAGGATTCTGGCTGCCCGAGTGCGATGCCTAGAATGCAGCTTAGGTAGGGTGCTGGCTCTCCTTAAAGAGACTAACTGTATATGGAGACTTATTGGAAATGCTGCATGGGAAAAAATATGCAAAGAGGTATTTTTCAGGCTTGTTAAGAAGCTGGACTTTGACATGATAGGGAGGCACTTCCAGAAGATGGCTCAAGCAAGATGGGTCTTTTTTCTTTGAGATACCTTTTTGCATATTTTTTCTCATGCTGTATTGCAAATAGGATTCCATACATAGCTGATCTCTTTAAATGGGCACAATCTTTTCAAATAACTTCTTATCAAAGGAAACTTAAGATGAACTGGAACAAATTAGGGTGTTATCCACCCTAAAAACACTTCAGAAATCTCTGCCATTAGGGGCCTTCTTTCTAGCAATTTTGCTGCCCACTAATTGTTACTAGGCAGTCACTTCCTTTGCAGCATAGATAGACTGAAGGAAATGTTTTGATGTTTTGTGTCACTTCTTCACTGGCTGGCTCCAGATCTCAGTGAGCTTCTGAGCTCAGTGCAGAGGCCCCTCCCCCATCCAGAGCTTAGCACTTGAACATTGCAGAATGCTCAGCATCACAGACAGATTTTCTGTGTAAAGACAGCCACATCTTCCCTCCATAATTTTTTTTAAATCAAATCTTTTTTATTTATTTGACTAGAACAGTGTTACATTTACACATTGAGTTGTAAAATTTAAAATAAAATAAATCCATTTGATATAATCCTCTGTGTATTGTCAAGTTATTTTATATTTATATAAACAAATATATGTAAATATATATAATTCTAGGGAAGACTACCACCCCTTCCCACCCTCCTTTGACCCTTGCCCCCCCACCCTTACCCCCACTCACTCCGGCCCAGCAGTTTTATTTATTTACTTCCTTAGAGCCTAATGTGGTTATGAGACATCCAATCACTATATAGTTTATCAAACTTTTGTGGGCAACCTCTTTTGAGAAATATAATTCTTTCTCACACCAACATATTGTTGACTTTTATGCAAAATTCCTCTACTGTTGGAGGACTCGCCTCTATCTAGTGCAGGGCTATTAGTTTTCTAGCAACATAATCTAATATACATATCTTAGGATCTCGGTCTACCCGCACTGACATTGTCTGATATATTGTCTCCAATATTCCCATCCAGTACCCATCTAGACTTTGCCATTGCCACATCATATTCAGCAAGTCGGCTGGTTCCAGTGCACATCTTGGACATCTTGCGTCACTCCTGACACCAATATGATGTCAAAATATTGGTGTTTTGTACACCCTGTGTATAATGAATAGTTGGGATGGTTTCCCCTGTTCACTTAATGACACCAGTGGGACCGCCTCTAGAATGTCTTCCCATTGATCTTGTGGTATCTCCCTTATATCTCTCTCCTATTTTTTCATTCGTGACAATGGATGGGAATTCAAAAACGTATCCAATAGCAAAGAGTATAGCGCAGATATCAGGCCTCTCTTGTCTCCTCTTGAGAGCACCAGTTTTTGGTCTGTCTCTAGTTTAGTGCCATTACATTTTTAAGTGTAGTATCATACGCATGGCGAAGTTGAAGATACTGATAGAAACTCTTACGGGTAACCTGGAATTTCTCCTGTATATCCATAAAAGACCTAAACACTCCATTATCTATCAGGTCCCTTTAGATTTCCAATCCTGCAGTCCAGACAATGAGAGAAATTCCAGTAAAAGGGGGTTATTCCATATTGGTGATAATTCACTAAAGCCTCCTATACCTCTCAACTGTTTAACTTTTGTCCAAATTTTTTTCATGAGCACTAACAATGGTAAATTTTCCTCTGAAATATGTTTCGCTGAACCCTCTAATATCTGCATAAGGTCACTCTCACCTATTTTTTGTTGTACAATCTGGCTAGTCATATCAGTCAACGTGTATTCCATCCATCCCTTAAAATGCTGACACTGCGCTGCTACATAGTAGATCCAAGGATTTGGCATAGCCAGTCCCCCTGCCATTTTATCATGCTGCAATGTTTCTAGTTTAATCCTGGGGTGAACCCCCTTCCATATTAAATCCATAAATATAGAATACATTTTATGACATCTGTCCAAAGGTAACCAGACCGGAGTATGTATAAAAGTTGTGGCATCATCACCATCTTGAGGAGATTTACTCTTCCCACTACTGAAAGAAACAGCTTACACCAGGCTCTAACCTTCACTCTAAATTTCACCAAGAGTAGATACAGGTTCAGCTCCTCATAATCCATAATCCTGGGCAAAATTTGTATCCCTAGGTACTTGATCTTCTCAACACACTGTATTTTATTATTGATAACTGAGACAGATACAGCTTGGCCATCTATAGGCATCAATTAATACTAAGGCCGATAGCCTACCAAACCTGTCAATTAGAGACATAGTGGCCGATATAGAAGATGACTTATCTTCCAGAAATAAAAGCGTATCATCGGCATATAATGCTATTTTATTATGTATCTGGCCATATTGAAATCCCTTTATATCCAGAGATTTTCACACTGCTGCTGCCAAAGGCTCAATGGCTATGGCAAATAATAGGGGTTATAGCGGGTAACCCAGTCTAGTTCCCCTAGCTAATTGAATACAGCTAGACACTCCCCCATTAGCCCTAATCCATGCCTTTGGGTTAGAATACAGTACCTTTACCCATTTAATAAAGCGGTTTCCAAAACCCATACAGCTCAACGTACCCCAGACATATCCCCACACCACACTATCAAAAGCCTTAGCAGCATCCAGAGACAGAACAGCTCAATTTCCACAGTTATCCGCAGAGACCTGTAGACTAGTCTATACTCTGCGGATGTTGATAGTTGTAGATTTCTGGGGCATAAAGCCCATTTGATCTGGATGTATGATGTTGAGAATCACCCTGGACAGACGTTTTGCCAAAACTTTCGCCAAAAGTTTAACATTCGACGTTAGAAGGGATATTGGCCTGTATGAGTCTGGGAATCTCGGGTCCTTCCCTTGCTTCGGTATTACTACTATAAGGGACTCCTGCATAGAAGCCGGGAGTGAGCCCATATCCAATGAGTAATTAAAGACTTTTAGTAGTTCCGGCAGTAGTATTCCCTGAAATCTCTTGTATACTTCCACTAGGATACCATCCAACCCCGGGCTTTGTCATTGGCCATATCTTTTAATTCCTCCTCCAGTTCCTCTAGATTAATAGGCGCATCTAATTGTTCCCTTTCCTCTGCCGATAATGTAGGCAGGTCTGCCTCCCTTAGAAACTTTAATATCTACTCCTCTGAATTAGATTCCTTAGAGGTATACAGGGAAGAATAAAAATCTCTGAGAACCCCCAAAATGTCCTCCGTATCCACACAGGACTTCCCTCTGTAATCCACCAACTCCGTTATACATGTCATCCCTTGCTGGGCCTTGGAGATAACAGATAACATATGCCCCACTCTCCTTCTGCAAACACACGTTGCTTATAGAAGGTACACTTACTATCAGCGGCCTGAAATAGGTAGCATCTTAGCTGTTCCTGTGCCTCTCTCAGTACCCTACTGGCCCCCTGTGAGGGTGCCGCCCCCAAATGCCTCATCTGCTTCTGCTACTGCTTCATGAGCACTGACATCTGCCTCCCTGGACCTGTTTTTATGTACACAAATAGACTTAATTAAAAGTCCCCTCAAGTAAGCTTTTATAGCGTCCCATATGGCATGGGTGGACGCCGTACCCTCGTTAATATTAAAGTATTCTTTAATGGCTTCAAGATAAAAGAGTCTGGGCAGCACAACCAGACCAAAGTATGACCGGAGTGCCAGCGGTTGAGGTGGTGGTCCTACCACCCGTACACCAAAAAAATAAGGATACTTTAATGGCTTCAGCCATACCCATCAGGTCGTCCAAAATCTGCAGCCAAAAAGCATTGCATTTCCATAATTTCAGCCACGGCCTAGTCCCCCCGAGGTCCAACTCCACCTTTAGCAAGGAATGTTCTGATAATGAGGCATTGCATCATTAACCAGCGACAAATCTATTCTGGATAGGGTTTGGTATGTGGATGAGCTACAAGAATATCTACATTCTAGCGTATGTCTTACTCTCCATATGTCTATTAGCCCCACCTCTTTCCTAATGTTTCTCAACGCCGACTACCCGGAGATCTCCCAGCTCCCTCCATTCTACATCTATCTAGTTGATCATTAAAAGTACAGTTATAGTCCCCTATAAGCATCCACGGGACCCCGGGTACTCTGCTAAAAAATCTAAAATCATTCTTAAAGTGGTTGACGCAAACGGCGGGGGAATGCAGACCGCCACCAGTATCATTTGAGTACCTTCTTTGCTACATAATACACAGACGAACCTCCCCTCTACATCTAAAAGTTCCCTAATACCCTCAAATCTAATACTTTTATGCACTAATATACTTACTCCCCTGGAATGTGAAGATAGGACCGCATGAGACGCATATCCCACCCATGGCTTTTTTAGCCATTGTAGTCTATTCTTAGTCAAATGCATCTCTTGTAAACAACATATAGCCGTCTGAAACCGCATTAAGTAGCTAAAAGTACTATGTCGTTTAGTCGTATTAGCCATGCCCCTCACATTCCAGCTGAGTATTCTAATCATACGTGTCATAATTCAAAATAGAAACAGAAAAGTGATCTCCACTCATTATGGTCCTATGGTGCATTAATTCCAAACCTTGTATTGTCCCCGTACCTAAGCCAGAGTGATTGCCCTCCCTCCCTTATCCCTCCCTTATCCCTTACCAAAAATAAAGGATTTAATCCCAAATGAAACACTGCTAATCATCCTATAACTGGGGCACTCGCTAACAAACTTGCCCACCGTTGAATGCAGCATATTTAACCCTTTAACTCTCAACCTCCCAAAACACAACCTGTAAACTGTGAACAACACTTCCTGTGCTACTCATGCTCCTGCGTCAGAGGAGTTTGGTGATAAAGTGTTAATCAGATTGTCCCATCTGTGGAGCCGTCCTATGACGAGATGTTCTCCTGCACACTATGATACTAAAAAAAATTAGAAAATGGAAATAAAAGGAGAAAAAAGATATAGGAGGGGGAAACAGCAGCTCCATCCATATGCAATTGTGCGTGCATCTATTCCTAGGTGCTGTCTTCTCAAGTGTCCTTATTCTACTCCTTCAGTTGACTTTCATGATGATCCAACTATTATGCCGCCTCTTCTGGATCTTCAAAGAACCTGGTAGATCCTAGAGCCACCACTCTTAGTTTCGCTGGGTACAGCATAGAGTATTGGACTTTCAAGTTTCTGAGTCTTCTCTTGACATCTAGAAAGCGTATCCTCCTCTCCTGGACCTCTGTGGAATAATCTGGGAAAATTGAAATTTTTGTCCCATTTATGACCAGATCTGTATTATCACGTGCTTGCCGCAATATGGTATCTCTATCTCATTGGTCTTGGCGGTCTACCAGGCGGTAGCTGTCTTGTGGGCACCCGATGAGCCCTTTCCACAGCATACAGTGAAGACAGTTCTTTGTCTTGAAATTTCTGCTGAATCAATTTTTTTATATAGTCCGTGGCGTTTGCCCCTTCCGTCTTTTCAGGGACCCTCACTATTCTGATATTATTACGGCGTGATCTATTTTCCAAATCATCAGCCTTTGAGGGTAGTGTTACAGCTTGCAAATGCCACCATGATGTCTTTGAGGGTGGGTTCCTGTTCAAGGGATTTGTGGGGAGCTTCTTTCCCCTGTATGACTTCTTTAGAAGCAGGGACCTGGCAGCCATTTTCTCGATCCCCCTCTTTATCTGATGATTTTTCCTCCTGGTCAGAGGAGGACATTATTGCAATCCCTTTATTTTGAGACCAGTCCCTCTCCCCCTCCGACACCTTTGCGAACCTGCTTAAGCGCGCTGCCGCGCTCTGGCTCACCACTTCCTGATGTCCTTCCTCTTCCTCCGTGCCAGCTCCATGTTGATTGAGCTCTGCTCTATCTGTTCTCACAGCGTTCTTCCCCCTCTTCGGCATGTTGGCGCACATATGTGCCTTGCAGGTGAATCTCCCCTCTCCCAGGCTCCTTTCCAGGCTCTTCTCTTCCACCAGAGATCTGTGATCATCGGGATGTTTCAGGATGCCGTCAGGAGCGCTCCAAAGTGCGTCTCACGCCATGCAGCGGTAAGCCACGCCCCCCTGTCCTCCATTATTTAGTGCATTTCTTACTCCAGTAATAATAGAATTCATCTATGAAGTGCTTGAGTGCCTCTGAATGTGTTGGTTTTATCTTGTTTATTAATCAGCATCCCTCACTGGACTGACTCTCAGTTTACATAGTCCTTACCCCATCTATGCTGTAATCAATAAGTGTCTCTTATGTTCTGGATCTTTCCCCTCTGTATACTGTGAGCATAAACTGTCTTCTATGACATGCAATTTTCCCCTCCCTGTGCTGTCATGATAATATGTATTCTGAGTCCTGGACCATTTTTCTTTCTATGTGAGCCTACAATTATGGGAAAGAGAGTCTATGCCAGTATAGTACTGTCAGACTGCCTTTTTTTAAACATGCCCCAGGCTGGAGGAGAACTGCTGGATGCAAGAGCAGCACACTGGGGAGCTAGAAGTCAACAAAAGCAGACCAGAGCACTGGGGAAGGTTGGAATGTATCCTCACAGTGTTCTCAGCAAAAGCACCCTGAAACAGCGGTCTATGAATGGATATTTGGCTCGGCCCTTGCCATGTCCCAAGGCATTTTAAGAAGTTGGACTCTGACTCATAGGGAGCCACTAGTGAGATTGTTCTCTTTTCCTGGGAGATACCTCTTTGCAGATTTTTTCCCCCATGGAGCATTGCCAATAAGTCTCCATATACAGCTGGTCTCTTTAAGTAGAACCAGCATTCTGCCTAAGGTCCCAAAAAAATGCCAGCAGAAGTAAGGTAGCTATCTTATGTCAATGTTCAACCTGCAGATGAAGTCCTGGCTTAGCTATAATCCTGTTATATCTCAAAGCCTGTGAAAAAGGCCAAACATTGACTTGTTGGATAGCTACCTTACATCTGGTGGCATTAACGACTCAGCTTTCTTTTCTTTTTGGAGAGAGAGCTAATTTGCATACCATTTTCCCATTGACTAGCCTATATAACTCCTTACGTCTACTAGGCACTCTCCAGAAAGAGACTAGTACACCCCGGATCCCAACAAAGGCCTCTCACACAGTTAAGCCAGTTCTTTCTGCACTGATGGGGGCAATTACCCCGAAACAGCTGTCTGCAGATAAGGTACTTGCTTAGCTATAATCCTAAATAATATCTCAAGGCCTGTTCAAAAATGTAGAGCATTGACTTTTAGGATATCTACGTGGCTTTCTTTTCTTTTTTGAAAGACCTAATTTGCATAAAATATAAGTGATATATGGTACACTAACCATGACAATCTTTATTCTTGCTAACTGTCTTTATAACATATAACCTCTTTGTGTGCTGTATATTATTCAGGCTCAACTCTGTTTGGAGATGAACATTTATCAGGAGGGAAGCACAGAAGAGTTACCCATAAGGAACATCATTAAGTGACCCAAGGAGTACTCTTCTGCCAGAGACTACATCTTGCATTTGTGTATAGCTCTAGTATTTTATTTTTCACCACCAGAGGGGGAAGCTGAGCCCAACGAGCTTGAAGAAGAGGAACACTCATAACGCCAACTATTACAATAACACAAAACTGTTGCCATTTTTTAAGTGAAAAAATCCAGCATCTCGGGCAAGTGCAGGTGGGACACTATGTAAGCCCATTGAGGAGCAGCAATGTTAACTATACATGTGCATTGAACAACCTGGACTATTTGAAAATCAAGCCAGTATAGTTCAATCTGTATATGCAGTACCTTCCCTATGCAAATATTGCATCCTAACTGATATATTTACGAGGTAGTAATGTCTTCCAAGCATGGCTGACATGCTTGCAGCTTAAATCTGGATCTACAATATATATGCTGGAAATAATATCACACTTTCTATGATCAATGTGATATACATACATACATTCCTTACATCGTATGAGCATAAAAAAAAACTGAGGATAGTTTATGGGTATTTTGATGTTAGTACATGAAATGCTTCACCTCACACCCTCTAGGCTGGGCTGCTCCTCTATACTGAAAGAATGGAAAATGAGAGATAATCAAATTATCTGTTCCTTAGAGCTATGTAGGCGGTCAGCAAGGAAATGGATGTTGTCTTATACAGGCAAGGTCAGAAAACATGATTTCACAGTTATTAAACTGCCAATGCCTATTGCCTTGGAGTTCGTCAAGAAGGACCAATTTGCTCCACCACCTGTTTTCCATGACCTAGGTGAGTGCCACTATCCCATGGCATGTTCATGTAATACTATGTATGGTAAGGTCATGGAGGAGTGATACAAAGCAATTGCAGTAGGATGTACAGAGATTGCAAGATTTAGTGTGTAAACTGATGACTTCAGTGCAGGCCTATGATCTGCTAAGTATAAAGTTGTACTCCCTAAAGTTGTCAGTGGGAAATCGAACAATCAGCAGCTATGCAATCATCAATTAGAATTAGGTGACATGGTCCACTGTTAGATACAATTCTCAAAGGCTTGTATTAACCCATTCACCATCTTTGACCTGGGGTCCAAGCAACCAGTAAAGAGAGATACTGGACACTTCAGAGAAGGTATCTACATTAACTTAAACTCTACCTATTGCTTTGAATTAAAGAATATGTAGAAAACTGTCCTTGGGACAAAAGCAATCATGTGTACTATTTTCTTTAGTGTCAATGTGCAGATTGCATGTCAAGTCGTCATGTGTTGATTGGTCTACATTGGCAGTGCGTATATATTATTTTAAACCACACACACATTGGGTCCACTTTCATAGAATTCCAGCGGATCTATTAGTTTCCCATGTGGGAGGAACACATGGAAGCGTGCTCGAAACCCACAAAGCCTGGAGAGGACATACAAACTCCATGCACGTGTTGCCCCTGGTTACATGTGCCTAAAAGCCTGGTGATGGAAGGCAGTAAGGCAAACCACTAAGTCATTGACTGCCCATAGATATCCTTTAAATGCCAACGAAGGTTCCCTACATAAGTCATTAACAGTCAGATGATTTTAAAATTTGTCGTTACATCAAACGACAGAGTGAGAAGCACAGGCATATGGTAAGTGATGGAAAAGAACAGCCTGGGCTTCAGCTCTGAATGGCAGTGTAAAGGGAGTGTGTCATCTACAATTTATTCTGAATGTGTCATCTATATTTTTTTGTCTGCTAGTTAAAGAGGACCTTTCACCTAAAAAAAAAAATTAAACTAAGACTATAGCGTTACTTACATGCCCCCATGATTTCTTGAACGTTAATTCTTTTTTCATTCTGTGCCCCCGTTTGTCCGCTATGCCCCCCGGAATAATTCCCGCCATTTATGCTAATGAGCCAGCCTCAAATGGGCTGGCTTTAAAAGTTCTCCCGGATGACAGCCTAATGCTCTCCCCCAGCAGATGATATCAGAAGGGTCTGACCACGGCTCTGTCCCCATTGAATACACCTACACGTTCAGCCGATCCGAACATGTGTATGGCCGAGCGATCTTCTGGAATGTGTTTGGCTGCCTTTAGAACTGTTGTGCCTCTCCATTGTAAGCTGATATAGATGATAGATGAAATCGCTCCAGTTCTCTGAAGTCTCGCGAGAACTGGAGCGTCTTCTCCCTGGCTAAGAGTGGAGCGCGCTGATTGGATGCGCTCCGTGCCAGGGAGAAGATGGAAGGCACGCCCGCGAGAACTTTTAAAGCCAGCCCATTTGAGGCTGACTCATTAGCATAAACGGCGGGAATTATTCCGGGGGGCATAGCGGACAAACGGGGGCACAGAATGAAAAAATAATTAACGTTCAAGAAATCATGGGGGCATGTAAGTAACGCTATAGTCTTAGTTTAATTTTTTTTTTTTTAGGTGAAAGGTCCTCTTTAAAGTAGATAGCGACATGTATCTTTTTTTTCTAATCTGTTTTATATTCCACTTGTAGACTTTTTATTTTATGCCCCGAATATGATTAGGGGGCAGCCATCTTGATTGAGCTGTTACTAAGATGATTTAGAGAACTAAAAGAAGAATTCCTGCGCTTACTCTGCACCAGTGACTAGAAGTGGGTTCTACCACGTCTGCTGTCCTCTAAGTTG
This sequence comes from Bufo gargarizans, assembly GCF_014858855.1. NCBI lineage: Eukaryota > Metazoa > Chordata > Amphibia > Anura > Bufonidae > Bufo > Bufo gargarizans. The sequence continues at coordinate 369,131,113 of NC_058080.1, forward strand.
CAATAAGTATCTTTATGTGACACCGTCACGCCTACCTGAACTTGTAGAGAAGAGTCCATGATGTTAATGTGTAGTGGTGAATACCTGATAGTTGTCCCGATCCTCCAGTCCGGTAGAAGCAGTCAGGCTGTGTAGTTGGAAAACGTGCCCCGGCCAGCAGCACGTTTTCTATTCAAAAAAGCTTGCGTTCCTAATCAGAGCGCATTTCAGTTGTCAAATGTGAATAGCTCCACTTCGCTATTTAGTCCAGTGGGGGCGAGGCTATTCAAATTAAAAATCCATCTTGTCTCAGAGTGTGACAAGTATTTTATTAAATCACCTCCTTTCCTTCCAGTTTTTACCTTCTCCATGCCACATACTGATGACCCTTTCCACTTGCTGTTGTGTACCTCCAGGTAATGTCTGGATAGGGGATGACCCTCATATTTTCTCTCAATATTGTATATGTTCCCTTATACGTTCCTGTAGTGGTCTTTTTGTTCTGCCTATATATATTTTTTCACATGGGCAAATTATTCTATATATCACACTTTTGCTGTAGCATGTGATATGTTGTTTTATTGTGTGTGTAAAGGAACCTTCTTTGTCTTTTATTTCATAAACTGGTTTAGTGGTTGATAGTTTTCTGCAACTCATGCATCTTTTACATGGGAAGAACCTATTTAGAATCCCTGTTATTTTCCCAACTTCAGTGCTTTTTGGTATCATAATTTTTATAGTGGGTGCTATCATGTTCCCAGTTCTAGCGGCCTTTTTAAAAATGAAATGGGGTTTTTTCCAGGATATGTCCACCTATAGTTTTATCTTGTTGCAGGATATCCCAGTGTTTGTTAACTATACTTCTTAAAATGCCTGATTATTATATTCAGTAATAATTGGTGGAATTATTGTATCAGCATTATTTTGTCCTTATACCTTTTCTTTGTTGTCTTTGGCCTCCAGTAGTAGCTGCCTATTTAACCTGCCTATTGTTTCCCTTTGTTTATTCTAGAGGGTACTTGAGTATCCTTTAGTTTCAAATGTATTTTGCAGTTGTATGGCTTCTTTATTATAGTCCTCTTTTTTTTTTACTGCAGTTCTTAAATAAACACATGAATTGGCTTTTTGGTACATTTAATAGCCATTGGGGCAGGTGGCAACTATTCATGGCAATAAATCTGTTAGTATCTGTTGGTTTACTGTATGTTTTAGTGTGTAATTTACCGTCTTCTATAAAAATGGTAAGATCCAGGAAGTTCACCTCTATTCTACTATATGTTGGTGAGCTTGCAAATCTGCTTGTTTATATTTATTTCCTCCTGAGGACTCTGGGAAATTGTTATCCTTATATTTTTGCTTCTGTTTTTGTTTTATATAATATTTCTTTAGTGCTAGTTTCCGCATAAACTTTTTTATGCCAATAAATGCTTGGAATTCGTTAAAACCTTGCTGGGGCAAATTTTAGACCCTTTTGTAGAAGGGAACATTCCCCCTCTGTTAAAATGTGACTACTCAGATTAAATATTTTTTGCTGATGTTGTTCAGGGAGGTGTTTTGTTCATTGCATTTAATGCACCTCTCTTGTTCTGTCTGCCTCTACATCCCCATTTCTGCTTTTTCTTTCTCGTGCTTGAAAAAAAAAATCTTTCTTAACTGTCTTTTTGGTATATATCTGGTTATCCATGGTGCTCTTTCTCTTTGTATTAAAATTGTTACGTGGTCCTTTGTTGGGGGGTTGCTGTTGTGAAATTGACCCTTTTCTATCAGTTTGTTCATCTTTCTTTGTCTTTTTACAAAGGTCAGGTTTTTATCCAACAGACCAAGTTGATTTTATTGGGGAATGTATTTTATTTATACTTAATAAAAATTACTTTTTATATGAAGGAGAATATTATTTACAGCAATGGGGACGAAATTCACACTGAGTTTTGCTAATTTATTTGTCGCCAAATGGGAGGAATGAACAGTATTCTCCCAAAGCAGGCTTGGTGCGTACCCCATCCTGTGGAGGCGCTTTATTGACAATGTCATTTTTATATGGAAAGGCGGGGGGGGGGGGGGGGGGGCATGTAACTAGACTGAAAAGCTTCCTGGAGGAAATAGACAGTAATGATTTTTTGGAATTCACACCAACATATAGTAGAACAGAGTTGAACTTCCTGGATCTAACCATTTTTTATAGAAGACGGTAAAATTACACAATAAAACATACAGTATACCAACAGATACTAACAGCTTTATTGCCATGAATAGTTGCCACCTGCAGTAAAAAAGAGGACTATAATAAAGAAGTCATACACCTGCAAAATAAATTTGAAACTTAAGGATACTCATGTACCCTCCTGAATGAACAAAGGGAAACAATAGGCAGGTTAAATAGGCAGCTACTACTGGAGGACAAAGACAACAAAATAATGCTGATAAAATAATTTTAATTTCACCAATTATTTCTGAATATAATAGCCAAACAGGCCTTTTAAGAAGTATAGTTAAAGGGAACCTGTCACTGGGATTTTGTGTATAGAGCCGAGGACATGGGTTGCTAGATGGCCGCTAGCAAATCCACAATACCCAGGGCCCATAGCTCTGTGTGCTTTTATTGTGCAAAAAAATTAATAAAAATTTGATACATATGCAAATTAACCTGAGATGAGTCCTGTCCCTGAGATGAATCACGTACAGGACTCATCTCAGGTTCATTTGCATATGTATCAAATCGGTTTTTATACACAATAAAAGCACACAGAGCTATGGGGACTGGGTATTGCGGATGTGCTAGTGGCCATCTAGCAACCCATGTCCTCAGCTCTATACACAAAATCCTGGTGACAGGTTCCCTTTAACAAACACTGGGATATCCTGCGACAAGATAAAACTATAAGTAGACATATCCCGGAAAAAAAACATTTCAGTTTTAAAAAGGCCACTAGAACTGGGAACATGATAGCACCCACTATAAAAAATATGATACCAAAAAGCACTGAAGTTGGGAAAATAACAGGGATTCCAAACGGGTTCTGTAAAAGATGCATGAGTTGCAGAAAATATGAGGGTCATCCCCTATCCAGACATTACCTGGAGGTACACAACAGCAAGTGGAAAGGGTCATCAGTATGTGGCATGGAGAAGGTAAAAACTGGAAGGAGAGGAGGTGATTTAATAAAATACTTGTCACGCGCTGAGACAAGATGGATTTTTAATTTGAATAGCCTCGTCCCCACTGGACTAAATAGCGAAGTGGAGCTATTCACATTCGACAACTAAAATTGTGTTCTGTCTCCCTAATTTAAAGACTGCATTGCACTAACCTGATCTGAATAACCCCGCCCCAAAAGGATTCATAAGGAGAAGCAAAGGCAAGAGGACTCTATCCCTGAGGAAGAAAGGCGATCCTTTCGAAATGCATTGGATTTTTGGTCTACAACAGCTCCTGTAGCTGTAAGCTAGCATGCTGTTACCGGTGCTCTGATTAGGAACGCAAGCTTTTTTGAATAGGAAATGTGCTGCCAGGCCGGGGCACGTTTTCCAACTACACAGCCTGACTGCTTCTACCGGACTGGAGAATAGTGATGGGAAGTTCGGATCTTTCAGATGAATCGATTCATTTGAATCAGCTCATTCAAATGAACCAATTCATGAATCGGATCTTCGGTTCACTTCATGAGCCGGCAGAAGCAAGTGAACTGAAGATCAATGTGCATGCTCAGCTCATCGAATCTTCGGTTCACTTGCTGAGTCGGCTCTCAAGTGAACCGAAGGTTAGTTAAAAGAATCGTGTCACCGAGTCCCTACCAGACTTCCTGCTCTGCTACATGCTAGATTAATGCCCCCCCCCTTCCCCCCGGACGGACTTACAGGGAGCCGCAGAGCAGGGAGCCTGGCAGGGACTCGGTGACTCACGGTTCTTTAACTCAAAGAATCAAATGAGTCTCTGACTTATTCGATTCTTTTAACTAATAGACTCAGACGATTCTCTGAGTCCCTGCGACTCCCCCTGTGCTGGGAGTCAGTGCTGGCTGCCTCTGATTGGTTGGAGGGCGGGGAGGGGCGGAGCTAGCGTCCACTGTCGGCTCCTATTACACTGCCTGCTGCTGCCTCTATGCTGATCTGACTGAGCCGTTTCATTCGGATCAGCTCAGGCAGAGGAACCGACTCTTCCGGATCAGTGAACTGAATCGGTTCAAAAGAACGATTCGTTCATGATCCGGACATCACTACTGGAGAATCGGGACAACTATCAAGTATTAACATTAACATCATGGACTCTTCTCTGCAAGTTCAGGTAGGCGTGACGGTGTCACATAAAGATACTTATTACAACTTAGAGGACACCAGATGTGGTAGAACCCCGCTTCTAGTCACCAGTACTTAGGTGCAGCCAGAGACTAAGAGCAGGAATACTTCTTTCACTTCTGCTTATTGTCGTTGCAGTACTGACCTTTCTTGCAGCATACTCACAACATTTTTAAGTAAGAACGCCAGTAAACTTGTTTTATTTCTAATGATTTAGAGAACTGCTTTACAGCAGTCAACATTGACCTTAGATACAATGGACAGGATGGGTCCTCATTGATTTCCACGATAGAGTTTTCTAGACATGCTGTGTGACGTGTGCAAAGGACAGGAGGGAGGAGATAAGTTGAGATATCATCTATTGTGAACGGTGAATTTTGTGATATCTATGTGTCTATCTATCTATATACAGTGGTTCTTGAAAGTTTGTGAACCCTTCAGAATTTTTTTTATTTATATGTCTGCATACATTTGACCTAAAACTACATCTAAAAGTAGATAATGTGAATTATGCAGATGTTTTCAGTCAATGGAATGATAATCAGGTTTGAGTGGGTCACCTTTTTTATTTAAAGAACAGGGATCTGATCTTCACAGCTTGTTTGTGGAATTGTATTATGGCACAAACCAAGGAGATTTCCGAGGACCTCAGAAGAAGGGTTGTTGATTCTCATCAAGATGGAAAAGGCTACAAAACCATCTCTAAAGAGTTTGGACTCCACCAATCCACAGATTTAGTAAAAATTGAGGAAATTCAAGACCTAGGAGTGGTCGACCAACACAGATCACAGCAAGATGAAGGCATGTAGTAGCCCATGAGGTCACAAATGAACCGAAGGTAACCTCCAAGCAATTACAGGCACATTTCACATTAGCTAATATTCATTTTCTTGAGTCCACCATGAGGTGGACACTGAACAACAATTGTATGCATGGCAGAAGTGCAAGGTGCAAGTCCCTCTCTAAACATTGCTGCCCATCTGCAGTTTGCTAAAGATCTCCTGGACAAGCCAGAAGGCTGTCTGAACAATGTTTTGTGGATGGATGAGTCCAAAACCAGAACTTTTTGGTTTAAGTGAAAAGCATTATAATTGGAGAAAGGAAAACACTGCAATCCATAATAAAATTCTCATCCCATCTGTAAAACATGGTTGTTTTAGTATTATGTTTGGCCCTGTTTTGCTGTATGTGGGCCAGGACAGCTTGCCATAATTGAAGTTGAATTCTGAATTATACCAGTAAATCCTGAAGAAAATGTCAGGGTTTAGGCAGCAAGATAATGTTAAGCACACAAGTTGTTCTACCAAAGAATGGTTAAAGAAGAATAAACTAAACATTTTGGAATGGCCAAGTCATAGTCCTGACCTTAATTCAATATGTTCATGGGAGAAAACCTACCAAGATAGCACATTTGAAGCTGTTTTGTACAGAGTAATGGATAGAGTTGAGCGAACACCTGGATGTTCGGGTTCGAGAAGTTCGGCCGAACATCCCGGAAATGTTCGGGTTCGGGATCCGAACCCGATCCGAACTTCGTCCCGAACCCGAACCCCATTGAAGTCAATGGGGACCCGAACTTTTCGGCACTAAAACGGCTGTAAAACAGCCCAGGAAAGGGCTAGAGGGCTGCAAAAGGCAGCAACATGTAGGTAAATCCCCTGCAAACAAATGTGGATAGGGAAATTAATTAAAATAAAAATTAAATAAATAAAAATTAACCAAAATCAATTGGAGAGAGGTTCCATAGCAGAGAATCTGGCTTCCCGTCACCCACCACTGGAACAGTCCATTCTCAGATATTTAGGCCCCGGCACCCAGGCAGAGGAGAGAGGTCCCGTAACAGACAATCTGGCTTCATGTCAGCAGAGAATCAGTCTTCATGTCATAGCAGAGAATCAGGCTTCACGTCACCCACCACTGTAATAGTCCATTTTCATAAATTTAGGCCCAGCACCCAGGCAGAGGAGAGAGGTCCCGTAACAGACAATCTGGCTTCATGTCAGCAGAGAATCAGTCTTCATATCATAGCAGAGAATCTGGCTTCCCGTTACCCACCACTGGAACAGTCCATTCTCAGATATTTAGGCCCCGGCACCCAGGCAGAGGAGAGAGGTCCCGTAACAGACAATCTGGCTTCATGTCAGCAGAGAATCAGTCTTCATATCATAGCAGAGAATCAGGCTTCACGTCAGCCACCACTGCAACAGTCCATTGTCATAAATTCAGGCCCAGCACCCAGGCAGAGGAGAGAGGTCCCGTAACAGACAATCTGGCTTCATGTCAGCAGAGAATCAGTCTGCATGTCATAGCAGAGAATGAGGCTTCACGTCACCCACCACTGCAACAGTCCATTTTCATAAATTTAGGCCCAGCACCCAGGCAGAGGAGAGAGGTCCCGTAACAGAGGATCTGGCTTCATGTCACCAGAGAATCAGTCTGCATGTCATAGCAGAGAATCAGGCTTCACGTCACCCACCACTGCAACAGTCCATTTTCATAAATTTAGGCCCAGCACCCAGGCAGAGGAGAGAGGTCCCGTAACAGAGGATCTGGCTTCATGTCACCAGAGAATCAGTCTGCATGTCATAGCAGAGAATCAGGCTTCACGTCAGCCACCACTGCAACAATCCATTGGCATATATTTAGGCCTAGCACACAGGCAGAGGAGAGAGGTCCCGTAACAGACAATCTGGCTTCATGTCAGCAGAGAATCAGTCTTCATATCATAGCAGAGAATCAGGCTTCACGTCAGCCACCAATGCAACAGTCCATTGTCAGATATTTAGGCCCAGCACCCAGGCAGAGGAGAGAGGTCCCGTAACAGAGGATCTGGCTTCATGTCACCAGAGAATCAGTCTGCATGTCATAGCAGAGAATCAGGCTTCACGTCAGCCACCACTGCAACAATCCATTGGCATATATTTAGGCCTAGCACACAGGCAGAGGAGAGAGGTCCCGTAACAGACAATCTGGCTTCATGTCAGCAGAGAATCAGTCTGCATGTCATAGCAGAGAATGAGGCTTCACGTCACCCACCACTGCAACAGTCCATTTTCATAAATTTAGGCCCAGCACCCAGGCAGAGGAGAGAGGTCCCGTAACAGAGGATCTGGCTTCATGTCACCAGAGAATCAGTCTGCATGTCATAGCAGAGAATCAGGCTTCACGTCACCCACCACTGCAACAGTCCATTTTCATATATTTAGGCCCAGCACCCAGGCAGAGGAGAGAGGTCCCGTAACAGAGGATCTGGCTTCATGTCACCAGAGAATCAGTCTGCATGTCATAGCAGAGAATCAGGCTTCACGTCAGCCACCACTGCAACAATCCATTGGCATATATTTAGGCCTAGCACACAGGCAGAGGAGAGAGGTCCCGTAACAGACAATCTGGCTTCATGTCAGCAGAGAATCAGTCTTCATATCATAGCAGAGAATCAGGCTTCACGTCAGCCACCAATGCAACAGTCCATTGTCAGATATTTAGGCCCAGCACCCAGGCAGAGGAGAGAGGTCCCGTAACAGAGGATCTGGCTTCATGTCAGCAGAGAATCAGTCTTCATGTCATAGCAGAGAATCAGGCTTCACGTCACCCACCACTGCAACAGTCCATTTTCATAAATTTAGGCCCAGCACCCAGGCAGAGGAGAGAGGTCCCGTAACAGAGGATCTGGCTTCATGTCACCAGAGAATCAGTCTGCATGTCATAGCAGAGAATCAGGCTTCACGTCAGCCACCACTGCAACAATCCATTGGCATATATTTAGGCCTAGCACACAGGCAGAGGAGAGAGGTCCCGTAACAGACAATCTGGCTTCATGTCAGCAGAGAATCAGTCTTCATATCATAGCAGAGAATCAGGCTTCACGTCAGCCACCAATGCAACAGTCCATTGTCAGATATTTAGGCCCAGCACCCAGGCAGAGGAGAGAGGTCCCGTAACAGAGGATCTGGCTTCATGTCAGCAGAGAATCAGTCTTCATGTCATAGCAGAGAATCAGGCTTCACGTCACCCACCACTGCAACAGTCCATTTTCATAAATTTAGGCCCAGCACCCAGGCAGAGGAGAGAGGTCCCGTAACAGAGGATCTGGCTTCATGTCAGCAGAGAATCAGTCTGCATGTCATAGCAGAGAATCAGGCTTCACGTCACCCACCACTGCAACAGTCCATTGTCATAAATTCAGGCCCAGCACCCAGGCAGAGGAGAGAGGTCCCGTAACAGACAATCTGGCTTCATGTCACCAGAGAATCAGTCTGCATGTCATAGCAGAGAATGAGGCTTCACGTCAGCCACCACTGCAACAATCCATTGGCATATATTTAGGCCTAGCACACAGGCAGAGGAGAGGTTCATTCAACTTTGGGTAGCCTTGCAATATAATGGTAAAATGAAAATAAAAATAGGATTGAATGAGGAAGTGCCCTGGAGTCCAATAATATATGGTTATGGGGAGGTAGTTAATGTCTAATCTGGACAAGGGACGGACAGGTCCTGTGGGATCCATGCCTGGTTCATTTTTATGAACGTCAGCTTGTCCACATTGGCTGTAGACAGGCGGCTGCGTTTGTCTGTAATGACGCCCCCTGCCGTGCTGAATACACGTTCAGACAAAACGCTGGCTGCCGGGCAGGCCAGCACCTCCAAGGCATAAAAGGCTAGCTCTGGCCACGTGGACAATTTAGAGACCCAGAAGTTGAATGGGGCCGAACCATCAGTCAGTACGTGGAGGGGTGTGCACACGTACTGTTCCACCATGTTAGTGAAATGTTGCCTCCTGCTAACACGTTGCGTATCAGGTGGTGGTGCAGTTAGCTGTGGCGTGTTGACAAAAGTTTTCCACATCTCTGCCATGCTAACCCTGCCCTCAGAGGAGCTGGCCGTGACACAGCTGCCTTGGCGACCTCTTGCTCCTCCTCTGCCTTGGCCTTGGGCTTCCACTTGTTCCCCTGTGACATTTGGGAATGCTCTCAGTAGCGCGTCTACCAACGTGCGCTTGTACTCGCGCATCTTCCTATCACGCTCCAGTGCAGGAAGTAAGGTGGGCACATTGTCTTTGTAGCGTGGATCCAGCAGGGTGGCAACCCAGTAGTCCGCACAGGTTAAAATGTGGGCAACTCTGCTGTCGTTGCGCAGGCACTGCAGCATGTAGTCGCTCATGTGTGCCAGGCTGCCCAGGGATAAGGACAAGCTGTCCTCTGTGGGAGGCGTATCGTCATCGTCCTGCCTTTCCCCCCAGCCACGCACCAGTGATGGACCCGAGCTGCGTTGGGTGCCACCCCGCTGTGACCATGCTTCATCCTCATCCTCCTCCACCTCCTCCTCATCCTCGTCCTCCTCGTCCTCCAGTAGTGGGCCCTGGCTGGCCACATTTGTACCTGGCCTCTGCTGTTGCCAAAAACCTCCCTCTGAGTCACTTCGAAGAGACTGGCCTGAAAGTGCTAAAAATGACCCCTCTTCCTCCTCCTCCTCCTCCTCCTCCTGGGCCACCTCCTCTTCCATCATCGCCCTAAGTGTTTTCTCAAGGAGACATAGAAGTGGTATTGTAACGCTGATAACGGTGTCATCGCCACTGGCCATGTTGGTGGAGTACTCGAAACAGCGCAACAGGGCACACAGGTCTCGCATGGAGGCCCAGTCATTGGTGGTGAAGTGGTGCTGTTCTGTAGTGCGACTGACCCGTGCGTGCTGCAGCTGAAACTCCACTATGGCCTGCTGCTGCTCGCACAGTCTGTCCAGCATGTGCAAGGTGGAGTTCCACCTGGTGGGCACGTCGCATATGAGGCGGTGAGCGGGAAGGCCGAAGTTACGCTGTAGCGCAGACAGGCGAGCAGCAGCAGGATGTGAACGCCGGAAGCGCGAACAGACGGCCCGCACTTTATGCAGCAGCTCTGACATGTCGGGGTAGTTGTGAATGAACTTCTGCACCACCAAATTCAGCACATGCGCCAAGCAAGGGATGTGCGTCAAATTGGCTAGTCCCAGAGCTGCAACGAGATTTCGCCCATTATCACACACCACCAGGCCGGGCTTGAGGCTCACCGGCAGCAACCACTCGTCGGTCTGTTGTTCTATACCCCGCCACAACTCCTGTGCGGTGTGGGGCCTGTCCCCCAAACATATGAGTTTCAGAATGGCCTGCTGACGTTTACCCCGGGCTGTGCTGAAGTTGGTGGTGAAGGTGTGTGGCTGACTGGATGAGCAGGTGGAAGAAGAGGAGGAGGAAGCCGAGAAGGAGGAGGTGGCAACAGGAGGCAAAGAATGTTGCCCTGCGATCCTTGGCGGCGGAAGGACGTGCGCCAAACAGCTCTCCGCCTGGGGCCCAGCTGCCACTACATTTACCCAGTGTGCAGTTAGGGAGATATAGCGTCCCTGGCCGTGCCTACTGGTCCACGTATCTGTGGTTAGGTGGACCTTGCCACAGATGGCGTTGCGCAGTGCACACTTGATTTTATCAGATACTTGGTTGTGCAGGGAAGGCACGGCTCTCTTGGAGAAGTAGTGCCGGCTGGGAACAACATACTGTGGGACAGCAAGCGACATGAGCTGTTTGAAGCTGTCTGTGTCCACCAGCCTAAATGACAGCATTTCATAGGCCAGTAGTTTAGAAATGCTGGCATTCAGGGCCAGGGATCGAGGGTGGCTAGGTGGGAATTTACGCTTTCTATCAAATGTTTGTGAGATGGAGAGCTGAACGCTGGCGTGTGACATGGTTGAGACGCTTGGTGACGGAGGTGGTGGTGGTGGTGTTGGTGGTACATCCCCTGTTTGCTGGGCGGCAGGTGCCAACGTTCCTCCAGAGGCGGAGGAAGAGGCCGAGGCGGCAGCAGCAGAATAGGCCGAGGCGGCAGCAGCAGAAGAGGTAGCAGGGGGAGCCTGAGTGACTTCCTTGGTTTTAAGGTGTTTACTCCACTGCAGTTCATGCTTTGCATGCAGGTGCCTGGTCATGCAGGTTGTGCTCAGGTTCAGAACGTTAATGCCTCGCTTCAGGCTCTGATGGCACAGCGTGCAAACCACTCGGGTCTTGTCGTCAGCACATTGTTTGAAGAAGTGCCATGCCAGGGAACTCCTTGAAGCTGCCTTTGGGGTGCTCGGTCCCAGATGGCGGCGGTCAGTAGCAGGCGGAGTCTCTTGGCGGCGGGTGTTCTGCTTTTGCCCACTGCTCCCTCTTTTGCTACGCTGTTGGCTCGGTCTCACCACTGCCTCTTCCTCCGAACTGTGAAAGTCAGTGGCACGACCTTCATTCCATGTGGGGTCTAGGACCTCATCGTCCCCTGCATCGTCTTCCACCCAGTCTTGATCCCTGACCTCCTGTTCAGTCTGCACACTGCAGAAAGACGCAGCAGTTGGCACCTGTGTTTCGTCATCATCAGAGACATGCTGAGGTGGTATTCCCATGTCCTCATCATCAGGAAACATAAGTGGTTGTGCGTCAGTGCATTCTATGTCTTTCACCGCTGGGGAAGGGCTAGGTGGATGCCCTTGGGAAACCCTGCCAGCGGAGTCTTCAAACAGCATAAGAGACTGCTGCATAACTTGAGGCTGAGACAGTTTCCCTGGTATGCATGGGGGTGATGTGACAGACTGATGGGGTTGGTTTTCAGGCGCCATCTGTGCGCTTTCTGCAGAAGACTGGGTGGGAGATAATGTGAACGTGCTGGATCCACTGTCGGCCACCCAATTGACTAATGCCTGTACCTGCTCAGGCCTTACCATCCTTAGAACGGCATTGGGCCCCACCATATATCGCTGTAAATTCTGGCGGCTACTGGGACCTGAGGTAGTTGGTACACTAGGACGTGTGGATGTGGCAGAACGGCCACGTCCTCTCCCAGCACCAGAGGGTCCACTAACACCACCACGACCATGTCCACGTCCGCGTCCCTTACTAGATGTTTTTCTCATTGTTATGGTTCACCACAACAACAAATATATTATTTGGCCCAATGTATTGTATTCAAATTCAGCGGGATATAAATTTGAGGCCTAGTATTTAGGCGCTGGGTGACCGGTATGGATTTAGTGACAGAATTAGACTTGGAAATGCACAGAAGCGTGTGTGTGAAGTTATTCTGAATGACCCTATGTGCACCTTCAATATGATCTACCCTTTTAGGGATAGATTTCAAATAGCTCTGATATAGCAGAAACGACTAAATTATGAAATTGCTAAATTGGGAATTGTATTTCAACCCAGAACAAAAAATGTGCTTTGACGGACACTAAATAACTTTCCCAGCCACAACAGGACAGCGGTAACGAGAGATTTAGCGGGATATAAATTTGAGGCCTAGTATTTAGGCGCTGGGTGACAGGTATGGGTTTAGTGACAGAATTAGATTTGGAAATGCACAGTAGCGGGTGTGTGAAGTTATTCTGAATGACCCTATGTGCACCTTGAATATTATATACCCTTTTAGGGATAGATTTCAAATAGCTCTGATATAGCAGAAACCACTAAATTATGAAATTGCTAAATTGGGAATTGTATTTCAACCCAGAACAAGAAATGTGCTTGAACGGACACTAAATAACTCGCCCAGCTACAGCACTAGGGACAGATTTAGCGGGATATAAATTTGAGGCCTAGTATTTAGGCGCTGGGTGACAGGTATGGGTTTAGTGACAGAATTAGACTTGGAAATACACAGTAGCGGGTGTGTGTGAAGTTATTCTGAATGACCCAATGTGCACCTTGAATATTATATACCCTTTTAGGGATAGATTTCAAATAGCTCTGATATAGCAGAAACCACTAAATTATGAAATTGCTAAATTGGGAATTGTATTTCAACCCAGAACAAAAAATGTGCTTTGACGGACACTAAATATCTTGCCCAGCAACAACAGTACAGCGGTAACGAGAGATTTAGCAGGATATAAATTTGAGGCCTAGTATTTAGGCGCTGGGTGACAGGTATGGGTTTAGTGACAGAATTAGACTTGAAAATACACAGTAGCGGGTGTGTGTGAAGTTATTCTGAATGACCCAATGTGCACCTTGAATATTATATACCCTTTTAGGGATAGATTTCAAATAGCTCTGATATAGCAGAAACCACTAAATTATGAAATTGCTAAATTGGGAATTGTATTTCAACCCAGAACAAAAAATGTGCTTTGACGGACACTAAATATCTTGCCCAGCAACAACAGTACAGCGGTAACGAGAGATTTAGCAGGATATAAATTTGAGGCCTAGTATTTAGGCGCTGGGTGACAGGTATGGGTTTAGTGACAGAATTAGACTTGAAAATACACAGTAGCGGGTGTGTGTGAAGTTATTCTGAATGACCCAATGTGCACCTTGAATATTATATACCCTTTTAGGGATAGATTTCAAATAGCTCTGATATAGCAGAAACCACTAAATTATGAAATTGCTAAATTGGGAATTGTACTTCAACCCAGAACAAAAAATGTGCTTTGACGGACACTAAATATCTTTCCAAGCAACAACAGTACAGCGGTAACGAGAGATTTAGCAGGATATAAATTTGAGGCCTAGTATTTAGGCGCTGGGTGACAGGTATGGGTTTAGTGACAGAATTAGACTTGGAAATACACAGTAGCGGGTGTGTGTGAAGTTATTCTGAATGACCCAATGTGCACCTTGAATATTATATACCCTTTTAGGGATAGATTTCAAATAGCTCTGATATAGCAGAAACCACTAAATTATGAAATTGCTAAATTGGGAATTGTACTTCAACCCAGAACAAAAAATGTGCTTTGACGGACACTAAATAACTTTCCCAGCTACAACAGGACAGCGGTAACGAGAGATTTAGCGGGATATAAATTTGAGGCCTAGTATTTAGGCGCTGGGTGACAGGTATGGGTTTAGTGACAGAATTAGACTTGGAAATACACAGTAGCGGGTGTGTGTGAAGTTATTCTGAATGACCCTATGTGCACCTTCAATATGATCTACCCTTTTAGGGATAGATTTCAAATAGCTCTGATATAGCAGAAACCACTAAATTATGAAATTGCTAAATTGGGAATTGTATTTCAACCCAGAAGAAAAAATGTGCTTTGACGGACACTAAATAACTTTCCCAGCTACAACAGGACAGCGGTAACGAGAGATTTAGCAGGATATAAATTTGAGGCCTAGTATTTAGGCGCTGGGTGACAGGTATGGGTTTAGTGACAGAATTAGACTTGAAAATACACAGTAGCGGGTGTGTGTGAAGTTATTCTGAATGACCCAATGTGCACCTTGAATATTATATACCCTTTTAGGGATAGATTTCAAATAGCTCTGATATAGCAGAAACCACTAAATTATGAAATTGCTAAATTGGGAATTGTACTTCAACCCAGAACAAAAAATGTGCTTTGACGGACACTAAATATCTTTCCAAGCAACAACAGTACAGCGGTAACGAGAGATTTAGCAGGATATAAATTTGAGGCCTAGTATTTAGGCGCTGGGTGACAGGTATGGGTTTAGTGACAGAATTAGACTTGGAAATACACAGTAGCGGGTGTGTGTGAAGTTATTCTGAATGACCCAATGTGCACCTTGAATATTATATACCCTTTTAGGGATAGATTTCAAATAGCTCTGATATAGCAGAAACCACTAAATTATGAAATTGCTAAATTGGGAATTGTACTTCAACCCAGAACAAAAAATGTGCTTTGACGGACACTAAATAACTTTCCCAGCTACAACAGGACAGCGGTAACGAGAGATTTAGCGGGATATAAATTTGAGGCCTAGTATTTAGGCGCTGGGTGACAGGTATGGGTTTAGTGACAGAATTAGACTTGGAAATACACAGTAGCGGGTGTGTGTGAAGTTATTCTGAATGACCCTATGTGCACCTTCAATATGATCTACCCTTTTAGGGATAGATTTCAAATAGCTCTGATATAGCAGAAACCACTAAATTATGAAATTGCTAAATTGGGAATTGTATTTCAACCCAGAACAAAAAATGTGCTTTGACGGACACTAAATAACTTTCCCAGCTACAACAGGACAGCGGTAACGAGAGATTTAGCAGGATATAAATTTGAGGCCTAGTATTTAGGCGCTGGGTGACAGGTATGGGTTTAGTGACAGAATTAGACTTGAAAATACACAGTAGCGGGTGTGTGTGAAGTTATTCTGAATGACCCAATGTGCACCTTGAATATTATATACCCTTTTAGGGATAGATTTCAAATAGCTCTGATATAGCAGAAACCACTAAATTATGAAATTGCTAAATTGGGAATTGTACTTCAACCCAGAACAAAAAATGTGCTTTGACGGACACTAAATAACTTTCCCAGCTACAACAGGACAGCGGTAACGAGAGATTTAGCAGGATATAAATTTGAGGCCTAGTATTTAGGCGCTGGGTGACAGGTATGGGTTTAGTGACAGAATTAGACTTGAAAATACACAGTAGCGGGTGTGTGTGAAGTTATTCTGAATGACCCAATGTGCACCTTGAATATTATATACCCTTTTAGGGATAGATTTCAAATAGCTCTGATATAGCAGAAACCACTAAATTATGAAATTGCTAAATTGGGAATTGTACTTCAACCCAGAACAAAAAATGTGCTTTGACGGACACTAAATAACTTTCCCAGCTACAACAGGACAGCGGTAACGAGAGATTTAGCGGGATATAAATTTGAGGCCTAGTATTTAGGCGCTGGGTGACCGGTATGGATTTAGTGACAGAATTAGACTGGGATATGGCCAAAAAATAACCACACTATTGCTGGTTAAATGCACTTGGTGACGGGCGCAGCTTGCCCCTGATGTAGTATATGGCCAAAAAATGAACAGACTATTGCTGGTTAAATGCACTTGGTGTCACAGCTTGACCAACCACACTACTGAGGGTTAAATGCACTTGGTGACGGGCGCAGCTTGCCCCTGATGTAGTATATGGCCAAAAAATAAACAGACTATTGCTGGTTAAATGCACTTGGTGTGACAGCTTCACCCTGATGTAGGCTTTAGCCAGAAAACAACCACACCATTGAGGGTTAAATGCACTTGGTGACAGGCGCAGCTTGCCCCTGATTTTGTATATGGCCAAAAAATGAACAGACTATTGCTGGTTAAATGCACTTGGTGTGACAGCTTCACCCTGATGTAGGCTTTAGCCAAAAAACAACCACACCATTGAGGGTTAAATGCACTTGGTGACAGGCGCAGCTTGCCCCTGATTTTGTATATGGCCAAAAAATGAACAGACTATTGCTGGTTAAATGCACTTGGTGTGACAGCTTCACCCTGATGTAGGCTTTAGCCAAAAAACAACCACACCATTGAGGGTTAAATGCACTTGGTGACAGGCGCAGCTTGCCCCTGATTTTGTATATGGCCAAAAAATGAACAGACTATTGCTGGTTAAATGCACTTGGTGTGACAGCTTCACCCTGATGTAGGCTTTAGCCAAAAAACAACCACACCATTGAGGGTTAAATGCACTTGGTGACAGGCGCAGCTTGCCCCTGATTTTGTATATGGCCAAAAAATGAACAGACTATTGCTGGTTAAATGCACTTGGTGTGACAGCTTCACCCTGATGTAGGCTTTAGCCAAAAAACAACCACACCATTGAGGGTTAAATGCACTTGGTCGCAGCTTGTGCTGGCGCACCACAAGACACAAAATGGCCGCCGATCACCCCAGAAAAATGTGACTGACAAACGGTCTGGGCAGCCTAAAAATAGTGAGCAATTGAGGATCAGCAGCTCAATGATCCACAGCTGCAGATCGATCAGTTAATCAAGTCCTTTGGAGGAGTTAATCTGCCTAATCTCGCCCTACTGTCGCAGCCGCAACCTCTCCCTACGCTAATCAGAGCAGAGTGACGGGCGGCGCTATGTGACTCCAGCTTAAATAGAGGCTGGGTCACATGGTGCTCTGGCCAATCACAGCCATGCCAATAGTAGGCATGGCTGTGATGGCCTCTTGGGGCAAGTAGTATGACGCTTGTTGATTGGCTGCTTTGCAGCCTTTCAAAAAGCGCCAAGAAAGCGTCACAAAAGCGCCAAGAAAGCGACGAACACCGAACCCGAACCCGGACTTTTACGAAAATGTCCGGGTTCGGGTCCGTGTCACGGACACCCCAAAATTCGGTACGAACCCGAACTATACAGTTCGAGTTCGCTCATCCCTAGTAATGGACTAAAATTCCTCCAAGCTGATGTACAGGACTAATCAACAACAACTGGAAACAATCAAAGTTATTGCTACACAAATGGGTCACATCAGATACTGAAAGCAAACATTCAAAGTCTAATATTTTTGACTCATTTGTTTGATTTGATTATCTTTATCTATTTATAGGATTTGTGTTAAAATCTAATGTAGTTTTACCACTCACAGATATTGAATCATTTTCCTCAATAAATAAATGACCAAGTCTAATATTTTTACTTATTTGATTTAGTCATCGTTATCTACTTTTAGATGTAGTTTTAGGTTAACTTTATGCAGAAATATAAAACATTCTGAAGGGTTCACAAACTTTCAAGCACCACTGTATATATATATTATCGGCCATTCTAATCCTGCCTGTGACAAGTAGATAACTGCAGTAATGTGATCCATACAGACCAAGAAGTGACACCTATTATTAGGATTGCCAGTGCAAAAACAGCAGGATTTTATTTTATTTTTTTGTGACATGGAAAATTCAGCTAATGAGAGAGAGTCAGAGAGAGCAAGTGCTGAGAAAACAATCATAGAACATGATACATACCGTATACATGATGTTTCTGCACTGTGTTGTAATGTTTTGGACCAGTTTATGCAATTTTCATAAAAAATACTATAAGCTAAACATGGGTTAATCCAACCACTGAGTTGTTTTCAGATAAAACACAAAGCTTAAATGGGTTTTCCGAGAGTTTTATACTGATGACCTATCCTCAAGATAAGTCATTAGTATCTGATCGTGGGGGTCTGACTCCGGGACCCCTGCCGATCAGCTATTTTGAGAAGGCACCACTGCTCCTCCTACTCGCAGCTCACTAAGCACAGCGCCATACATTAAATAGCTCCTGTGCTTGGTATCACTCTCAGCCCCATTGACTTCTATGGGGCTGAGCTGCTCCTAGGCAATGTGACTGATGAACGTGTCATCACTGGCCTAGGAAAAGCTGAGAGAAGGCCACGGCATTCACAGGAGCGCTGGTGCCTTCTCAAACAGCTGATCAGTGGGGGTCCCGGTGTCACGGATGGTGTAACAGAAAACAAGTTACAAATAAGGATCCGACTGGCTTGATCCAAAACTAAGGAACAAAAGGGTGACCCCTATTAAAGCCCTGAAGCTCTCCCTGTCTTCTCAGCCCATGCAAAGATCTCAGTGATAGAAGGTTGCATGTCCACATACCTAGACTGAATGACACCTGCAAACCCTATAATAGTGAGGGGACACGCCCTGCACTTAATACGGAGGGAGTCAGGGTCACCTAGAACCAAGCCAACAGGAAAACAACCAATACAGAAATAGACTTGAGAAAGAAGATATCCAGCACCTCGATTTTTCGTGCTTAAACAATGTTTAATCCATAAACCAAGTGTACAGCAATAAAATCCTCAGAGTACAAGCCCCAATACGGTCTACGCGTTTCGAACCCAGTGGTTCTTAATCATGACCTTAGTCAGCTCACCTGCATCAGCAATTTAGACTAAGGTCATTATTAAGAACCACTGGGTTCGAAACGCGTAGACCGTATTGGGGCTTGTACTCTGAGGATTTTACCGCTGTACACTTGGTTTATGGAATAAACATTGTTTAAGCACGAAAAATCGAGATGCTGGATATCTTCTTTCTCAAGTATACTAATCTGGGTCTCTTCCCATCCGTGCACTCTCTAAATTGCTGATGCAGGTGAGCTGGACTTTTACTATTGC
Source organism: Bufo gargarizans (assembly GCF_014858855.1). Lineage (NCBI taxonomy): Eukaryota > Metazoa > Chordata > Amphibia > Anura > Bufonidae > Bufo > Bufo gargarizans. Next base: position 369,150,269 of record NC_058080.1, read on the forward strand.
TTACAGAAATAGACTTATCTAAAAACCAGCAGAGAACACAATCCAGGATGTAATATAAACCGCAAGGTGAGGCAGTATGGGGAGGATATATATAGGGAGGCAATCACTGCTAATAGATGACAGCTGGGAGAGGGAGGAGAGATGTCAAAACGAAAGCAAAACAAGAGAAGATCATGCAGGAGGTACTGAAGAACGTCTATCAGAACTTCTCAAAGATCTGGTGGTGACAGTACCCCTCCCTCTACGAGTGGACTCCGGACACTCAGAGCCCACCTTCTCAGGATGGGACATATGGAATGCTCTGAGAAGACGAGTGGCCTTAATGTTTGCTACTGGAACCCACATCCTCTCCTCAGGACCATAACCCTCCCAATGAACGAGGTACTGAAGAGAACCGCGGACACGAGCGCAGGTCTTGCAGGCTGCCACAAAACCCTCAACCGACTTACGAAGAGCCGGCCACCAGAATCTCCAAGCAATGAGATCCACTGTGGCTCTACCCCCCGGGTGCCCAGCAAGGACAGTATCGTGGTGCTCCTTAAAAACCTTGTGTCGCAAAGCGAGAGGCACAAACAACCTCCCAGGAGGACAAAGATCAGGAGCCTCTGCCTGGTCTGCCTGAACCTCTGCCTCCAAATCAGGATAAAGAGCAGACACAACCACCCCTTCAGCCAAAATGGGACCCGGGTCTTCAAAGTTCCCCCCTTCTGGAAAACAACGTGACAGGGCATCCGCCTTCACATTCTTAACCCCAGGGCGGAGCGTGACAAAAATTAAACCTTGAAAAGAACAAAGACCATCTGGCCTGTCTCGGGTTCAAACGCTTGGCTGACTCCAAGTAGGCCAGATTCTTATGGTCGGTAAACACGGTAATAGGGTGTCTGACTCCCTCTAGCCAATGGCGCCATTCCTCAAAAGCTAACTTGATGGCCAACAACTCCCTATCTCCCACATCGTAATTTCTCTCTGCGGAGGAGAGTTTCTTCGAGAAAAAGACACACGGTCGCCATTTGGCAGGAGAGGGACCCTGAGAGCACACCCACACCCACATCAGAAACATCCACCTCAACTATGAAGGGCAGAGAGATATCAGGTTGTACCAAGATGGGAGCGGAAGAAAAACTCTCCTTGATACTAGAAAAGGCCTTACGCACCTCTACCGACCAGGAGGAAAAATCTACCCCCTTTCTAGTCATATCAGTGAGTGGTTTAACAACAGAGGAATAATTCAAAATAAACTTCCTGTAATAATTGGCAAAACCTCAGAAACGCATCAGCACCTTCTGATTCTCAGGAAGCTCCCACTCAAGCACAGCGCGGACCTTCTCAGGGTCCATGCGAAAACCAGAAGCGGAGAGAAGAAACCCCAGAAATTGAATTTCTGGAACCGCAAACACACATTTTTCCAGTTTAGCGTACAATTTATTCTCCCGCAGAATGAGCAAGACCTGACGTAGGTGGTCCTTATGAGTTTTGAAATCAGGAGAAAAAATCTAAATGTCATCTAGATACACTAGTACACATTTCCCCATTAAATTATAAAAAAATGCTGTTCACAAAATGCTGAAAGACGGCTGGAGCATTCATCAAAACAAAAGGCATAACCAAATTCTCAAAATGGCCCTCAGGGGTATTGAAAGCCGTCTTCCATTCGACTCCTTCTCTGACCCTGACCAGGTATGACATGGTCTTAAAGAATCATCTTTTTTCTTAACAAAGAAAAAACCAGCAGCCACAGGTGACTTCAAGGGTCGTATGTGTCCCTTTCTCAGACTCTCAGAGATATAAGCACGCATAGCTACCCTTTCAGGTTGGGAGAGATTGTATAAATGAGATTTAGGCAGCTTGGCGCCTGGGATGAGATTAATCGTACTCCCTGTGAGGGGGCAGCTCCTAAACACGACTCTCAGAAAACACATCCGAAAATTCTGAGAGAAAAGATGGTACAGTCTTAGTAGAAACCTCTGAAACAGATGTCGAGAGGCAATTCTCTCTGCAAAAGTCACTCCAACCATTTGTTTGCCTCGCTTGCCACTCAATGGTGGGGTTATGTTTAGTGAGCCAGGGTAGCCCCAATACTAGAGGAGTAGGTAACCCGCTTAGGATGAAACACGTCACATCCTCAGCATGAGCACCACTCACAATCAAACGAATATTGTGAACTATGCCTTTTAAAGATTTTTGAGAAAGTGGAGCGGAATCAATAGCAAAAACATGTATGTCCTTTTCCAAAGTGCATACCTGGAAACCATGTGTTTTAGCAAATTAATTATCAATGAGATTGACAGCTGCTCCACTATCTACAAAAATCTCACAAAGAATGTTCTTGCTCTCTAGCGCCATCCTGGCAGGTAGAACAAAACAGGAACTACAAGCAAACGGAAAACCTTCAATTTCTGCATCAACCTTACCAATAGTAACAGATGGAATGTTTTTAGAGGACTTTTTTCTTTTTGTTTCTTTATTACTCTAAAAAAACTGCCTGAATCTCCTAGAGGGACAAACATTTGCCAAATGATTTATACCTCCACAACAAAAACAAACCCTCTTCTGAGAGCTGAATCCTCTGTTGTCAGAGGCAAGCAAACCCAGCTGCTCAGAGAGGATTGAGAGAGACTGAGGCTCCTGCGCACTGAATGAGACCACCCCACTGTCCTTGGACTGAGTATGACAGGAAGGAGTGATCTCTCCTCTCTCTCTAAGACGCTTGTCAATACGAACAGCCCGAGACATGGCAGATTCCAAGGAGGTAGGTCTCTCATGAAAGGCAAATGCATCTTTCAATCCCTCTGAAAGACTATGGCAATATTGACTTCGGAGTGCAGCATCATTCCAACCAGTATCAGCTGCCCATCTCTGAAATTCTGAACAGTATATCTCTGCGCACTGTTTACCCTGGCAAAAAAACGCAGTTTAGATTCTGCCAGAGAAATACGATCTGGATCATCATATATCTGACCCAGGGCTAAAAAAAAAATCATCCACTGAACAGAGGGGCCGTGCCCCCACCGGCAGCGAAAAGGCCCAGGACTGAGCGTTATCCCTGAGTAGCGAGATGATGATCCCCACCCTCCGCTCCTCATCACCAGAGGAATGGGGAAGTAGGCGAAAATGGAGTTTGCAAGCCTCTTTAAAACGAACAAAAATCGCACTACCCCCGGAGAACGTATCCGGAAGCGAGATTTTAGGCTCAGAACAAATTCCATGAACTCAAGCAGAAACGGTCACCTCAAACTGAGAGACAGTTTTCCGGAGATCTGCTACCTCCAATGAAAGACCCTGCATGCGGTCAATCAAGGTTGAAACTGGATTCATGCTTAAGACGGTTTTGGCGGTTTATAATGTCACGGATGGTGTAACAGAAAACAAGAAGTTACAAATAAGGATACGACCGGCTTGATCCAAAACTAAGGAACAAAAGGGTGACCCCTATTAAAGCCCTGAAGCTCTCCCTGTCTTTTCAGCCCATGCAAAGATCTCAGTGATAGAAGGTTGCATGTCCACGTACCTAGACTGAATGACACTTGCAAACCCTATAATAGTGAGGGGACACGACCACCAGCGCCCTGCACTTAATACGGAGGGAGTCAGGGTCACCTAGAACCAAGCCAACAGGAAAACAACCAATACAGAAATAGACTTATCTAAAAACCAGCTGTAGCAACATCTAGCAGAGAACACAATCCAGGATGTAATATAAACCGCAAGGTGAGGCAGTATGGGGAGGAGATATATAGGGAGGCAATCACTGCTAATAGATGACAGCTGGGAGAGGGAGGAGAGATGTCAAAATGAAAGCAAAACAAAAGAAGATCATGCAGGAGGTACTGAAGAACGTCTATCAGAACTTCTCAAAGATCTGGTGGTGACACCCGGGTGTCAGACCCCCACCAATCAGACACTGATGACCTATCCAAAGGATAGGTTATCAGTATAAAAATATTGGAAAACCCGTTTAAGCTTTGTGTTCCATCTGAAAACAACTCAGTGGTTGGATTAACCCATATTTAGCTTATAGTATTTTTAATGAAAACTGCATAAACTGGTCCAAAACATTACAACACAGTGCAGAAACATCATGTATACGGTATATCCTATCACATACATTGATGTAGAATATCCCTGCTTTACCCACTAGCCGTGGCCTAGTGGGACACTGCAGTAATATATCTTATTATTGGAAAGTGGCATCATTTTGAGGAGAGGAGGGAGATGAAGCTACACTGAAAAGGTATTATGGGATAAAGGGAGAAGTGAAGGTAGAAGACATGATTGACTCAAAGAACAAAGCATATTTCTTGCTTCACACTAGGAAGAGCTCACCCACTCTTCAAGTATACATTTATACAATCCGTCAAGGGAGAAGAAGAAATCCCAAACCACGAAAGTGTCACGGTCTGGAGTCAGGCTCGGAGGCCAGTAGCTATAGCAGCGGAGCAGATATTCACACTGGTCACCCTGGCTGATGACACGGGTTCACTTGAGGTGCGGGGTCTAAGTACTAACCGGTATTCACCAGAGCTCCTGATGGTGGAGATGGACTTTGCTGCGTGTTAGTACCAGGTCGCGGTCCTCAGGATAGCCCCAGCAGGAGGTGAGCAAGGCGAGGTCCAGTAGCAGATATAGCAGACAGGGATAAAGCAGAAGCGTGGTTGAATAACAAGCCAAAAATAAATGGTGTAGGTTTTTAAGCATAAAACATATCACGATAGACTTAAAGAACTTACTCTGTAGAGCCTTGTGGAAAGAAGCGTAAGGGGGGACATTATTGAAACCTTTAAATATAAGCTTGGAACAAACTTCCAGCAGATGTGGATGAGAAATCTACAGTAAGTGAATTTAAACATGCCTGGGATAAACACGTAAATCAGACTGGGAAGACTGGATGGACCAGGTGGTCTTTTTCTGTGTCAATCTTCTACTTTTCTAATTTTATATGAATAACATTGATTTTTTTTTTTGCCTTCCTCTGGATCAACTTTCAGGATAACAGGCCAAACTGGATGGACAGATGTCTTTTTTCGGCCTTATGTACTATGTTACTTCAATGGGAGAAGTAACCAGCTGCATCCACTACACAGTGGAAGAAACTGTGTAGTACCAGCATTAGAGCCCAGGAACGCTGACTGGTGGAGGTGTGTGGTGTTGGACTGTCGCCCATCAAATACTGATGGCCTATCCTGAGCATAGGCCATCAATATAAGAATCCTTGCATAACCCTTTAAAGGTCTGCTGCTGTCTCCATTTTTTACAAGGTCAAAATGGAAGTGGGATGTAAAAGTATGTTTCTCCTAATGTTCTTTTCACAGCATATTTTTGTCAGGATGATCTTAGTAAAGATTAGATTAGAAAGAAGTTGGGTGAACAGGAATTGAACAAACAAACAAACATCTGGTGAAAGTTCATTTCACAGACGTGGCCATATGCATTTTAGTCCATATTGGCCGTTTCAGTTGTTCAAACTGCTCATACACATTTCGATGGACGAAATATCTTTTGACTATCATATGAAAGTATTAAGGACAGATGACTTGTTTTCAAATAATAATGATCTGTTATTGGTCGGCTAAAATGATCATTTGCTGTTCATTTTCACTCAACAGAACACTTATGTTTAAAATCGTCTGTTTTGATCAACTTGAGATTCATAGGTATGGCCATCTTGTTTTTAAATATTAACAAAACATGCTAGGCCTAGATCAAGCTTGGTTGCCTTTAGCGCTGTACAATCAACTACCATGTGGCGTTTTTTCTCCACAAGGCCAGCACACAAAACTACAGCTGTCTGCAAGATCTGCATGATTAAAATAAGCCGTGGATCAAACAAAAACATAAGGGTACCAGGTCTCTATTGTAGCACATGAGGCGGCATCACCAGATCCTGTGGGAAAATAGAACTGGCCAGCAATCAGAACAAGTCTGTCCTCCGTCTCCTGGTCTTGTTTGTGGCAGCTAGCCCACATCCCCAAGCATTACATTGTCCTTCTCATCATCATCAGCTGCTTCTTCTCCTGCTCAGGCTCATCCTCCTCCTTGTCCTCAGCTCCATTGTGAAACTTCTATAATGGAATGCTGAACTTCCACATGATCATGTTTTGGCAGTTCATTTGCTGCCTTACCACTTAGTTGTGGTAAATGCTGTAACTCTTGGGCAGACAAGCAAGGCTACCGATGCTATATGTAAAATTTGACTCGTCAGTCTGCAGATGTGGTGCCCTTCCATGCCTTTTCCTAAATATCATTTTTTTGGTCTCTGGCAAACCTTAAACAAACCAAATCTCAAAAGGTTCGCACATGTCCATCACTGTCCCTATAAACTGTAGAACTGCCTCTCCTATTCTATTACACTGACCGTCAATAGTGAACACTGACCTCCTGGCTCTCCTGTATCTCCCCAGGGGGCTGTGTTCACATTAGGTTTTTGTCCCATTTTATGTTTAATGTTTACACATGACATATCCATTAAATGAATATCTTTGATGGATGCCATACATCCAATTTAAAAAATCAGTTTCATGTATCCTTTTTTTCCAGGACAGCAAAATTTTGTACACTACAATTTTGCATCTGTTCTTTTTCCCAAAAGTGTATGTTAAACGTGGGACATAATCATGATGTGAACACAGCCTGAAACTTGGGACAAAAATGTGATGTGAACACAGCCTTATCAATCGTGTCATGAAAGCATACATAACAGGCTAACTGCATGTTAACTGTATGGTTGTTCCACTTCAACCCTGCAATCTTGCTAGGTTGGCTTAGCTGAACATGGCCTCCTGAATTCAGATATAAAGCAGCATGTAGAAGAATAGAGAACGCTGCCTTTACTCTGATGACTACGGTAACTGCTGCTGCTCCAACTCTGAGGCAGGAATTCCCTGAGGACATAACAGCTACAGATACAATTATACGGCATAATACAGCACAGCCACATTAATATAGCTGTCTTTGTGTCACAGTCACAGAG